>NC_059200.1:17015873-17337123 GCF_020615455.1 Coregonus clupeaformis | reverse complement strand
ACAGAGAAACTGACAGAGGGACTGACAGAGGAACTGACAGAGGAACTAACAGGGGAACTGACAGAGGAACTGACAGAGGAACTGACAGAGGACCTGACAGAGGAACTGACAGAGGAACTGACAGAGGAACTGAAAGAGGAACTAACAGGGGAACTGACAGAGGAACTAACATAGGAACTGACAGAGGCACTGACAGAGGAACTGACAGAGGAACTGACAGAGGCACTGACAGAGGAACTGACAGAGAACTGACAGAGGAACTGACAGAGGAACTGACAGAGAAACTGACAGAGAAACTGACAGAGAAACTGACAGATGAATTAACAGAGGAACTGACAGCGGGACTGACAGAGGAACTAACAGGGTAACTAACAGAGGAACTGACAGGGGAACTAACAGGGTAACTAACAGAGGAACTGACAGAGGAACCGACAGAGTAATGAAAATATTCAGCTACAGCACATCTGAGAATAATCAATATCTTGGAATACATTGTACTCAGCTGAGAGAGCTTTCCTTCATCATTTCTGTATTGACATTCAAAACAATAGCTACAGTGCCTTGCAAAAGTATTCATCCCCCTTGGCGTTTTTCCTATTTTGTTGCATTATAACCTGTAATTTAAATGGATTTTTATTTGGATGTTATGTAATCGACATACACAAAATAGTCCAAATTGGTGAAATTAAAAAAATTACTTGTTTCAAAAAATTCTAAAAAATTAATAACGGAAAAGTGGTGAGTGCATATGTATTCACCCCCTTTGCTATGAAGCCCCTAAATAAGATCTGGTGCAACCAATTACCTTCAGAAGTCACATAATTAGTTAAATAAAGTCCACCTGTGTGCAATCTAAGTGTCACATGATCTCAGTATATATACACCTGTTCTGAAAGGCCCCAGAGTCTACAACACCACTAAGCAAGGGGCACCACCAAGCAAGCGGCACCATGAAGACCAAGGAGCTCTCCAAACAGGTCAGGGACAAAGTTGTGGAGAAGTACAGATCAGGGTTGGGTTATAAAAAAATATTGGAAACATTGAACATCCCACGGAGTACCATTAAATCTATTATAAAAAATGAATAGTTATGCACGCTCAAGTTCTCAATTTTTTGGTCTTATTTCTTGTTTGTTTCACAATAAAAAAACATTTTGCATCTTCAAAGTGGTAGGCATGTTGTGTAAATCAAATGATACAAACCCCCAAATAATCCATTTTAATTCCAGGTTGTAAGGCAACAAAATAGGAAAAATGCCAAGGGGGGTGAACAGTTTCGCAAGCCACTGGAGAAACCTTGTGTTATAAAAAATAGAGTCTATAATTTAAAGAGTAACGTTAGCACTCCAGAGGTATAGCTATACAGTGCATTCGGAAAGTATTCAGACCCCTTGACTTTTTACATTACAGCCTTACTCTAAAATTGATTAAATTGTTTTTTTCCCCGCATCAATATACACACAATACCCCATAATGACAGAGCAAAAACAGGTTTTTATACATTTTTGCAAATGTATTTAAAAACAAAAACTGAAATATCACATTTACATAAGTATTCAGACCCTTTACTCAGTCATTTGTTGAAGCACCTTTGGCAGCGATTACAGCCTCGAGTCTTCTTGGGTATGACGCTACAAGCTTGGCACATTTGGGGAGTTTCTCCCATTCTTCTCTGCAGATCCTCTCAAAATTTGTCAGGTTGGATGGGGAGCGTCGCTGCACAGTTATTTTAAGGTCTCTCCAGAGATGTTCGATCTGGTTTAAGTCCGGGCTCTGGCTGGGCCACTCAAGGACATTCAGACACTTGTCCCGAAGCCACTCCTGCGTTGTCTTGGCTGTGTCCTTAGGGTCGTTGTCCTGTTGGAAGGTGAACCTTCACCCCAGTCTGAGGTCTTGAGTGCTCTGGATTAGGTTTTCATCAAGGATCTCTCTGTACTTTGCTCTGTTCATCTTTCCCTCGATCCTGACTAGTCTCCCAGTCCTTGCCGCTGAAAGAAATCCCCACAGCATGATGCTGCCACCAGCAAGCATCATCGTAGGGATGGTGCCAAGTTTCCTCCAGACATGACACTTGGCATTCAGTCCAAATAGTTCAATCTTGGTTTCATCAGTCCAAAGAATCTTGTTTCTCATGGTCTGAGTCCTTTAGGTGCCTTTTGGCAAACTCCCAGCGGGCTGTCATGTGCCTTTTACTGAGGAGTGGCTTCCGTCTGGCCACTCTACCATAAAGGCCTGATTAGTGGAGTGCTGCATAGATGGTTGTCCTTCTGGAAGGTTAACCCATCTCTACAGAGGAACTCTGGAGCTCTGTCAGAGTGACCATCGGGTTCTTGGTCGCCTCCCTGACCAAGGCCCTTCTCCCTCGATTTCTCAGTTTGGCCGGGCGGCCAGCTCTAGGAAGAGTCTTGGTGGTTCCAAACTTCTTCCATTTAAGAATTATGGAGGTCACTGTGTTCTTGGGGACCTTCAATGCTGCAGAATTTTTTTGATACCCTGCCCCAGATCTGTGCCTCGACACAATCCGGTCTCGGAGCTCTACGGACAATTCCTTCGACATCATGGCTTGGTTTTTGCTCTGACATGCACTGTCAACTGTGGGACCTAAAAAATGTGTGCCTTTCCAAATCAATTGAATTTACCACAGGTGGACTCCAATCAAGTTGTAGAAACATCTCAAGGGTGATCAATGGAAACAGGATGCACCTGAGCTCAATTTCGAGTCTCATAGCAAAGGGTCTGAATACTTATGTAAATAAGGTATTTCTGGTTTTAATTTTTTATATATTTGCAAAGATTTATTAAAACCTGTTTTCGCTTTGTCATTATGGGGTATTGTGTGTAGATTGATGAGAAACATTTAAAAAATATATATTTTAGAATAAGGCTGTAACGTAACAAAATGTGGAAAAAGTCAAGGGGTCTGAATACTTTCCGAATGCACTGTGTCTTTCTATGAAGACAGAGTGCAGGATGGATGGTGTGGACCTTAGAAAGCCATCACTCTGAGGGCCGTGTGATGTCATCACCACTAGCCCAACCTGCTGATGCATCCTAAGATGGTGTCTCTGTCTGAAAGCTCTCCGACCATGGTGTCTCTGTCTGAAAGCTCTCTGACCATGGTGCCTCTGTCTGGAAGCTCTCTGACCATGGTGTCTCTGTCTGGAAGCTCTCTGACCATGGTGCCTCTGTCTGGAAGCTCTCTGACCATGGTGTCTCTGTCTGAAAGCTCTCTGACCATGGTGTCTTCATCTGGAAGCTCTCTGACCATGGTGTCTCTGTCTGGAAGCTCTCTGACCATGGTGCCTCTGTCTGAAAGCTCTCTGACCATGGTGTCTCTGTCTGAAAGCTCTCTGACCATTGTGTCTCTGTCTGAAAGCTCTCTGACCATGGTGTCTCTGTCTGAAAGCTCTCTGACCATGGTGTCTCTGTCTGGAAGCTCTCTGACCATGGTGCCTCTGTCTGGAAGCTCTCTGACCATGGTGTCTCTGTCTGAAAGCTCTCTGACCATGGTGTCTTCTCTGAAAGCTCTCTGACCATGGTGTCTCTGTCTGGAAGCTCTCTGACCATGGTGCCTCTGTCTGAAAGCTCTCTGACCATGGTGTCTCTGTCTGAAAGCTCTCTGACCATGGTGTCTCTGTCTGAAAGCTCTCTGACCATTGTGTCTCTGTCTGAAAGCTCTCTGACCATGGTGCCTCTGTCTGAAAGCTCTCTGACCATGGTGTCTCTGTCTGAAAGCTCTCTGACCATGGTGTCTCTGTCTGAAAGCTCTCTGACCATGGTGTCTCTGTCTGAAAGCTCTCTGACCATGGTGTCTCTGTCTGAAAGCTCTCTGACCATGGTGCCTCTGTCTGTCAAGATACACAGATCTGAATGACTGTGGAAGATGACAACCATAGATAGTCTTAACCCCACGGCAGTGCAGGGGTCGTATTGACAAAAAGTATTAGAGTAGGAGTGCTGATCTAGGATCAGTTTGCCTTTTAGATCAGAAGGAACACATTTATATAGACAGGTAGGACCTGATCCTAGATCACCACTTCTACTCTGAGATGCTCTTTGAATACAAGCCCAGGTCTCTCTCTCTCTCACAGTGACAACATTGTATTGGTGTACAGGGGAACATCTCTGAAAGGGATACAGGGATGTAGCTCAGTTGATAGAGCATGGCGTTTGCAATGCCAGGGTTGTGGGTTCGTTTCCCACGGGGGGCCAGTATATAAAAATATGTATTCACTAACTGTAAGTCGCTCTGGATAAGAGCGTCTGCTAAATGACTAAAGTGTAAATGTAATCTCCTGAATCTGATGACATAACAGATTGCATAATGATGTTGATTTCAGGATACGTCTTTCTCTCTGTTATCTGCAGTCTGACTGGAGGCAGGACAACAACAGTGTACTGGATATTCAACAGTTTTGATTTAAAAGCCTGTATTATTGCAGCCTGTGTCTGTGTCCCAAATGGATCCCTCTATAGTGCACTACTTTAGACCAGAGCCCTATTCCCTCTATAGTGCACTACTTTAGACCAGAGCCCTATTCCCTCTATAGTGCACTACTTTAGACCAGAGCCCTATTCCCTCTATAGTGCACTACTTTAGACCAGAGCCCTATTCCCTCTATAGTGCACTACTTTAGACCAGAGCCCTATTCCTCTATAGTGCACTACTTTAGACCAGAGCCCTATTCCCTCTATAGTGCACTACTTTAGACCAGAGCCCTATTCCCTCTATAGTGCACTACTTTAGACCAGAGCCCTATTCCCTCTATAGTGCACTACTTTAGACCAGAGCCCTACTCCCTCTATAGTGCACTACTTTAGACCAGAGCCCTATTCCCTCTATAGTGTACTACTTTCGACCAGCCTTTATTTTTTCTTTGGAGTGATCTTTTTGTGGTGTTAATACTGTTGCCGTGTGACACAACTTGAAACACCAAACGATGTGACTCTGTGAACGAACCAGATGAACTAGAATTCCCTGTCTACCATCCAAAGAAACATCATTACTAGAGCAGGCTTGACATAAATGGGGATGCCCGTTCTATTAGTTCTATTTCCAACCGTTCTATTAGTTATATTTCTATGGTTACAGCGTTCCTCCAACTCGCCCATTCCCCTTCTGCAAGTGTACACAATCGCCATGGGAAGGAGGGCACGGGAGAGAACAGGAGGTTACATCCAGTGTCGGCCCAGCTATAGGACCAGGCCAGTCAGACCTTCTCAAAGAAGCACAGATCCCCTCTCTTGCCAGATTCCAGGGGAAAGACAGACAGACCAAGGCAGAATGACATTGAAAAAGTGTTGAAATGGAAATCTCCATTGATCTCCCTTTTTCCAAGGAAGAGCACAGCTTTTTAATTGAAGTCTTGGCTATGTTTCCTCAGCCTCTGACAGAGCTGCCGTGAGGTGAATTATAATGACTTCTTAGTTCCTACTGAGCTTTAGAATGTATCAGAGAGCCCCATCATGGCCAAACCGGTTCTTTCTGGACTAATCATCCATTTGGTATTCTTAAAAGCTGCCAGGATTTCCACAAAGTGTCAATCACCGATACTGCCCAGTGAAATATTTTGTTTATTTTTGATTTCTGATGCTAAGACCATAGGGCCACACAAGTCAATCAAACCAGTCAATATCTGCCAGCACATTATACAGAAACCAAATCTGACGTTATGCAGTGGAATACTCTCTTTAACAGTCCATCTACAGACTGCCAGCATACTGAAACCCAATAACACATTCAGCAGTTAATTTCCTTTCCCTCACAACGCTATAAGGAGTGTAAAAGCAGTGTTCCAGTACTCACCAGACGATTCCCTGAGCTCCAGAACCGATGGGCTTTAGATTCTGGTAGCGTTTGAGAACTGTGAATGTGGAATCGCCTACTTCCACGCTGTAGAACTGGTTGTCCACTTTGCTTTTAGACATGTTGTAATGCTTGCCGATGTATGACAAATCCACTTGTTTACCAAAACCCTGCAGTGGACAAACAAACAAAGGTCAGTGATGTCACTTTCACCTCTGTGACTGGCTCTAACGCCAGTTGCATTGATAAAGTTTTGTTGTTCATTCATTCATTCATCCATATAAAATACAATTTAGAACTAGTCCCATTAACAATGCATGTTGACTACAATACAATATGCCTGCAACATTAAGGCACACATCACGTTTTCTGTGTCTGCTGTTATTGGCATGTCTAATTTCCAAACTTCATTATAAGATATTTTTATTCATTCCACTTCCTTCACCCTTTGTTTTCTTAATGACAGTTTACAGAAAACTACAGAAACAAAACATTCGATAATCTGTGGTCAAAGGGTTTGCATGAGGGTATCGGCTACCCAGAACTGACAGGGAGACATAAAAAGGCAGCGTAAAGCTGGCAGGACAGGGATGCAACATGGATATGGTAGTGTATCACCCTTTTACCTATAGTGTGTTACAGTGCCTTGCAAAAGTATTCACCCCCCATTGGCGTTTTTCCTATTTCATTGCATTACATCCTGTAATTTAAATGGATTTTTATTTGGATTTCATGTAATGGACATACACAAAATAGTCCAAATTGGTGAAGTGAAATGAAAAAAATAACTTGTTTCAAAAAATTCTAAAAAATGAATAACGGAAAAGTGGTGCGTGCATATGTATTCACCCCCTTTGCTATGAAGTCCCTAAATAAGATCTGGTGCAACCAATTACCTTCTGAAGTCACATAATTTGAAAAATAAAGTCCACCTGTGTGCAATCTAAGTGTCACATGATCTTTCACTTGATCTCAGTATATATACACCTGTTCTGAAAGGCCCCAGAGTCTGCAACACCACTAAGCAAGGGGGCACCACCAAGCAAGCGGCACCATGAAGACCAAGGAGCTCTCCAAACAGGGACAAAGTTGTGGAGAAGTACAGATCAGGGTTGGGTTATAAAAAAATATCAGAAACTTTGAACATCCCACGGAGCACCATTAAATCCATTGTTAAAAAATTGAAAGAATATGGCACCACAACAAACCTGCCAAGAGAGGGCCGCCCACCAAAACTCACGGACCAGGCAAGGATGGCATTAATCAGAGAGGCAACAAAGAGACCAAAGATAACCCTGAAGGAGCTGCAAAGCTCCACAGCGGAGATTGGAGTATCTGTCCATAGGACCACTTTAAACCGTACACTCCACAGAGCTGGGCTTTACAGAAGAGTGGCCAGAAAAAAAGCCATTGCTTAAAGAAAAAAATAATCAAACACGTTTGGTGTTTGCCAAAAGGCATGTGGGAGACTCCCCAAACATATTGAAGAAGGTACTCTGGTCAGATGAGACTAAAATTGAGCTTTTTGGCCATCAAGGAAAACACTATGTCTGGCGCAAACCCAACACCTCTCATCACCCCGAGAACACCATCCCCACAGTGAAGCATGGTGGTGACAGCATCATGCTGTGGGGATGTTTTTCATCAGCAGGGACTGGGAAACTGGTCAGAATTGAAGGAATGATGGATGCCGCTAAATACAGGGAAATTCTTGAGGGAAACCTGTTTCAGTCTTCCAGAGATTTGAGACTTCCAGCAGGACAATGACCCTAAACATACTGCTAAAGCAACACTCGAGTGGTTTAAGGGGAAACATTTAAATGTCTTGGAATGGCCTAGTCAAAGCCCAGACCTCAATCCAATTGAGAATCTGTGGTATGACTTAAAGATTGCTGTAGACCAGCGGAACCCATTCCAGTTCTATCAAGAGGCCTGCTTTTCATCCCAACAGCAGACTGACAATTAAACAGGGGTACAAGGGTAATTTGATCATAATTAACAAAGATTTGCAGTAATTGCAATCGTTTATTGAATTTAGTGGGGGGCTCTAGACAGCTTATATTAACGACAGATAACAGTGCCTTCAGAAAGTATTCACACCCCTTAACTTTTTCCACATTTTGTTGTGTTATAGACTGCTTTTTATAATGGATTACATTGAGATGTTGTGTCACTGGCCTACACACAATACCCCATAATGTCAAAGTGGAATAATGTTTTTAGTAATGTTTTGGAATTAATAAGAAATGAAAAGCTGAAATGTCTTGAGTCAATAAGTATTCAACCCCTTTGTTATGGCAAGCCTAAATAAGTTCAGGAATAGAAATGTGCTTAACAAGTCACATCATAAGTTGCATGGACTCACTCTGTGTGCAATAATAGTGTTTAACATGATTTTTGAATGACTACCTCATCTCTGTACCCGATACATACAATTATTTGTAAGGTCCTTCAGTCGAGCATTGAATTTCAAACACAGATTCAACCACAAAGACCAGGGAGGTTTTCCAATGCCTCGCAAAGAAGGGCACCTACTGTAAGATGGGTATAAAAAATTTAAAAAAGCAGACATTGAATTTCCTTTTGAACATGGTGAAGTTATTAATTACACTTTGGATGGTGTATCAATACACTCAGTCACTACAAAGATACAGGCATCCTTCCTAACTCAGTTCCCACAATACTAACCTAATTGACAGAGTGAAAAGAAGGAAGCCTGTACAGAATACAAATATTCCAAAACATCCATCCTGTTTGCAACAAGGCACTAAAGTAATACTGCAAAAAACGTGGCAAAGCAATTCACATTTTGTCCTGAACACAAAGTGTTATGTTTGGGGCAAATCCAATACAACACATTACTGAGTACCACTCTCCATATTTTCCAGCATAGTGGTGGCTGCATCATGTTATGGGTATGATTGTAATCGTTAAGGACTGTGGAGGACTGTAGATGGGTGAGAAAACAAATACATTTAATGAATTTTGAATTCAGGCTGTAACACAACAAAATGTGGAATAAGGTAAGGGGTATGAATACTTTCTGAAGGCACTGTACATCCCAGAGATTTATCCATCCATCCAGCCATCCATCCATCCATCCATCCATCCATCCATCCTGCCATCCATCCATCCATCCATCCTTCCATCCATCCATCCATCCATCCATCCATCCATCCATCCATCCATCCATCCATCCATCCATCCATCCATCCTGCCATCCATCCATCCATTCATCCTTCCATCCATCCATCCATCCATCCATCCATCCATCCATCCATCCATCCATCCATCCTGCCATCCATCCATCCATCCATCCATCCATCCATCCATCCATCCATCCATCCATCCATCCTTCCCAATAAAAGACTGGAGCATCTTAGCTCTAACTATAGACGATCTAATCAATATTTTCTTGATATTTTCTTGATCAGGGAGTGATGCTGTAAACAACTAGGCCAACAATAAAAACAAACAGTGAGGTGTATTGCGCTTACCAAAGGGTCAATATGATTGGTATTTCACACTGTTGGACGCAATTTACAATATGTCGCCACAGGTTAGAATCACAAATATACGTAGTTAATCCGGTAATCCGTTTCAATCATGTGCATTTTTGTTTCTGTTGTTCACTTTAGCTGGTTTGTAATCACTAGCATCAGTGAGGAAGCCTTGTCCCATTCTGTATAGACTGTACCCAACTCAGGGTTGGGGTCAATTCCATTTCAATTCAATTAATTTAAGAAGATATTTGGAATTGGAATGGCAATTTATTAAATTCCTGAATTTAATAAATTGAAATGGAATTGAGCCCAACGCTGACAATGACAGAAGATAGCTACAACACATAAAGTACAGGCAAGGGGCAGGCTCCCAGAAGGGTCATCATCTGAGCCACAGAACAGACAGAGCTAATGAAGGGGAAATGGAAGTGTATGAATACTGTACCTTATTTTACCTGTAAGGAACACACACCTGACAAAAGGCTATTTTCACATCCAGGACTGGTTCACTGCAGTAATAGAAGAAATGCCTGCTCATAAATACCTGCAAGACACAAACAGAGAGAGGGGAGGGGTTAGTGGTTAGAGGTTAGAGATTATATAATAGAGGTTAAGGGCTAGAGTTGGAGGCTAGAGATTGGAGGCTAGAGGTTAGAAGCTAGAGGGGAGAGTCCAGAGGTTAGAGCCTAGAGTTTAGAGGCTAGATGTTAACGTTTAGAGATTAGAGAGTAGAGATAAGAGGCTAGATGGTAGAATTTAGAGTCTAGAGTCTAGAGGTTAGAGTTTAGTGTTTAGTTAGAGGCTAGAGTTTAGAGTTTAGCGTTTAGTTAGAGTCTAGAGGCTACAGTTTAGCGTTTAGTTAGAGTCTAGAGGCTAGAGTTTAGAGTTTAGTTAGAGTCTAGAGTATAGAGGCTAGAGTTTAGTGTTTAGTTAGAGTCTAGAGGCTAGAGTTTTGCGTTTAGTTAGAGTCTAGAGTCTAGAGTTTAGAGTTTAGTTAGAGTCTATAGGCTAGAGTTTAGCGTTTAGTTAGGGGCTAGAAGCTAGAGTTTAGAGTTTTGTTAGAGGCTAGAGTTTAGAGTTTAGAGTTTAGCGTTTGAGTCTAGAGTCTAGAGTTTAGAGTTTAGTTAGAGGCTAGAGTCTAGAGGCTAGAGTTTAGAGTTTAGTGTTTAGTTAGAGTCTAGAGTTTAGTGTTTAGTTAGAGTCTAGAGTCTAGAGTTTAGAGTTTAGTGTTTAGTTAGAGGCTAGAGTTTAGAGTTTAGTGTTTAGTTAGAGTCTAGAGTTTAGAGTTTAGTTAGAGTCTAGAGTCTAGAGTTTAGAGTTTAGTGTTTAGTTAGAGGCTAGAGTCTAGAGTTTAGTGTTTAGTTAGAGTCTAGAGGCTAGAGTTTAGAGTTTAGTGTTTAGTTAGAGTCTAGAGTCTAGAGGCTAGAGTTTAGTGTTTAGTTAGAGTCTAGAGGCTAGAGTTTAGTGTTTAGTTAGAGTTTAGAGTCTAGAGTTTAGTGTTTAGTTAGAGTCTAGAGTCTAGAGTTTAGTGTTTAGTTAGAGTCTAGAGTTTAGAGTTTAGTTAGAGTCTAGAGGCTAGAGTTTAGTGTTTAGTTAGAGTCTAGAGTCTAGAGTTTAGAGTTTAGTGTTTAGTTAGAGGCTAGAGTCTAGAGTTTAGTGTTTAGTTAGAGTCTAGAGTCTAGAGTTTAGAGTTTAGTGTTTAGTTAGAGGCTAGAGTTTAGAGGTTAGTGTTTAGTTAGAGTCTAGAGGCTAGAGTTTGGAGTTTAGTTAGAGTCTAGAGGCTAGAGTTTAGAGTTTAGTTAGAGTCTAGAGTCTAGAGTTTAGTGTTTAGTTAGAGTCTAGAGTCTAGAGTTTAGTGTTTAGTTAGAGGCTAGAGTTTAGAGTTTAGTGTTTAGTTAGAGTCTAGAGGCTAGAGTTTAGTGTTTAGTTAGAGTCTAGAGGCTAGAGTTTAGAGTTTAGTTAGAGTCTAGAGTCTAGAGTTTAGAGTTTAGTTAGAGTCTAGAGTCTAGAGTTTAGAGTTTAGTGTTTAGTGTTTAGTTAGAGTCTAGAGTTTAGAGTTTAGTTAGAGTCTAGAGTCTAGAGTTTAGAGTTTAGTGTTTAGTTAGAGGCTAGAGTCTAGAGTTTAGTGTTTAGTTAGAGTCTAGAGGCTAGAGTTTAGAGTTTAGTGTTTAGTTAGAGTCTAGAGTCTAGAGGCTAGAGTTTAGAGTTTAGTGTTTAGTTAGAGTCTAGAGTTTAGTGTTTAGTTAGAGTCTAGAGGCTAGAGTTTAGAGTTTAGTGTTTAGTTAGAGTCTAGAGTCTAGAGGCTAGAGTTTAGTGTTTAGTTAGAGTCTAGAGGCTAGAGTTTAGTGTTTAGTTAGAGTTTAGAGTCTAGAGTTAGTGTTTAGTTAGAGTCTAGAGTCTAGAGTTTAGTGTTTAGTTAGAGTCTAGAGTCTAGAGTTTAGTTAGAGTCTAGAGGCTAGAGTTTAGTGTTTAGTTAGAGTCTAGAGTCTAGAGTTTAGAGTTTAGTGTTTAGTTAGAGGCTAGAGTCTAGAGTTTAGTGTTTAGTTAGAGTCTAGAGTCTAGAGTTTAGAGTTTAGTGTTTAGTTAGAGGCTAGAGTTTAGAGGTTAGTGTTTAGTTAGAGTCTAGAGGCTAGAGTTTGGAGTTTAGTTAGAGTCTAGAGGCTAGAGTTTAGAGTTTAGTTAGAGTCTAGAGTCTAGAGTTTAGTGTTTAGTTAGAGTCTAGAGTCTAGAGTTTAGAGTTTAGTGTTTAGTTAGAGGCTAGAGTTTAGAGTTTAGTGTTTAGTTAGAGTCTAGAGGCTAGAGTTTAGTGTTTAGTTAGTGTCTAGAGGCTAGAGTTTAGAGTTTAGTTAGAGTCTAGAGTCTAGAGTTTAGAGTTTAGTTAGAGTCTATAGTCTAGAGTTTAGAGTTTAGTGTTTAGTTAGAGGCTAGAGTTTAGTGTTTAGTTAGAGGCTAGAGTTTAGAGTTTAGTGTTTAGTTAGAGGCTAGAGTCTAGAGTTTAGTGTTTAGTTAGAGTCTAGAGGCTAGAGTTTAGAGTTTAGTGTTTAGTTAGAGTCTAGAGGCTAGAGTTTAGAGTTTAGTGTTTAGTTAGAGTCTAGAGGCTAGAGTTTAGAGTTTAGTGTTTAGTTAGAGTCTAGAGGCTAGAGTTTATAGTTTAGTGTTTAGTTAGAGTCTAGAGGCTAGAGTTTAGAGTTTGGTGTTTAGTTAGAGTCTAGAGTCTAGAGGCTAGAGTTTAGAGTTTAGTGTTTAGTTAGAGTCTAGAGTTTAGAGTTTAGTTAGAGTCTAGAGTCTAGAGTTTAGAGTTTAGTGTTTAGTTAGAGGCTAGAGTCTAGAGTTTAGTGTTTAGTTAGAGTCTAGAGGCTAGAGTTTAGAGTTTAGTGTTTAGTTAGAGTCTAGAGGCTAGAGTTTAGTGTTTAGTTAGAGTTTAGAGTCTAGAGTTAGTGTTTAGTTAGAGTCTAGAGTCTAGAGTTTAGTGTTTAGTTAGAGTCTAGAGTCTAGAGTTTAGTTAGAGTCTAGAGGCTAGAGTTTAGTGTTTAGTTAGAGTCTAGAGTCTAGAGTTTAGAGTTTAGTGTTTAGTTAGAGGCTAGAGTCTAGAGTTTAGTGTTTAGTTAGAGTCTAGAGTCTAGAGTTTAGAGTTTAGTGTTTAGTTAGAGGCTAGAGTTTAGAGGTTAGTGTTTAGTTAGAGTCTAGAGGCTAGAGTTTGGAGTTTAGTTAGAGTCTAGAGGCTAGAGTTTAGAGTTTAGTTAGAGTCTAGAGTCTAGAGTTTAGTGTTTAGTTAGAGTCTAGAGTCTAGAGTTTAGAGTTTAGTGTTTAGTTAGAGGCTAGAGTTTAGAGTTTAGTGTTTAGTTAGAGTCTAGAGGCTAGAGTTTAGTGTTTAGTTAGAGTCTAGAGGCTAGAGTTTAGAGTTTAGTTAGAGTCTAGAGTTTAGAGTTTAGTTAGAGTCTATAGTCTAGAGTTTAGAGTTTAGTGTTTAGTTAGAGGCTAGAGTTTAGTGTTTAGTTATAGGCTAGAGTTTAGAGTTTAGTGTTTAGTTAGAGGCTAGAGTCTAGAGTTTAGTGTTTAGTTAGAGTCTAGAGGCTAGAGTTTAGAGTTTAGTTAGAGTCTAGAGTCTAGAGTTTAGAGTTTAGTTAGAGTCTATAGTCTAGAGTTTAGAGTTTAGTGTTTAGTTAGAGGCTAGAGTTTAGTGTTTAGTTATAGGCTAGAGTTTAGAGTTTAGTGTTTAGTTAGAGGCTAGAGTCTAGAGTTTAGTGTTTAGTTAGAGTCTAGAGGCTAGAGTTTAGAGTTTAGTGTTTAGTTAGAGTCTAGAGGCTAGAGTTTAGAGTTTAGTGTTTAGTTAGAGTCTAGAGGCTAGAGGCTAGAGTTTAGAGTTTAGTGTTTAGTTAGAGGCTAGAGTCTAGAGTTTAGTGTTTAGTTAGAGTCTAGAGGCTAGAGTTTAGAGTTTAGTTAGAGTCTAGAGTCTAGAGTTTAGAGTTTAGTTAGAGTCTATAGTCTAGAGTTTAGAGTTTAGTGTTTAGTTAGAGGCTAGAGTTTAGTGTTTAGTTATAGGCTAGAGTTTAGAGTTTAGTGTTTAGTTAGAGTCTAGAGGCTAGAGTTTAGTGTTTAGTTAGAGTCTAGAGGCTAGAGTTTAGAGTTTAGTTAGAGTCTAGAGTTTAGAGTTTAGTTAGAGTCTATAGTCTAGAGTTTAGAGTTTAGTGTTTAGTTAGAGGCTAGAGTTTAGTGTTTAGTTATAGGCTAGAGTTTAGAGTTTAGTGTTTAGTTAGAGGCTAGAGTCTAGAGTTTAGTGTTTAGTTAGAGTCTAGAGGCTAGAGTTTAGAGTTTAGTGTTTAGTTAGAGTCTAGAGGCTAGAGTTTAGAGTTTAGTGTTTAGTTAGAGTCTAGAGGCTAGAGGCTAGAGTTTAGAGTTTAGTGTTTAGTTAGAGTCTAGAGGCTAGAGTTTATAGTTTAGTGTAGAGTCTAGAGGCTAGAGTTTAGAGTTTAGTGTTTAGTTAGAGTCTAGAGGCTAGAGTTTAGAGTTTAGTGTTTAGTTAGAGTCTAGAGGCTAGAGTTTAGAGTTTAGTTATGGGCTAGAGGTTAGACCAGGGGTGGGCTAACCTTTTGGCTCAAGGGCCACATTGAGTTTTTGAAACCAAGTGAAGGGCCACATACTATAAGCGTGACAAAACATGAAGCCTTTATTCATTTTCACGTCGACACGCAACTACTAGTGTACTGTATGTAGGTGGACATATGCTCGCAGAACAACTCAACCCTTGTTTTTTGTGAACACATTTTTCACAAAATTGATATAATTTATAACATCACGGACACAGTCAAACACACACAGATCCTGCATCTCTACCCTTGTAAAGTACAATCAAACTTAAAAATATATACATATTATATGACTGGAGACATGCTAAATGTAACAGCAGATGTGTAAAAAATAACTATAGAAAAATTTGAGTGAAACATATGGTGAGAGCATCCGTTTCATTTGGAATGGTCTGTTTTTGAAAGCATATTAAGGAACAATTCTCATCTCCATTGTGAGCCGTATTTACAGTTATCCAATCAGCTCAGCCCAAATATGACTGATTAGTTATTACCTGTATCCAAGTGCATTGCTGGATAATTCTCACCGCATAACCATCACCATGATAAAGCATAATCCTTGCCTACCCCAGTCACGGTTATTCAAGTCTTAATGTGAACAATGGGTCTAGTCACCTCTCTTGGCAAGGGCATCAATGTCTGCTGTCATCTTTGATGTAGAGATTCTCAGAACAGCTGACAAGTGGTCATTTGTTAAATTTGACCTGTGACGGGATTTGTTGTAATTCATGACTGAGAACGTTTGTTCACACACATTTACATTTACATTTTTTGTCATTTAGCAGACGCTCTTATCCAGAGCGACTTACAGTTAGTGAGTGCATA
Organism: Coregonus clupeaformis; assembly: GCF_020615455.1. Lineage (NCBI taxonomy): Eukaryota > Metazoa > Chordata > Actinopteri > Salmoniformes > Salmonidae > Coregonus > Coregonus clupeaformis. The sequence goes on along the minus strand of NC_059200.1, from coordinate 17,321,902 downwards.
CATTTTTGGGGGGGCCACATATGTGGGGGGCCACATATGTGGACCCGAATAAAACAAGCATCCTTTGGGCGTGCTTTTTAATGTTTGGAAACTTTGTTTCATTCAGTGAGCCATATAAATGGTCTATTGTTGCTGTTCTGTACTTCTCCTTCAAAGCACTGTTACATTGGATGTCGATGAGCTCCAATTGTGTGTCTGGTGGGGCTTTCTCACTGTCGAAAGACCGGGGGCATGAAACAAGCTCCAGCTCAGTCTCAATCTTGGTGAAGTCTGAGAAGCGGCGGGAAAACTCAGCATGCAGGTCGATCGAAGTGCTACTGTATGTCTCAGTGCGGCACCGCGATGTGGCCGCGTTCAGTGCGGCTAGTGTCGGAAAACGAGCGAGAGACCGGCTGCTCATTTGTCTGGAGAACAACATAAGTTTGGCCTTGATTGTTTTCACATTGGAATACAGTTCATGCACAAAAACACAATTTCCCTGCAGTTTCACATTTAGATCGTTCAGACCAAAAGCAAAGTCGCCCAGACAGTCTGTCTTTCAACACGGAGAAGTCGTCAACTTTACCAACCGTGTCAAGGAACATACCTATCTCCCCTCTCAGTTCCCACACACAGCTAAATACTTTTCCCAGGCTTAGCCAGAGCACATTTGAATGGTACAACAAGTCCTGGTGCCTCTGTGTCATTGAGCAGCTGAATGAACTGACGATGGTTAAGCCCCCTTGCCCGTATAAAGTTGACAAGTTTTACAACCACTTTGACAACATTTTCAAGCTTTAACACACTTTTAGCATGCTTGCTTGAAAAATGACGATTGAGATTATATTCCTTAAAAACGGCAACACTTTCTTGGCATATACATACCGCCTTATGTCCAATATTAGTAAAAAGTATTTTGCTGTCCATTCTTCTTTAAAACACACAACATTCAGAGTCCACTTTTCTCATTTTCGCAGCACTCATTTTTCACGTCAAAAGTCGTCAAGCAATGAAGTGGCTATGATGACTGAGCGCATTCTGAATCTGACCGTAGGCCCAAATACAGAGCGCGCTGCCAGGCTACAGCGCCATCTATTGGAGGTTGTTTGTATATCATGGAATGAGTCATTTTAGGCCAAAAATCATAACTAAAATATAATAAAATGTAATACATTTAAAAAATGTATTGCGGGTTGGATTGAAGAGCCCGGTGGGCCGGATACTGCCCGTGCACCGTACTTTGCCCCCCCTTGGGTTAGACACTAGAGGTTAGAGCTTAGCGACTAGAGGTTAGAGGTTACAGGCTAGAGTTTAGTTAGAGGCTAGAGGTTAGCGACTAGAGGTTAGAGATGTATTTCTTTATTCACGCTTATTTTACCAGGTAGGTTGCCTGAGAAAACATTCTTACAGCAAGAACCTGGGGAAGAGGTTGCAAGGGGTCTTTCTAAAGACTGTGGATATTTAGCCAGCTGGTCCCAGATCTGTTTTAGCTGTACAGCCATCTACTATGGATAGGTTAGAGGTTAGAGGTTAGAGGTCAGAGGTTAGAGGTTAGAGGTTAGAAGTTAGAGGTCAGAGAGTGGGTGCTACCTAAGGTTTCTATGGGAATGGGGTGGAGCTTGTCTGAGTCATATTATAGATACTGAGCCATCCAAAAAAGATGACCTCAACAACCTCATACTGACTGACTGCCGTAGTTACATCTCAGTCCCTGGGGTTTGTGAAGATTAATTGATTGATCACCGCAATGAACCCATTAACAGACCATCAGACCCCCAAGAAAGCCAAGCAGCTCCAGACCTGTCCCGGTCACCAACCCACTCCTACACCACCTCCACGAACGGGCCATATAGCAATGAAAATAAATATTTCACACTGTGGTCAATAGATCACTTTAGATCTGAATGCATATGAGGTGTGCTCTGGCTCAGATGAGAGTACTGAAATATATTGTAGGAACTCTTCAGAAATAAGACAATGTATAGTATAAATATATACAGACAGAAAGACAACCTCGACACCAGCAGTTCTAGGGTTCTCCGCGGTACAATGTGTTGTCTGGCAGCAAGACTGAAAAAAGAAATACATGTCTGATTCGCTCCTATTCCTTGATCCAGCAGAATGGTTCATGGCTACTGTACAGGAGACATGAGAAGTCAGGTAATAATCTGAGATGGCCTGATGAAATACAGTTTGATGGGTATATTTCTTACTAAAGAATTTATTCCTGACGTTTTGATCCACAGTGGAGTGCAGTGGGATTGAAATGTATTTCATTTAAGACGAAGGGTTCCTCTTCGGAAAGAAAAAGCCTTCTAAAAACAGCTATCTGGTGTCATTCAGGAGTCAGACAATATGCTAATATATGTTGATTACTTCCTGGTATATGCTGTAGGCATATTTGTCTCCACCCCCTCACGCCCTGTGGGGAAACCAGGTCTACGTCCCACATGGCATCCTATTCATTATATACAGTAGTGCACTACTTTTGACCAGAGCCATATAGGGCCCTGGTCTAAAGTAGTGCACTATAGAGGGAATAGGGCTCTGGTCTAAAGTAGTGCACTATAGAGGGAATAGGGCCCTGGTCTAAAGTAGTGCACTATAGAGGGAATAGGGCTCTGGTCTAAAGTAGTGCACTATAGAGGGAGTAGGGCTCTGGTCTAAAGTAGTGCACTATAGAGGGAATAGGGCTCTGGTCTAAAGTAGTGCACTATAGAGGGAATAGGGCTCTGGTCTAAAGTAGTGCACTATAGAGGGAATAGGGCTCTGGTCTAAAGTAGTGCACTATAGAGGGAATAGGGCTCTGGTCTAAAGTAGTGCACTATAGAGGGAATAGGGCTCTGGTCTAAAGTAGTGCACTATAGAGGGAATAGGGCTCTGGTCTAAAGTAGTGCACTATAGAGGGAATAGGGCTCTGGTCTAAAGTAGTGCACTATAGAGGGAATAGGGTGACATTTAGGACACAACCCATTCCTTGTTTTTTTAATACATTCAGAAAACTATTCCAGATAAGTGCTTTAAATTTCAGACATTATGAAACATTCAGACAGCACCAACCAACTACCCAAATGGAAGTTGGTCGTATATTCCCTCCTGGCATTCTGAAGTGACGGTCGTCATTCTCAACAACACAACACAACACAATACAATACAATACAATACAATACAACACAACACATTTACATTTTAGTCATTTAGCAGACGCTCTTATCCAGAGCGACTTACAGTTAGTGAATACATTTTTTATTTTTATTTTTTATACTGGCCCCCCGTGGGAATCGAACCCACAACCCTGGCGTTGCAAACGCCATGCTCTATCAACTGAGCTACATCCCTGCCAGCCATTCCCTCCCCTACCCTGGACGACGCTGGGCCAATTGTGCGCCGCCCATGAGTCTCCCGGTCGCGGCCGGCTGCGACAGAGTCTGGATTCGAACCAGGATCTCTAGTGGCACAGTTAGCACTGCGATGCAGTGCCTTAGACCACTGCGCCACTCAGGAGTACAATACAACACAATACAACACAATACAACACAATACAATACAATACAACACAATACAACACAACACAACACAACACAACACAACACAATACAATACAATAGAATGCTCTGTATTCCTGTGCTTTGGACACTGGATATCTGGGTTCAGGTGTGGGGAGGAGGACTTTGCTGTTGTTGTTGTTGTACACATGACTCAGAGCACTCAAGCCATTTGATAATCACAACACGCAGTGGGTTAGAAATTGCACATTGCCTGCATGAGAGGAATTAAAATGTCCAAACAGTGTATTTAACCTGGCATCCTATTATCATGGAACAGTATTTGCTTTGAATCTAGAAGGTCAACATTGACATTGATACACTGTAGTGCAGTTGGATCTCCAGATGCAAAATCACAGCTATCTATAGACATAGGATATTGAAACTCTGATGGTAATGACTGTCAAAATGACAGTCACAATGACAGTCACTTACGATAGCTAGTGTTCTCCCCCTTGGAATATTAACTGGAATAATTCAAACAGCTCAAACAACCAGAGAGAGAGAGGGGGAGAGAGAGAGAGAGAGAGAGACTCATTAAAACTCCTCACATCACCCACGGTTGTGATAAAAGCTAAACCAATTGAGAATTTCACATTGAGTGTCCCACGTGCTATTTCTCATCATTATCAGTTATACAGACAGGATACTTGAACCTATCTACTGTATATATCTTGAATAAAGGTAGCCTGAATCAATTAAAAATGTGTTCCTGTTACACTAACTACAGTGGTCATCGACATAGTGTACAGACTATGATGGCACTGTAAACAATACATATCCACTTCTCAGCTTTCATACAGGCCACTGGGCCTTTCTATAAACGGTAGCTAGGCCACTGGGCCTTTCTATAAACGGTAGCTAGGCCACTGGGCATTCCTGGAAACGGTAGCTAGGCCACTGGGCATTCTGTTATGATTTAACTGGATAGAACCCAAATGCAGACAAGTACACCAAGCCAGAGAAGTTTTAACAGGTTTATTATAATGTTCAATAGTCCAGGTTTCCAATAAATGGGGAAGAGCAAGTCCAGGTTACAGGGAGGGTACAGATCCAGGTCAGGGCAGGTGTGGTACCGTAATGTCCTAGTGTCCGTGGTGAGTCCAAAGGAGAGGCCCGATAGTGAAGAGCAGGATGGTGGTGGCAGGAGTGAAGCGGAGGCAGGAGTCAGGTTCCAAATATCTGTGGCACAGGACAAAAAGTAAATAAACAGTCCAAAAAACACAAGAGCGAAAACAGACAGGTTGAGTCGGCAGCGAGACTAACATGGTTGTCTTGACTATGATCTGACGATGAGTGGAAAGTTTGACCGGGTCTTAAAGGCTGAGGTGATTATGGTGAATGAGCTGCAGCTGGAACCCTGACTCCCGCACACCAGACTTCACTCCTGCAATCAAGGACAGACAGAGGGGAGGGGAGAGCAGAGAGAGAGCTACCTAGCAGCAGTAGGCCTAACAGTACCCCCCCTCTACGGACGCCACCTGGCGGCCGACAGGGTTTATCAGGATGTAACCTATGAAACTCACGAACCAGAGCAGGATCCACAATGAAGCTCCTGGGCACCCAGGAACGTTCCTCAGGACCATAACCCTCCCAATCCACCAGGTACTGGAAACCACGACCCCGGCGGCGAACATCCAGAAGTCGCCGGACAGTGTAGACCGGACCCCCACCCACGATCTTGGGCGGAGGAGGGGGACGAGAGGGCGGGCACAAAGGGCTAACCGACACAGGCTTAATCTGGGAAACATGAAAGGTGGAATGAACCCGTAGGGAGGCAGGAAGCTGTAGCTTAACCGCGCAGGGGTTAACAATAGACAGTATCTTGAACGGTCCTATAAAACGAGGCGCCATCTTCTTAGACTCCACCTTCAATGGAAGGTCCCGTGACTTCAGCCATACCTCTTGACCAGGAGAGTAACCGGGAGCCTGGGACCGGTGACGGTTGGCTTGCCTCTGCATGTACGCCGAAGCTCGGGACAGAGCTACCCTGGCCTTCCTCCAGACCTTGCAGCAGCGGCGCATGTGGGACTGCACCGAGAGTACCGCAAGTTCCCTCTCTTGGGAAGGGAACAGGGGAGGTTGATAACCCAGAGCACACAGAAAAGGAGACAAACCAGAGGAAGCGTTAGTCAAGGTGTTATGAGCATATTCCACCCAGGGGAGCATGGAGCTCCATGACCCAGGGTTAGACCCAGTGACACAGCGAAGTGCGGTCTCCATCTCCTGGTTCGCTCTCTCGGCTTGCCCGTTGGTCTGGGGGTGATATCCAGAGGACAGGCTGGATGTAATGCCCAAAGCTTTACAGAAAGCTTTCCACACCTGGGAGACAAACTGGGGACCCCTGTCAGAGACAATATCCGTGGGTAGACCATGAGAGCGGAACACATGTTCAACCAAAATATCAGCCGTCTCTCTGGAAGTGGGCAGTTTAGGTAGGGCCAAAAAATGAGCGAACTTAGAAAAACGATCAATCACCGTAAGAATGACAGTCTTACCAGATGAGGGGGAAGTCCAGTGACAAAATCCATAGCGATATGCGACCAGGGCCGGCTGGGTATAGGTAGAGGTCGTAGATGACCAGCGCTGGCCTGGGTGGAGTTTTACTCGTGCACATACCGTACAAGCAGCAATGAAGGCTCGAGTGTCCGCCTCCATCGTGGCCCACCAGAACTTCCGTCGCACAAAGTCAAGGGTCCGCGAACTCCAGGGTGACAGGTAAGGGGAGACGAGTGAGCCCACTGAAGTACCTGGGAGCGAGCAGACTCAGGGACAAACATCCGGTTAGGAGGACCCCTCCCAGGGTCAGCTTGATGATGTTGAGCCTGTCTAACAATCCCCTCGATGTCACATGTGATGACTGCAATACTGCAGGTAGGAGGCAAAATGGGTTCAGGGTTACTACCAGTATCAACAGCCGAATGAACACGAGACAGGGCGTCAGGCTTGACGTTGCGTGACCCAGGACGGTAAGACAGAGAAAAATTGAATCTCCCAAAAAATAGTGCCCACCTGGCTTGACGGGGGTTGAGCTGCTTCGCTGACTGGAGGTAAGCCAGATTCTTATGATCCGTCCAAACGATGAAGGGTTGTTCCGCCTCCAACCAATGTCGCCACTCCTCGAGAGCCAGCTTAACGGCGAGCAGTTCACGATTTCCAACATCATAATTCCTCTCTGCCTGAGAAAGTTTCCTTGAGAGAAAAGCACAGGGATGCAGTTTGTTATCTTCAGGAGAACGTTGTGACAACACTGCACCTACCCCAGTGTCGGATGCATCCACCTCCACGACAAACTGGCGGTCGGGGTCCGGCTGCATCAGAATGGGAGCCGAGCGAGCGACGTTTCAGTTCTTCGACGCTGATTCGGCCCCCTTCATTCCAAGCGAACGGTCGTGAGATGGAGGTGAGAGCGGTGAGTGGCGCCGCAATGCGGCTGTAGTCCTTGATGAACCTCCTATAGAAGTTCGCAAACCCCAGGAATCGTTGAAGTTGTTTGCGGGTAGAGGGAGCTGGCCAGTCCGTGACAGCAGAGATCTTAGCTGGGTCCATCCGCAGCTCCCCCTGAGCTATGATGTAACCCAAAAAGAGGTCTCAGACACATGAAATTCACATTTCTCCATCTTCACAAACAGTTTGTTCTCCAACAACCTTTGCAACACCTGGCGCACATGCAGTTCATGTTCCTGGGAGGACTCTGAGAAAATCAAGATATCATCCAGATAGACAAAAACAAACCGATTCAACATGTCCCGAAGGACATCATTGACTAGTGCCTGAAAAACAGCAGGGGCATTAGACAACCCAAAAGGCATAACCCGATACTCAAAATGTCCCAAGGGTGTGTTGAAGGCAGTCTTCCATTCATCACCTTTACGAATGCGCACCAGGTGATACGCATTTCGTAGATCCAGTTTCGTAAAGATGGTAGCACCATGAAGGAGGGGAAAAGCAGAATTAATCAAAGGCAGAGAATACTTGTTCTTAATGGTGATGTTGTTAAGTCCACGGTAATCAATACAGGGTCTGAGGGTCTTATCCTTCTTAGCAACAAAAAAGAATCCCGCTCCTACAGGTGACGAGGAAGGACGCATAATACCTGCCGCCAAGGAGTCCCGAATGTAGTTCTCCATAGCCTCCGTCTCCGGCCGGGAGATTGTACAGGCGACTGCTGGGGAGCGGGGCTCCTGGCTGGAGGTCAATGGCGCAGTCGTAAGGCCGGTGAGGAGGAAGAGAAGTAGCTCTGTGTTTGCAGAAAACGGATGCCAGGTCATGATACACGTCAGGAACAGCAGAAAGATCCATGGACTCCAGTGGAGGTTGAGGCACAGTACTGGCAGGAGTCTGAGCAGAACACAAACAATTCACATGACAAAATGTGCTCCATGAAACAATGCTACCTGTCACCCAATCAATGTGTGGATTGTGTTTTATGAGCCAGGGGATACCAAGGACCAGGGGAGTCTGTGGGCAGTCGATAATATGGAATTGAATGTTCTCCTGATGATTTCCCGACACTCTAAGACAAACAGGAACAGTCTGATGGGTTATGCGGGTCAACAATTGTCCATTTAGACCCTTAGCCTGCAGCGGACAGTCCATAGGAACAGTCTCCAAATCCATTTGTTGAGCCCACTCTCTATCCAAAAAGCTTTCGTCGGCACCAGAGTCAATCAGCGCACTAACAGAGAAATTCTGGGACTGCCACTGGAGGGATGCCTGGAGCAGAATGCGGGGAGAAGAGGAAGAATCCGCTGCTCGGCTCACCAAAACTTCTCCCATAAATGATGAGCCGGCCCTTTTCCCCGACGAACTGGGCAGGAAGGAACGAAATGACCAGCTTCTCCACAATACAGGCAGACCCGAGCCTGAATACGACGTGCACGCTCCTCTGAGGACAACCGTGCACGACCCACCTCCATGGCTTCGGGTTCAGTGCTCCTCGTATCGACTCGGGAAGACACGGCTCTCTCCGTAGGGACGATGCAGGGAGGAGTTTGTTGATGACAGACAGGTTGCTTGGAACTAACACTCCTCTCCCGGCGGCGCCCCGAATCCGATTATCCAACCTGATAGTGAGTGAAATAAGATTATCCAGCGTAGGCGATTCATCATATGACACCAATTCATCCTTTAAAATCTCAGACAAAGCATTGATGAACACTCCTTGTAATGCCTCGTCATTCCAACCACTCACTGCTGCTAAAGTCCGAAACTCCACTGCCATCTCCGCCACACTACGAGCCCCCTGCCGAAGAGAAAACAACCGTTTCGCAGCCTCCTTGCCTCGTACGGGGTGGTCAAAAACCTTCCTCATCTCCGTGGTGAAGGCCACGTAAGCGTTGCAAATGTCCGACTGACTCTCCCAGACCGCGGATCCCCAGGCACGAGCGGAACCGCTAGTAGAGTTGATAAGGTAGGCAATACGGGCTCTTTCTGAGGCGTAGGTGAGGGGCTGTTGTTCAAACACTAACGAGCATTGAGTCAAAAAATCGCCACAGGTTCCCATGTTCCCGCCATAGCGCTCTGGAGCAGGAACAAAAGGCTCTCTGATCTGGGCTGAAGGGGTAGTAAGGGCAGACACTTGATTGGTGAGTAATTGAACCTGATTAAGCAGCACCTGACTGTCCTCAGCAATCGTCTTAAACAGGGTATCATGTTGGCCAAGTAGAATGCCCTGATTGGCTATGGCAGTCCAAATTTGAGTGCACTCTGGGGTGGTATCCGAGCTACTGTCTGCTGGGTTCATGTTGGTCAGATCATACTGTTATGATTTAACTGGATAGAACCCAAATGCAGACAAGTACACCAAGCCAGAGAAGTTTTAACAGGTTTATTATAATGTTCAATAGTCCAGGTTTCCAATAAATGGGGAAGAGCAAGTCCAGGTTACAGGGAGGGTACAGATCCAGGTCAGGGCAGGTGTGGTACCGTAATGTCCTAGTGTCCGTGGTGAGTCCAAAGGAGAGGCCCGATAGTGAAGAGCAGGATGGTGGTGGCAGGAGTGAAGCGGAGGCAGGAGTCAGGTTCCAAATATCTGTGGCACAGGAGAAAAAGTAAATAAACAGTCCAAAAACACAAGAGCGAAAACAGACAGGTTGAGTCGGCAGCGAGACTAACATGGTTGTCTTGACTATGATCTGACGATGAGTGGAAAGTTTGACCGGGTCTTAAAGGCTGAGGTGATTATGGTGAATGAGCTGCAGCTGGAACCCTGACTCCCGCACACCAGACTTCACTCCTGCAATCAAGGACAGACAGAGGGGAGGGGGAGAGCAGAGAGAGAGCTACCTAGCAGCAGTAGGCCTAACACATTCCTGGAAACGGTAGCTTAGCTAGGCCACTGGGCCTTCCTGGAAACAGTAGCTAGGCCACTGGGCCTTCCTGGAAACGGTAGCTAGGCCACTGGGCCTTCCTGGAAACAGTAGCTAGGCCACTGGGCCTTCCTGGAAACAGTAGCTAGGCCACTGGGCCTTCCTGGAAACGGTAGCTAGGCCACTGGGCCTTCCTGGAAACGGTAGCTAGGCCACTCACTGAACTGGATAAAACTGTGGCATCATAGGTTACAACAAAGCATTGACAAATGTATCTGCAGTCAGATACAAGGTATTGATAGCCAACATGATACATGAATAAGTGAATGTATGGTGTTAACAGAACACACACAGAGAGGCAGGAAGAAGAGGAGTAAGGGAAGACTGAAGACAAGATGGAGGGGACAGATATCACTGAGTAAGATGGATGACAAGCTGTTCGCCTGCCGCCTCAGTAAAGATGATAACACACTCAGACCTGGGTTCAAATACTATTTGAAAACATTTCAGATACACTATATAATTTATATAAACGTATGTGGACACCTCTTCAAATTAGTGGATCTGGCTATTTCAGCCACACCCGTTGCTGACAGGTGTATAAAATCGAGCACACAGCCATGCAATCTCCATAGACAAACATTGGCAGTAGAATGGCCTTACTGAAGAGCTCAGTGACTTTACACGTGGCACTGTCATAGGATGCCACCTTTCCAACAATTCAGTTCATCAAATTTCTGCCCTGCTAGAGTTGCCCCGGTCAACTGTAAGTGTTGTTATTGTGAAGTGGAAACGTCTAGGAGCAACAACGGCTCAACCGCGAAGTAGTAGGCCACAGAACGGGACCGCCGAGTGCTGAAGCGCGTAGCGCGTAAAAATCGTCTTTCCTCAGTTGCAACATTCACTATCGAGTTCCAAACAGCCTCCAACGTCAGCACAAGAACTGTTCGTCGGGAGCTTCATGAAATGGGTTTCCATGGCCGAGCAGCCGCACACAAGCCTAAGATCACCATGCGCAATGCCAAGTGTCGGCTGGAGGGGTGTAAAGCTTGCTGACATTGGACTCTGGAGCAGTGGAAATGCGTTCTCTGGAGTGATGAATCATGCTTCACCATCTGGCAGTCCAATGGACGAATCTGGGTTTGGCGGATGCCAGGAGAATACTACCTGCCCCAATACATAGTGCCAAATGTAAAGTTTGGTGGAGGAAAAAGTATGGTCTGGGGCTGTTTTTCATGGTTCGGGCTAGGCCCCTTTGTTCCAGTGAAGGGAAATCTTAACGCTACAGCATACAATGACATTCTAGACGATTCTGTGCTTCCAACTTTGTGGCAACAGTTTGGGGAAGGTCCTTTCCTGTTTCAGCATGACAATGACCCTGTGCACAAAGAGAGGTCCATACAGAAATTGTTTGTCAAGATCGGTGTGGAAGAACTTGACTGGCCTGCACAGAGCCCTGACCTCAACCCCATCGAATACCTTTGGGATGAATTGGAACACCGACTGCGAGCCAGGCCTAATCGGCCAACATCAGTGCCGACCTCACTAATGCTCTTGTGGCTGAATGGAAGCAAGTCCCCGCAGCAATGTTCCAACATCTAGTGGAAAGCCTTCCCAGAAGAGTGGAGGCTGTTATAGCAGCAAAGGGGGGACCAACTCCATATTAATGCCCATGACTTTGGAATGAGATGTTCGACAAGCAAGTGTCCACATACTTTTGGTCATATAGTGTACTTAATCTGGGCTTGATTGAGCTTGCCTGGCGCAATGGAACACATAGAATAGTCACAAACCCCGCCCATCTGACACTCCAGGCAGACTTAAGTAAACACTAAATACATTTGAAAGATTTTAAATAGTATTTGAACCCAGGTCATAACACACTACAGTCTCGCTCCAAAGCAGAGACAGGACCCAGAATTCATGTTTCTGTAATAGTGGTGGGGCGTACAGAATCTCGAGCCTTGACTGTGGGTCAGTCCTATATTGACAGAGGTGTCGTTGATGCCCCTGGAGAGCTCAAAATCATCCTTAATAAAGGACGGACACCCTCCTCCTCTTCTGGTTACTAGGTCTCTTCGTATATCCACAGTAGACACTAGCATTCCACTTAATGTAAGGCAATATAATGGCTACGTTCCAATGTCCATCACTAATAGTCTCTGCAGCAGGTCACATTATACTGACACTGACATAAAGAATCTGTGTGTAGGCTACAAATTAATTGAGACATGATCAGGTAGTCGGAAGTCGGAAGTCATTATTGGTTAGTATTCTGTCCAGAAAGAAAGAAAGACAAAGAAAAAAGGATCTGGTGGCATAGCAACACTGAGGTAATAACACATTGGCATAGCAACACTGAGGTACTAACACATTGGCATAGCAACATTGAGGTACTAACACATTGGCATAGCAACACTGAGGTACTAACACATTGGCATAGCAACACTGAGGTACTAACACATTGGCATAGCAACACTGAGGTAATAACACATTGGCATAGCAACACTGAGGTACTAACACATTGACATAGCAACACTGAGGTACTAACACATTGGCATAGCAACACTGAGGTACTAACACATTGGCATAGCAACACTGAGGTACTAACACATTGGCATAGCAACACTGAGGTACTAACACATTGACATAGCAACACTGATGTACTAACACATTGGCATAGCAACACTGAGGTACTAACACATTGGCATAGCAACACTGATGTACTAACACATTGGCATAGCAACACTGAGGTACTAACACATTGGCATAGCAACACTGAGGTACTAACACATTGGCATAGCAACACTGAGGTACTAACACATTGGCATAGCAACACTGAGGTAATAACACATTGGCATAGCAACACTGATGTACTAACACATTGGCATAGCAACACTGAGGTACTAACACATTGGCATAGCAACACTGAGGTACTAACACATTGTCATAGCAACACTGAGGTACTAACACATTGGCATAGCAACACTGAGGTACTAACACATTGGCATAGCAACACTGAGGTAATAACACATTGGCATAGCAACACTGATGTACTAACACATTGGCATAGCAACACTGATATGAAGAGTATTTGATCCAATATTATAAAGATTGTAAATTGTATGAGAGAGCGAGGAAAGCCATGTATTAGTGGTAACAAGAGTGAGGAGCAGAGGGTTGGTGTGCCAAGGTAGATTGGGGGCCACTAATGCTAATCTTAGGATTGGTGCGTGATGGAATGGCCTGGCAAGGGTGAGATATGACACCAAGGAAAGGAATGATATGGGCATAGTTGAGTGAAAACTCAATTATGGTTAGCAACTGGATAAGACAAAAGTAGACTGGAAGAGCACTATATAGCCTGAGAGAGAGTCTATGTAATTCAGTCATATGATAAGAGGCAAAGCACGTTCGTCTTATTATGTGATCCAGTACTGAAATAAATGTATATCAAACTTCCATCTGAGTGTCTGCTACTTTCTCTTACATCCTGAACTTCTCCATACCATAAACTCATCATAACAAACAGTGAGGTACTAACACATTGGCATAGCAACACTGACGTACTAACACAATGGCATAGCAACAGTGAGGTACTAACACATTGGCATAGCAACAGTGAGGTACAGTAGCCTGAGATTACAACACCACTCTGTGAGAGTGGTAATGGTCAGATTACTTAGCAGCAATTTGCTTTCACATTAGAGATAATGATTATAGTAGATAAAGACATTTAACTGATTTTCTCCAATCAGGGACCTTTTCTTGGAATAGTCAACTATAATTGGTGAGGCTGCAAATCAGCCATATTAGATTAAGTGCATGCGGAGATGACTCAGGAATCAAACCTCCACCTCCTCCTCCACCTCCTCCTCCTCCTCCTCCACATCCTCCTCTTCCTCCACATCCACCTCCTCCACCACCTCCTCCTCCTCCAAAAAACATCTGAAAACGTGGCATGAAATGAAGGAATGGTAATTTGAATAATAATCATGAATGCTACAGCCACCACCACCATTTCTCTCTCTCTCTCTCTCTCTCTCTCTCTCTCTCTCTCTCTCTCTCTCTCTCTCTCTCTCTCTCTCTCTCTCTCTCCTCTCTCTCTCTCTCTCTCTCTCTCTCTCTCTCTCTCTCTCTCTCTCTCTCTCTCTCTCTCTCCTCTCTCTCTCTCTCTCTCTCTCTCTCTCTCTCTCTCTCTCTCTCTCTCTGGAGGAGGTGTCTGAGGTTTCCGTTTTTAATCAAAGACGACTTCCTACCTGTCAATCACATATTATAAACACAAGGAGCCCCAAGTGATCCCTGTACTGTTATTATGCACCTGCTGGGTCATAGCAGCAAAAAGTGCAATAACTCAATTAATTTGCACCAATGTGATCTAATTTTCCCAGTATAATAAATATTACACACCTCACCTCAGTGTGTGATGAAGATGGGATCAGGACAGTAGTAGCCGAAGACGGAGGATAGAGGGGGTAGTTGTGTCGATTGCTGAGACATATTTGACACTTTCATTTACAGTTTTTCTCGATTGCTAAGACACATTTCTTGAAAGCTGCTCTCCTTTTCTCTTAACTGTGAACACAAAACCCAATTTTCAAGCTACATTCACAAAACCTCACACTCTTCTTGCAAAACCAAACTTTCACCTCAAAACAGTTCAATATGTGCTCAAAACTGAACTATGTTGTCAAATCGTGCCCCGAGTCAATCAAAATAAAAAACACTACTGAACAGTCACTAAACACTACGTAGAAAAATAGAAAACACAATGCTCAGGACATGAAGCTGGAGAAATAAATGTTTATTGTTCACTGTAGGCTAAATGCATGTTGCAAAACAAAAAAAAACTGTGCATTTAGCACTTGTACAAAAAGACAAAACAGAAATCTTGTGCATTTACATGTAGCACTTGTAAAAACAAACAGAAATCTTATGCGTTTGCCACTTGTGTACAGTAAGCCCATGTAAAAATAAAGTACAAAAATATACAAATAAGTGCATTACTCAGCCACAGCATCATGTCTCCGTACTGGGTCAGGCCACAGGACTTCATCCACATCACAGGCCACATTTTGTCTGGCCAGGCAACGGGGAAAAAAACCCTGGCATGCCGTATCCAGGCTTGGCATGCCTCCACACCTATGTCACCACAGGCAAGTCCCATGGCTTGCAGGAGATTTACCCTGGTGTAAGGTTGGCGTTCATATACCTTCCACCGCCATGAGGAGAATAATTCCTCAATGGGGTTTAGGAAAGGGGAGTACGGTGGAAGGCAAAGATTGATAAAACCTTGGTTCATATTGTACCACTCTCTAACCTGGAGGGCTCTGTGAAAACTCACATTGTCCCAAACAACAACATAGATGGGATGCTCATCCTGCTGCCCTAACAAAGCATCTCGCATGTGATTGAGGAAAATGAGGAGCTGGTGAGTGTTGTAGGGCCCCAGGTTGGCATGATGGTGGACAACCCCATGATTGCTGATGGCAGCACATAATGTGACATTGCCACCACGCTGCCCAGGAACACCAACAATGGCCCGATGGCCAATCACATTACGGCCTCTCCTTCTCCTTTTGGTGAGATTAAACCCAGCTTCATCCATGTAGATGTATTGATGGGGTATTTCCATTGCATCCAGTTGAAAAACCCTCTGTAGAAATATATATAGTTTTGTAAGTGATACGGAAAAAGTGATTTAGGCCACTACAGTAAATCACTACTTAGAGTAATCAACATTGAATGTGTCTGGATATATGCCAACCTGTACATACTGGAATCTTTGCTCTTTGACTGTGTCTGAGTTGCGATCAAAGGGCACTCTGTATAGCTGTTTCATGCGCAGTCTGTTGCGCTTGAGGACACGATCAACAGTAGAGAGGCTGACACTGTTGATACCCTCAAAATTTAAATGGTCCTCAATGATCTTCTGCTGAATTTCGCTCAGTTTAATGGCATTGTTCTCACGGACCATATCAACAATTAGGGTCTCTTGGTGTGGGTAGAACATACCTGTCCTCCCACCCCCATGTGGCAGTATTTCAATTCTACAAAAAGAGAACATGGAGTTACAAAAAATATACATGGAATACTAGGCCTACAAACAGTTAGACCAACCCTCCATTACAATACTACAGTACATTGGTACAGTGATGTACTGAAACATATATTTACTTACAGTATACTGTGGTACAGTATATAGTATGTCATACAGTAATTGCTGTCAACATTTACATACTGTACTATAATGTCAAAAAAAGGTAATTACCTGTTCTCTTCTCTAAATCTTCGGATTATGGTGGACACAGTGAATCTACTGATGTTTGGTTGTACCCTTTGTCCAGCCTCCCTCATGCTCATACCATGGACAAGAACATGGTCAATCACAGTAGCTCTGATTTCATCAGATATTACTGTTCTTTGTCTTCGCTGACCACCTCGACCACCTCGACCTCCTCTCACACGAACTCTTCCTCTCAGATTTCTATCCATTGTAGGGCCTCACAAACCAGTGCTCTCTGAACTGGCTTACTGTATATGTTCCCTCACATCATTAGCCACAAGTGTGATCAATTTTGAGTTGTTGTGTTCAAGTGGTGACACCTGTGCTCTAATTGTGTTTGACTTTTGTCACCTGTGCTCACCATTATGCAGCACGGGTGCATCACAATGAAAATGTGTTGGCAAGTTATGTCTAAACAGGTGAAAAGTGCTTATGGTTTTGCCAAAAGAGTGATTGATTCAATCAGTGGGTTCAGGAAACTGAGCATTTGGTTCAGACAATAGGGTTTAGTGTTTTAGCAATTGAGAAAAACTGTAATACTCAAAATGTCTGTCCTCACAACCGTGCATATTTTTTCTATGATAGAGATACGATGGCGGACAACCACTCGCCTTCCAACCATTCGCCTTCCACCATACAGGACAAATGTGACTGTAAGCTAATGGGGAATACCACCACCATCCCCAATAGAGAGAGAGAGAGAGAGAGAGAGAGAGAGAGAGAGAGATTAGAGAGAGAGAGAGAGAGAGAGAGAGAGAGAGAGAGAGAATGAGAGAGAGAGAGAGAGAGAGAGAGAGAGAGAGAGAGAGAGAGAGAGAGAGAGAGAGAGAGAGAGAGAGAGAGAGAGAGAGAGAGAGAGAGAGAGAGAGAGAGAGAGAGAGAGAGAGAGAGAGAGAGAGAGAGAGAGAGAGAGAGAGAGAGAGAGAGAGAGAGAGAGAGAGATAAAGAGAGAGGGGTATTGTGTCAATTGCAGACATACATTTTATCGAAGTTGCCTCTTTCATTTCATACTCAATATTTTCATAATATCTGTCCTCTCACCACCCCCCGTTCTTGCAAAGCAGTGTGGTCCGTGTGTCAGGCAGCTGGGAGTAGGGAGCCATCAGGGCCAAAGAGTTACCCGTCTAACAGAACACAGAGGGTGTTCTTTAATGGAAGCCTCTCCAACATAATCCAGGTAGAATCAGGAATTCCCCAGGGCAGCTGTCTAGGCCCATTACTTTTTTAAATCTTTACTAATGACACTGCCACTGGCTTTGAGTAAGGCCAGAGTGTCTATGTATGCGGATGACTCAACACTATACATGTCAGCTACTACAGCGACTGAAAGGACTGCAACACTTAACTAAGAGTTGCAGTTAGTTTCAGAGTGGGTGGCAAGGAATAAGTTAGTCCTAAATATTTCTAAAACTTAAAGCATTGTATTTGGAACAAATCATTCACTAAACTCCAAACCTCAATTAAATCTTGTAATAAATAATGTGGAGATTGAGCAAGTTGAGGTGACTAAACTGCTTGGAGTAACCCTGGATTGTAAACTGTCATGGTCAAAACATATTGATACAACAGTAGCTAAGATGGGGAGAAGTCTGTCCATAGTAAAGCGCTGCTCTACCTTCTTAACAGCACTATCAACAAGGCAGGTCCTACAGGCCCTAGTTTTGTCACACATGGACTACTGTTCAGTCGTGTGGTCAGGTGCCACAAAGAGGGACTTAGGAAAATTGCAATTGGCTCAAAACAGGACAGCACGGCTGGCCCTTGGATGTACACAAAGTGGAGGAGAGATTGACTTCATCACTGCTTGTGCTTATGAGATGTGTTGACATGTTGAAAGCACAGAGCTGTCTGTTTGAAGCACACAGCTCGGACACCCATGCACACCCCACAAGACATGCCACCAGAGGTCTCTTCACAGTCCCCAAGTCCAGAACAGACTATGGGAAGCGCACAGTACTACATAGAGCCATGACTACATGGAACTCTATTCCACATCAGGTAACTGATGCAAGCAGTAGAATCAGATTTTAAAAACAGATAAAAATACACCTTATGGAACATCGGGGACTGTGAAGCAACACAAACATAGGCACGCTCTATACACACACGTACATATGGATTTTGTGTTGTAGATATGGGGTAGCGGAGTAGGGGCCTGAGGGCACACACTTAGTGTGCTGTGAAATCTGTTATGAATGTATTGTAATGTTTTCTTAAATGTATAACTGCCTTAATTTAGCTGGACCCCAGGACGAGTAGCTGCTGCCTTGGCAGCAGCTAATGGGGATCCATAATATATACAAATACAAATGACAGCGCTCCGATTGGTCCCCTCTAAGGGATCAGCCATGTTTTCTAGCCCTGGGTTTTTCCTGCTAAAGTAACTCACTCAGCCACACCCTGCTACTGACAGGCTGCTATACTAATCAGTTACACTGCACTGCAATACTCTGCAACGCACTGCAGAATGTACACTCACACACACACACTCACACACACACACACACACACACACACACACACACACACACACACACACACACACACACACACACACACACTAGCTAAGACACTCCCCAGGACTGTATATTTTCTATAGTAGTTATTGCATTGACACATACAGTAGCCTAGTCCAGTTTTTCATCCATTCACCTCAGCACAAACCTCTCAGTCAAGCCAAGTAGCTGTCCAGTGCAGAGTCTCTGTCAGGGTCTCTGTCTGGTCGATGGGTAGAGAGGATACAGCATGGCTGCAGTGCTTATGGTCTGAAACAAAGGGCTCAGCCACCCTCTTGACACTGTGACCATGTATGACAGCATGTCCACAGATGCTTTATCCCCCCCCACGACCCAAACCCAAACTCAGCTAATACCTGGGCCGACCCTGCTGCTGCTGGCTATGGCACTGTAGCCTGTGTTAAGCAGAGGGGGAGAGCCTGTAGCCTGTGTTAAGCAGAGAGGGAGAGCCTGTAGTCTGTGTTAAGCAGAGGGGGAGAGCCTGTAGTCTGTGTTAAGCAGAGGGGGAGAGCCTGTAGTCTGTGTTAAGCAGAGGGGGAGAGCCTGTAGTCTGTGTTAAGCAGAGAGGGAGAGCCTGTAGTCTGTGTTAAGCAGAGGGGGAGAGCCTGTAGTCTGTGTTAAGCAGAGAGGGAGAGCCTGTAGTCTGTGTTAAGCAGAGGGGGAGAGCCTGTAGCCTGTGTTAAGCAGAGAGGGAGAGCCTGTAGCACATTCCTTGCATTTAGGCTAACTGCTGTTACCATTCAATTAACATTACCATTCAAATACACTACCATTCCATTTACATTACCATTCAATTCACATTACCATTCAGTTTCACACAACAGGGTTACCCTCCTCTCCTCCCCTCCCCTCATCATCTCCTCCTCCTCTCCTCCTCTCCAGCAGCTTATTCAGCATGTCTAGAGTCAAGGACCGCGTCCCAAACGGCACCCCATTCCCTATTTAGTGCTCTACTTTTGACCAGGGCCCATTGGGCTAAACAGGGAATAGGGTGCAGTTTGGGACTCAACACCCCAACGCACATTATGCTGTTTTAAAAACCCACTTGGCTTGTTTCTCCCCTTCACAATCTCCTGACAGGTGGAATAAGTTCAGGAGACAATGCTAGTAGCACACTTTGTCAGCACCGGGTGGTCAGACTTTAAAAGACCCATTTATCGTCCTGCTACCCACTGCCCTTCTGTTAAATCAAGAGTTTCACCAATGCTTCTTCAAATGAAGGGGGAGATGTTACTCTGAAACGAGCTGAACGGGAAATCAAATGTAGAGGGAGATGTTACTCTGAAACGAGCTGAACGGGAAATCAAATGAAGAGGGAGATGTTACTCTGAAACGAGCTGAACGGGAAATCAAATGAAGAGGGAGATGTTCTCTGAAGCAACGGGAAATCAAATGAAGAGGAGATGTTACTCTGAAACGAAAGCTGAACGGGAAATCAAATGAAGAGGGAGATGTTACTCTGAAGCGAGCACGGGAAATCAAATGAAGAGGGAGATGTTACTCTGAAGAGCTGAACGGGAAATCAAATGAAGAGGGAGATGTTACTCTGAAGCGAGCTGAACGGGAAATCAAATGAAGAGGGAGATGTTACTCTGAAACGAGCTGAACGGGAAATCAAATGAAGAGGGAGATGTTACTCTGAAGCGAGCTGAACGGGAAATCAAATGAAGAGGGAGATGTTACTCTGAAACGAGCTGAACGGGAAATCAAATGAAGAGGGAGATGTTACTCTGAAGCGAGCTGAACGGGAAATCAAATGAAGAGGGAAATGCTGTTTAGTCCAGAGGGAAAGAGAGTGGAAGAGAGTGAAAGAAGAAGAGGATACTCCATTACAAAGCAACACCACCTAAATCATGTTCATGTGAAGAGGTTTCCACTGCCCAGGCTGTCTAATGGCATAACTCAGAGAGCTGTTTAAAAATCTGTGAAGTTTATATCAGACTTTAAGTACCCTTATCACACATTCGTTTTTTCCAAATTGAATTTGACATTAATAATAAATTTTCCAAAAACAGTTAGTTACTAATGGAAAATTACTAGAAAATGTGCAATGAGATGGGCAAATTTGTCATTATGTCTGCTACGTAAGATATATATATTCTGAAGAGTTTGACCCAGTGGTGGTGGTACACCCTAGTACTGATCCAGTGGTGGTGGTACACCCTAGTACTGACCCAGTGGTGGTGGTACACCCTAGTACTGACCCAGTGGTGGTGGTACACCCTAGTACTGACCCAGTGGTGGTGGTATACCCTAGTACTGACCCAGTGGTGGTGGTACACCCTAGTACTGACCCAGTGGTGGTGGTATACCCTAGTACTGACCCAGTGGTGGTGGTACACCCCTAGTACTGACCCAGTGGTGGTGGTATACCCTAGTACTGACCCAGTGGTGGTGGTACACCCTAGTACTGACCCAGTGGTGGTGGTACACCCTAGTACTGACCCAGTGGTGGTGGTACACCCTAGTACTGACCCAGTGGTGGTGGTACACCCTAGTACTGACCCAGTGGTGGTGGTACACCCTAGTACTGACCCAGTGGTGGTGGTACACCCTAGTACTGACCCAGTGGTGGTGGTACACCCTAGTACTGACCCAGTGGTGGTGGTACACCCTAGTACTGACCCAGTGGTGGTGGTACACCCTAGTACTGACCCAGTGGTGGTGGTACACCCTAGTACTGACCCAGTGGTGGTGGTACACCCTAGTACTGACCCAGTGGTGGTGGTACACCCTAGTACTGACCCAGTGGTGGTACACCCTAGTACTGACCCAGTGGTGGTGGTACACCCTAGTACTGACCCAGTGGTGGTGGTACACCCTAGTACTGACCCAGTGGTGGTGGTACACCCTAGTACTGACCCAGTGGTGGTGGTACACCCTAGTACTGACCCAGTGGTGGTGGTACACCCTAGTACTGACCCAGTGGTGGTACACCCTAGTACTGACCCAGTGGTGGCACACCCTAGTACTGACCCAGTGGTGGTGGTACACCCTAGTACTGACCCAGTGGTGGTGGTACACCCTAGTACTGACCCAGTGGTGGTATACCCTAGTACTGACCCAGTGGTGGTGGTATACCCTAGTACTGACCCAGTGGTGGTGGTACACCCTAGTACTGACCCAGTGGTGGTGGTACACCCTAGTACTGACCCAGTGGTGGTGGTACACCCTAGTACTGACCCAGTGGTGGTGGTACACCCTAGTACTGACCCAGTGGTGGTGGTACACCCTAGTACTGACCCAGTGGTGGTGGTACACCCTAGTACTGACCCAGTGGTGGTGGTACACCGTAGTACTGACCCAGTGGTGGTGGTACACCCTAGTACTGACCCAGTGGTGGTGGTACACCCTAGTACTGACCCAGTGGTGGTGGTACACCCTAGTACTGACCCAGTGGTGGTGGTACACCCTAGTACTGACCCAGTGGTGGTGGTACACCCTAGTACTGACCCAGTGGTGGTGGTACACCCTAGTACTGACCCAGTGGTGGTGGTACACCCTAGTACTGACCCAGTGGTGGTGGTATACCCTAGTACTGACCCAGTGGTGGTGGTATACCCTAGTACTGACCCAGTGGTGGTGGTACACCCTAGTACTGACCCAGTGGTGGTGGTACACCCTAGTACTGACCCAGTGGTGGTGGTACACCTAGTACTGACCCAGTGGTGGTGGCACCCTAGTACTGACCCAGTGGTGGTGGTACACCCTAGTACTGACCCAGTGGTGGTACACCCTAGTACTGACCCAGTGGTGGCACACCCTAGTACTGACCCAGTGGTGGTGGTATACCCTAGTACTGACCCAGTGGTGGCACACCCTAGTACTGACCCAGTGGTGGTGGTATACCCTAGTACTGACCCAGTGGTGGTACACCCTAGTACTGACCCAGTGGTGGCACACCCTAGTACTGACCCAGTGGTGGTGGTATACCCTAGTACTGACCCAGTGGTGGCACACCCTAGTACTGACCCAGTGGTGGTGGTATACCCTAGTACTGACCCAGTGGTGGTACACCCTAGTACTGACCCAGTGGTGGCACACCCTAGTACTGACCCAGTGGTGGTGGTACACCCTAGTACTGACCCAGTGGTGGTGGTATACCCTAGTACTGACCCAGTGGTGGCACACCCTAGTACTGACTCAATGGAAACCTTAACCTATAGAAACACAGGGTTATGGTATTGGGTTTAGGGACTGTTCAAAATAAACATAGTAGCAGATTTCGGGAAATCCACTGTGATTTGCCATAAACTGTAGCTTCCTATAAAGTACCTACAGCTGAGGCAACCTTTATGTTTTTGTATAATATAACTATATTATACGCATAATATTTTTAATATATAACCTAACCACATCCAACATTATACTGCACTTGAAGGATGAGGGGAAACCCCTTATAAGTAAAAACATTGAACATGACCAAAAGCAGTGGACAGAAGACACAATAAATAGTTATGTATCATCAACATCTCTCTAGAATAGTTATTTACCATCAACATCTCTCTAGAATAGTTATTTACCATCAACATCTCTCTAGAATAGTTATTTATCATCACGTCTCTCTAGAATAGTTATTTATCATCAACATCTCTTTAGAATAGTTATTTACCATCAACATCTCTCTAGAATAGTTATTTACCATCAACATCTCTCTAGAATAGTTATTTACCATCAACATCTCTCTAGAATAGTTATTTATCATCAACATCTCTCTAGAATAGTTATTTATCATCAAAATCTCTCTAGAATAGTTATTTATCATCAACATCTCTCTAGAATAGTTATTTATCATCAAAATCTCTCTAGAATAGTTATTTATCATCAACATCTCTCTAGAATAGTTATTTACCATCAACATCTCTCTAGAATAGTTATTTACCATCAACATCTCTCTAGAATAGTTATTTACCATCAACATCTCTCTAGAATAGTTATTTATCATCAACATCTCTCTAGAATAGTTATTTATCATCAAAATCTCTCTAGAATAGTTATTTATCATCAACATCTCTCTAGAAGAGTTATTTATCATCACCGTCTCTCTAGAATAGTTATTTATCATCAAAATCTCTCTAGAATAGTTATTTATCATCAACATCTCTCTAGAATAGTTATTTACCATCAACGTCTCTCTAGAACAGTTATTTATCATTAACGTCTCTCTAGAATAGTTATTTATCATCAACATCTCTCTAGAAGAGTTATTTATCATCACCGTCTCTCTAGAATAGTTATTTATCATCAAAATCTCTCTAGAATAGTTATTTATCATCACCGTCTCTCTAGAATAGTTATTTATCATCAACATCTCTCTAGAATAGTTATTTATCATCAACATCTCTCTAGAATAGTTATTTACCATCAACGTCTCTCTAGAACAGTTATTTATCATTAACGTCTCTCTAGAATAGTTATTTATCATCACCGTCTCTCTAGAATAGTTATTTATCATCAAAATCTCTCTAGAATAGTTATTTATCATCACCGTCTCTCTAGAATAGTTATTTATCATCAAAATCTCTCTAGAATAGTTATTTATCATCAACATCTCTCTAGAAGAGTTATTTATCATCACCGTCTCTCTAGAATAGTTATTTATCATCAAAATCTCTCTAGAATAGTTATTTATCATCACCGTCTCTCTAGAATAGTTATTTATCATCAAAATCTCTCTAGAATAGTTATTTATCATCAACATCTCTCTAGAATAGTTATTTACCATCAACGTCTCTCTAGAACAGTTATTTATCATTAACGTCTCTCTAGAAGATTGCATGGATGCTAGCCAGCCTAACACTGAGCAATGCATAGAAAATGTAGCAGACGATGTTATGAGAGAAAAAATAGCATTTACTTATTGAGACTGATATGAGGCTGATATGAGGATGATAAAACCAAAGAAGCCATCAGAGTATCTACTAGCTAGAGGTAACTGCCAAAATAAAGGAAACACCAAATAATAAAGTGTCTTAATTGGGCGTTGGGCCACCACAAGCCAGAACAGCCTCAATGCACCTTGGTATAGATTCTACAAGTGTCTGGAACTCTATTGGAGAGATGCATCACCATACTTCCACGAGAAATTCCATCGTTTGGTATTTTGTTGATGGTGATGGAAAACCCTGTCTCAGGTGCCGCTCCAGAATCTCCCAAGTGTTCAATTGGGTTGAGATCTTGTGACTGAGACACACACACACACACACACACACACACACACACACACACACACACACACACACACACACACACACACACACACACACACACACACTTTAAACCCCCTATGCTCCTTTCAGACCCCTCTATCAAAGTCACTAAACTCTCTTCTAGCCATGGTAGCCAAAATAATGGGCACCTGGGCATTTTTATACGTGACCCTAAGCATGATGGGATGTTAATTGCTTAATTAACTCAGGATTCAGACCTGTGTGGAAGCACCTGCTTTCAATATACTTTGTATTCCCTATGGATAATATAATCCATAGGGAATACCTCAAAGGGTTAGATGTTAGATGGGATTAGAGAGGGCCTGCATCACAATCTGCACCACCACCAGAGTATTATATGATCAAAAAGCCTCCTCTTAATCTAATGTGATCATATTGCTACTCTATAATGCATCTAACAAACACCATTACATTACACAACAACATCCCAATCCTCCATCTAACAAACACCATTACATTACACAACAACATCCCAATCCTCCATCTAACAAACACCATTACATTACACAACAACATCCCAATCCTCCATCTAACAAACACCATTACATTACACAACAACATCCCAATCCTCCATCTAACAAACACAATTACATTCCAACAACATCCCAATCCTCCATCTAACAAACACCATTACATTACACAACAACATCCCAATCCTCCATCTAACAAACACAATTACATTCCACAACAACATCCCAATCCTCCATCTAACAAACACCATTACATTACACAACAACATCCCAATCCTCCATCTAACAAACACCATTACATTCCAACAAAATCCCAATCCTCCCAACAGAACAGCAGTGGATGGGGGTTCAAGGTGACCGTTTGGGTCACACACGCACACCCACACCACACACACGTGATGTAATCTTTAATTCTCTCATCAGAATACTATCAGGGTAAACTGTTACAGATTATAGGTTGGTCTATTCTACACAGACAGCAGAAACCCTTTATCCTAAACCCTGAGAACCCGGTGACCTGAAATACCTTTACAAACCTTTACCCTGAGGATACGAGTCGATTACATAGTCACACACACACACACATAACACCTGCTAGATTTCACAGAGGAGACCTCCTTGATTTTAAAGTAGAAAGGCTACATTCATTTTTCCCTCTCCGACAATAAAGTAATTGTATTCTTCTTGTTACTATTACAAGTGAGTTCAGGTGGGAGTTCACTGTTGAGACAGCCAATCTTGAACAGAAACTAAACCAAGTGAGAATGAAGCCAAAAAAAGATAAAGGAGCTGCTATTAATGTTATTGAATGAAGCCTCTGGAAAACGGAGAGAGAGAGAGGAACATTCACCGTTAAGCTCAGGGTTTCTGTTCTGTGGGGTTGAGGACGAGGACGAAAGAGTGTTGTGGCTCAGGAGGTTGACATTCAGAGCAGGTCCTCGTAGAGAGACTTGGAAGAGGTCCCCTTGGTTACACAGCCCCTCGGGACACAACTCACAGTGGCTGAAGTTGCGCTCTTTCATTGACCTGAATCAACTCGAGATATTTCTCTGTCCATTCCTACAGTGGCTGGGCAGCTGGGCAAGATTCTACGGCTGCAGTGCTTCTTTATAAGGCCTGAATCAACTCGAGATATTTCTCTGTCCATCCTATCTTATCCTTGCCATGAAATCCAACCGTTAAATCCAACCGTGTGAGTGATAATAGTTATAGCGTCTAGTGACCGGGGCAGATCCCAGATATGGAAGAAGACATATGAGGTAAACGACTGTGGTGTTCCCAGTCATAAAGAGAACAGTGAATTCATCATCATGCCTCCACACCCAGACTACTGGCTCTGACCCAACGGCCGCAGTTGATGTAGACATTTCTACCTGTAGAGGAGGATCTGTTCAGAGACGTATTGGCCGCATCCCGAATGGCACCCTATTGCCTGTAGTGTACTGCTTTCGACCAGAGCCCTGTCGAATGTAAAGCACTATAAAGGGAAAAGGCTGCCCATTTGGGACGCACCCAATATGTCTCTGAACAGATCCTCCTCTACAGGTAGAAATGTCTACATCAACTGCCTCTATGAGTGACTAATATGCTTCTTATTTGATCTTGGAGGACACTCGCACACACCCCCGCAGCTCGCCTATGGCCACTAAGGGATTTTACAATGAGCACCTTTGCTGAAATAAGAACAAACCAACCGTTTCCTACCCAAGGCTCTGATGAAGGCGTCCTATGCCCAAACCTAAGCCTGTTTGTATGTCCTGAAAATAAATGATCAGATCAGATCAGATGAGATCAGATAAGATGAGATCAGAAGAGATCAGATCAGAAGAGATCAGAACAGATCAGATCAGAAGAGATCAGATGAGAAGAGATCAGATCAGATCAGAAGAGATCAGATCAGATCAGACGAGATCAGATCAGAAGAGATCAGATGAGAAGAGATCAGATCAGATCAGAAGAGATCAGATCAGATCAGACGAGATCAGATGAGATCAGATCAGAAGAGATCAGATCAGATCAGATCAGAAGAGATCAGATCAGATCAGAAGAGATCAGATCAGATCAGATACTGAGTGTTCCTTTTTATTTTATTTTATTTTCCTGGATATCCCATTAAAGT
Source organism: Coregonus clupeaformis (assembly GCF_020615455.1). Taxonomy (NCBI): domain Eukaryota; kingdom Metazoa; phylum Chordata; class Actinopteri; order Salmoniformes; family Salmonidae; genus Coregonus; species Coregonus clupeaformis. Next base: position 17,294,446 of record NC_059200.1, on the reverse strand, counting down.
GTCCTGTCCTGCTGTTCCACTCATGTGCTTCCCTTATTGAGTGCCAGTTATAGAACATAAGGGTAACATTTGACTGTAGACCCCTTATGAATGCATTTATAAAACCTTTATAACCGATACACAAGACATTATAACATATGTCATAGACAGACAACGGCACTACTTGTCATACGTAAAAACGTCACTTGAACGTGGAATTCAGTGGACTGCAGGAGGAGATCTAACCCAACCACAAGATATAACCCAAGGTCCTGTACCATCTCCAAATGTCTGAGAAAACAGCATCCTCTGCCAAGCCCCCCAGCACTGCTTCCCCCAAGGCCTGCATCCTCCCTTTCCTCAGACCTGCTGGACCGGCTCCCCTCCACACCCCATCCATAGACAGCTCTCCAAAACCTGATCTGACCAGCTCGGATGAGATTCTTCCGCTTGGTCTCCCTGTTCTAATTGAGCAGGAAGTGGGTGCACTAGGCTACTTCTGAATGTGAACGTGTTGTTGTTGTTGTTGATTATGTTTTACTAACTTATCTTTTATATTGTATAATGTAATTCAGCTCTTAGATGCTGTTGATACTATTGTAGTGTAATTCAGCTCTTAGATGCTGTTGATACTATTGTAGTGTAATTCAGCTCTTAGATGCTGTTGATACTATTGTAGTGTAATTCAGCTCTTAGATGCTGTTGATACTATTGTAGTGTAATTCAGCTCTTAGATGTTGTTGATACTATTGTGGTATAATTCCTGACATTCTCCTGTTATTCTCCTGATATTCTCCTGGTATTATCATGATATTCTCCTGGTATTCTCCTGTTATTCTCCTGTTATTATAATGATATTCTCCTGTTATTCTCCTGTTATTATCATGATATTCTCCTGTTATTCTCCTGATATTCTCCTGTTATTATCATGATATTCTCCTGTTATTCTCCTGTTATTATCATGATATTCTCCTGATATTCTCCTGTTATTATCATGATATTCTCCTGATATTCTCCTGTTATTATCATGATATTCTCCTGATATTCTCCTGTTATTATCATGATATTCTCCTGATATTCTCCTGTTATTATCATGATATTCTCCTGTTATTATCATGATATTCTCCTGGTATTCTCCTGTTATTCTCTGGTTATTCTCCTGTTATTCTCCTACTTCACACAGGAGCTCCTGAGTGGCGCAGTGGTCTAAGGCACTGCATCGCAGTGCTAACTGTGCCACTAGAGATCCTGGTTCGAATCCAGGCTCTGTCGCAGCCGGCCGCGACCGGGAGACTCATGGGCGGCGCACAATTGGCCCAGCGTCGTCCAGGGTAGGGGAGGGAATGGCCGGCAGGGATGTAGCTCAGTTGATAGAGCATGGCGTTTGCAACGCCAGGGTTGTGGGTTCGATTCCCACGGGGGGCCAGTATAAAAAGATATGTATTCACTAACTGTAAGTCGCTCTGGATAAGAGCGTCTGCTAAATGACTAAAATGTAAATGTGAGACCGCCTTTAAGGCAGTTTACACACATAACATGAATATGTCAGTGTTTCTCTCCTCTCCTTCTCTCTCTCTCTCTCTCTCTCTCTCTCTTTCTCTCTCTCTTCCTTTCTGTCTCTTTAGCTCTCTCTCTCTCCATCTACAATACTGCTGCAGAGAGCCTGTGATTCCTCATTCCTGCCCTCCCTCCTCCCTCCTTTCCCCACCCCTCCCTCTGTGTTCCATTGCGACTGCTTCATTCAGCAGCTCCTCCTGCTGCATTCACCCATCCCTCCCTCCCTCCCTCCCTCCCTCCCTCCCTCCATCCCTCCCTCCCTCCCTCCTTCCTCCCTCCCTCCCTCCCTCCCTCCCTCCCTCCCTCCCTCCTCCCTCCCTCCCTCCCTCCCTCCCTCCCTCCATCCCTCCCTCCCTCCCTCCATCCCTCCTCCATCCCTCCATCCCTCCATCCCTCCATCCCTCCCTCCCTCCCTCCATCCATTCCTCCATCCCTCCATCCCTCCATCCCTCCCTCCCTCCCTCCATCCATTCCTCCCTCCCTCCCTCCCTCCCTCCATCCATTCCTCCATCCCTCCATCCCTCTATCCCTCCATCCCTCCCTCCATCCCTCCATCCCTGTGCAACGCAGCCTCCTCTCCCTCCATCTGGACTCTGGGGAGGTAGTGTAGGTTATGGGGAAGAAGGGCTATCATTACCTTCAGATAGGGCAGCCACATAAGATACCTCCTTCACCACTAACCATGGAGAAAAAGGTACACGACCGTCACCTTGCCACAATACAATATGTAGTTCTTCAACTGAAACCAATTCATCTGTATCATATTTGCCATCATGTTTATGTTGGCAATTTTTTTATGCAGCCAGGGGAGACATTCAAACTAGGGTTGAATGACGTGAACTGGATTGCAGAGATTTACCGGGATAGATAATTGCGAGAAACCGGTAAATTATAATAAAGTATTTATATGAACAGTGTGACATGAAATGGAACCGTTAAATTATATGCAGAATAACAATCTGTCTTCTCTGCAGTCTTCTCTGCTCTGCTATCTGCTTGATCAATAATCAACGCTCAGGGTGTGTGTGTGTGTGAGTGTGTGTGTGTGCGCTGTGTGTGTGTGTGTGCTGTGTGTGTGTGTGTGTGTGTGAGTGTGTGTGTGTCTGTGTGTGTGTGTGTGTGTGTGTGTGCTGTGTGTGTGTGCTGTGTGAGTGTGTGTGTGCTGTGTGTGTGTGCTGTGTGAGTGTGTGTGTGTCTGTGTGTGTGTGTGTGTGTGTGCGCTGTGTGTGTGTGTGTGTGCTGTGTGTGTGTGCTGTGTGAGTTGGTGTGTGTGTGTGTGTGTGTGTGTGTGTGTGTGTGTGTGTGTGTGTGTGTGTGTGTGTGTGTGTGTGTGTGTGTGTGTGTGTGTGTGTGTGTGTGTGTGTGTGTGTGTGTGCGTTGTTGTGCCTACCGTGTTAACTTCCACAAAGTCACCATAAATGAAAGCGCACGGCACGCATTGTTAATGCTGAAACTGTACAGGTGTAGACTCGGCCCTAACGTATGTGTTCTCTGTCACCTCTGTAGCTCAGCTGGTAGAGCACGGCGCTTGTAACGCCAAGGTAGTGGGTTCGATCCCCGGGACCACCCATACACAAAAAATGTATGCATGCTTTGGATAAAAGCGTCTGCTAAATGGCATATTATTATTATTATTATTACCTGGAGCTGCACGGCAAATGGTCCAGGAACACAAGGACTAGTCAGCCCCTCCCCCTCTGAGGGGACAACATGTATCTCTCTGTTACAGTATCCAGAGGACTGACTGTTGAATGAGTGATAGAATAATGAGATAGTATCCATGTTTGGTATCTTTCTGAAACTTGTTCACAGAGGGTAACTCTGATGCTATCTATATGGATGTATGATCTCTGTGGTAACGTGTATCTGTACAGGGTGAACTCTAAATTACTCTCAAAGAGGATTTATTGTCCTCTCAGGAATTCTCAGGAAGTCTTATTTACATACAGTAGGTCTCATCTCCCACACAAGCCTTTAAATGCTGACACACCCTGTGGCGATTGGGCCTGGGAGTGTTTAGGTTAATGTAAACTCGTTATCGTTTGATTGGTCAGTGGTGGTTGGTTTTGGGTTGAAAGGTCACACCTTCACCAGTTATAAATGGAATTAAATACCTTTGTTCTCTCTCTTATCCTGTATCCAGTCCATGGAGGATGGTTGTATGATCAATTCTCATTTCCTACGCTTCTAGACCTCTATTGTTTCTGACCAAGTCTGTTTTTCATCTTGAAAAATTACATGATAATCGGGTGTCTTTTAATGAACCTCGAATTGAACAAGCAAGTTTTATGAAAATATTTATTAGTTTTTCTGTCTTGAATAAAAGTACAAATGGAAAAGAATAATGACTTGTTTATTTAATTTTATATAGTATTATATTTTATTATATATTTTATTAATTTATTATATATTATATCCGTTTGTGTAGCCAAAAGGCTCACGTATAATTTCTTATATGCTGTGACTAAATAAAGAGATGATCATTTACTTTATTGCTAGAAATAGGCCTACCATTGATTTTTAGGCTAACGAATGCTAACGAATGATAACAAATGCAATAAGTACATCAAATATAGCCTAACTTAGAGTGGCACATGACTCACGGCGGCTTTAGATTTGCGGGCAAATGATCAACCGCAGCGCTATTCATGGTGCTGAATCTCCGCTAACAACTTATCTGTTTGATTTAGCAAAGATTCCTTCTAACAAAACCACCACAGTAAGCTAAGATAAAAACAGATTCCCCCGATAGCCAGGTGTAAAGGGAGAGAAAAGGACCACGCTGCATCTTTCAGGCTAAAACAAATGGAATTTCACTAGACTGTAATAACCGAACTAATAAATATTAGACCAGTCGGTCAACAGTGCTTCTTAGGCCTGTTAAAACTAGGCTACATCAACGAAATAGTGTGGTGACTCTGAGAGAACTTTGAGTTGATTAAATTGCAGCAAATACAACAAGAAACCGTTAGATTCATGTGAATATTTATCGATTTACAGTGGTATAATATTGTCCTATTTTTTTTGCTGGTAGTGAGTGCTGAGCAATTAACCTACATTTTGGTTACTTTTCGTTTTTTAAACAACTAATTGACTGATGTCAGGTGAATTATTTGAATTCCATTTTTCTGTGAGCTCAATGTGCACATCGCACAGTTTCTCTCGAGATAAATCAGATCCAGCCTGAACTGTGCGATGTATTAGGGAGTTGTAGTTTCCAACAGGCCAATATCCTACATAGTTTAGCGCAAAGAAACGTGGTCATTAACTACAAGGACCATAATCCATTGCGCATCTACTTGTCCGGTCTGTGTTTCTTTTACGACTGCTAAACAAGGGCGAAGAATGCGTGATCGTGAGGGGATATAGAGAGCAGCTGTTGTTTCGAGAGGTATCTCTACCTGAAAATACATTATCATAAAAGTCATAAAAGTATGCCTTATTTACTTTGAAGAACTACTAAAATAGTGATTTAGTCAGACAGCAGCTCTATAGAGATGAGATGATGACTTGGAATGAAATAATAAAGTCATCAAATAAAATAAATGTTATATACACAACTGAAATATTTTATGAAAGTAAAGTGAATAAATGATGGTTAATTACATTTACGTCATTTAGCAGACGCTCTTATCCAGAGCGATTTACAGTTAGTGATTGCATAAATTTTTCATACTGGCCCCCCGTGGAAAACGAACCCACAACCCTGGCGTTGCAAGCGCCATGCTCTACCAACTGAGCTACAGGAGGGTTAAGTGATAAGCAGTAATGGGCAGTCACTACCACCATGGGACTTGTATTAACTGTTTTATTCTGTGTTGTTACAGCATTCAACCCACATAATGCATATGCATTTAATGTTTAAAAAATAATCAAAACCGAAATCAAAAACCGTGATTATTTTTTAATAATTGAACCGAAACCAAACCGCCCTCAAAACGTACTAATCGCTCAGCACTATTCGCTGGTATTATATTCTTTTAAATACCACTTCTGGTTTGAACGGGAATACCGGAAAGCCTGGTCATTACTTGCAATTTTCTCGGGAAGGAAAATTGGTATATTCTCTGGAAAATATTAAACCGTAATTCAAACACAGGAAACAGTCAATTGAGACCTATTATATTGCTGCTACTGTTCTGAACTGTCCCAGCTCACCAACTATCCTCCATTGTTTGAAAAGGTACGGCACAATTCAAAGGCCTTGAAGAGGTAAACATTGTAAAAACACAGCTTGAATACGTTTTATGATATTCACAGACACACGCACTTCACTCTATCTCTCTGTCTTCTAGCACTCTCTCTCGCTCTCTCCCTCCCATCCCTATTTCCCTCACTCTCCCTCCCTCTCTCTCTCTCCCTCCCTCCCTCCCTCCCTCATTTCCCTCACTCTCCCTCCCTCGCTCTCTCCCTTGCTCTCTCCCTCCCTCCCTCCCTCCCTCCCTCCCTCCCTCCCTCTCTCTCTCTCTCTCTCTCTCTCTCTCTCTCTCTCTCTCTCTCTCTCTCTCTCTTCCCTCCTTTAGCACATTCTTAATCAGCCTGAAACATAATCAAGCTGGACGCCGAGGCCTGACTGTGGATGTTGAGCCCTTCAGTGAACAAGCAGATCCCTCCCTACACAGTTCTGTACACAGTCTGTGATCAAAAACCCTATCTTTTTACTGCTGATCATGCGGTTCTTATGTGCCACTTGCTTTAATGTAATTATATCATGCGGATGGTGGTGCACATCAAGACCAGTTCTTTGTAGCTTTCAGTCTGGATGATGCCCCTGCCTTGCTGTTTGACCCCTGAATGCGTTTTGCTGTTTGACCCCTGAATGCGTTTTGCTGTTTGACCCCTGAATGCGTTTTGCTGTTTGACCCCTGAATGCGTTTTGCTGTTTGACCCCTGAATTAGTTTTGCTGTTTGACCCCTGAATGCGTTTTGCTGTTTGACCGTTGAATTAGTTTTGCTGTTTGACCCCTGAATGCGTTTTGCTGTTTGACCCCTGAATGCGTTTTGCTGTTTGACCCCTGAATGCGTTTTGCTGTTTGACCCCTGAATGCATTTTGCTGTTTGACCCCTGAATGGGTTTTGCTGTTTGACCCCTGAATGCGTTTTGCTGTTTGACCCCTGAATGCGTTTTGCTGTTTGACCACTGAATGGGTTTTGCTGTTTGACCCCTGAATGCATTTTGCTGTTTAACCCCTGAATGCGTTTTGCTGTTTGACCCCTGAATGCGTTTTGCTGTTTGACCCCTGAATGCGTTTTGCTGTTTGACCCCTGAAGTAGTTAGCTCCCATTACATTTTAGTCATTTTAGCAGACGCTCTTATCCAGAGCGACTTACAGTTTTAGTGAGTGCATAAATGTTCATACTGGCCCCCCCGTGGGAAACGAACCCACAACCCTGGCGTTGCAAGCGCCATGCTCTACCAACTGAGCTATGCTTCTGCTTATCATGGGGAGGGACTGGGCAGAGACTTCAGCTTCATCCCAAACAGCACCCTATTCCCTACATAGTGCACTATAGTCCCTGGTCAAAAGTAGTGCACTACATAGGGAATAGGGCGCCATTTGGGATGCAAACTACAACCGTATGGCTAGCTGGCTAAGGCTCAGTCAGCTGGGTGGGAGGGTGTATAGAGACAACTGAAAAACCCACAACTTAATTTCCATCAAATTAATTTATGTAACCGACTAACTGTAGCTCTCTGCTGGCCAGGGCGTACTGCTAGGTTTGTCAACAGACAGACCGTGGCTATCCTACTGCTAGGGTTGTCAACAGACAGACCGTGGCTATCCTACTGCTAGGGTTGTCAACAGACAGACCGTGGCTATCCTTAGTGTATTGTGGTGGGGACATGTATGGCACAAGTTGTCTCTGAACTCCATTGCTATGCAATTACAGAGATATTACCAAAGTATTATGTAACAGCAATGTTGCTACTTTAATTACAATGTTATTACAAAGGCTTAAGAGTTTAACTCTAAATACGGCAAACTGAATAAATGTGAGAAATAACTTTAGTGGTGATAACGCATCCTGCAGAAGAGATAACTTAGATCTCATAGCCACAAGAAAACAGATGAAAGCACAGTGTGTCAGCCAGGGCACGAAGACTTTACCTCACCCGCATCAGGATCCAGTGGTATGACATCACCCGCATCAGGATCCAGTGGTATGACATCACCTACATCAGGATTCAGTGGTATGACATCACCCACATCAGGATACAGTGGTATGACATCACCTACAACAGGATCCAGTGGTATGACATCACCCACATCAGGATCCAGTGGTATGACATCACCCACATCAGGATCCAGTGGTATGGCATCACCCACATCAGCAGCCAGTGTTATGCAAGCTGCAGTATTCAGACCAGATCCAGGGAGCTAGCTGCAGTATTCAGACCAGATCCAGGGAGTTAGCTGCAGTATTCAGACCTTATCCAGGGAGTTAGCTGCAGTATTCAGACCAGATCCAGGGAGCTAGCTGCAGTATTCAGACCAGATCCAGGGAATTAGCTGCAGTATTCAGACCAGATCCAGGGAGCTAGCTGCAGTATTCAGACCAGATCCAGGGAGCTAGCTGCAGTATTCAGACCAGATCCAGGGAGCTAGCTGCAGTATTCAGACCAGATCCAGGGAGCTAGCTGCAGTATTCAGACCAGATCCAGGGAATTAACTGCAGTATTCAGACCAGATCCAGGGAGCTAGCTGCAGTATTCAGACCAGATCCAGGGAGCTAGCTGCAGTATTCAGACCAGATCCAGGGAGCTAGCTGCAGTATTCAGACCAGATCCAGGGAGCTAGCTGCAGTATTCAGACCAGATCCAGGGAGTTAGCTGCAGTATTCAGACCAGATCCAGGGAGCTAGCTGCAGTATTCAGACCAGATCAAGGGAGTTAGCTGCAGTATTCAGACCAGATCCAGGGAGCTAGCTGCAGTATTCAGACCAGATCCAGGGAGTTATCTGCAGTATTCAGACCAGATCCAGGGAGTTAGCTGCAGTATTCAGACCAGATCCAGGGAGTTAGCTGCAGTATTCAGACCAGATCCAGGGAGCTAGCTGCAGTATTCAGACCAGATCCAGGGAGTTAGCTGCAGTATTCAGACCAGATCCAGGGAATTAGCTGCAGTATTCAGACCAGATCCAGGGAGCTAGCTGCAGTATTCAGACCAGATCCAGGGAGCTAGCTGCAGTATTCAGACCAGATCCAGGGAGCTAGCTGCAGTATTCAGACCAGATCCAGGGAGCTAGCTGCAGTATTCAGACCAGATCCAGGGAATTAGCTGCAGTATTCAGACCAGATCCAGGGAGCTAGCTGCAGTATTCAGACCAGATCCAGGGAGTTAGCTGCAGTATTCAGACCAGATCCAGGGAGTTAGCTGCAGTATTCAGACCAGATTCAGGGAGCTAGCTGCAGTATTCAGACCAGATCCAGGGAGTTAGCTGCAGTATTCAGACCAGATCCAGGGAGCTAGCTGCAGTATTCAGACCAGATCCAGGGAGCTAGCTGCAGTATTCAGACCAGATCCAGGGAGTTAGCTGCAGTATTCAGACCAGATCCAGGGAGTTAGCTGCAGTATTCAGACCAGATCCAGGGAGTTAGCTGCAGTATTCAGACCAGATCCAGGGAGCTAGCTGCAGTATTCAGACCAGATCCAGGGAGCTAGCTGGGATGGAAGGGATGGTATCCTGCCTAACAACAGCTTGGGATGTTACCTAGGAGGGCGTCAACCTGGCCTATTTCATAAAGAAAACACATCACTGAAAAGTCCCTCTCCAGTATAGTAATGAGAGCTAAGATGGCATCCTGTCTACATCCTGTCTACATCCTGTCTAGTAACAACAGCTTGGGATGTTTTCTAGAACCCTATTTCATTATGAAAACATTTCACTGAAACTGTGAAATCCCTCTCCAGTTCAGACTTGTTTACTTGATGCTGATAAATTTGACTAGCTGAATTGTCGCAGCAAATAATAGTTTTTCAGTACTCCCTGTAACCTTGATAGACACTTCCCTCCTCTATGATGTGACATGATATTCAAGTATTGATGATCAATGCAAAGACATGTCTGACCAGAATCGATTCTTAGAACAATGTCAGAACAGACATAACGTTTAGCAGGAAACCTCTCTCTCTCTCTCTCTCTCTCTCTCTCTCTCTGTTTGAATGGGCCCATCGTTGGCTGAGGAGTTTGCCCTCCATCTCTAATTCCTCAGTGAGGTGACCGTGAATAGTATTATCTCTGATGATACGATCTGACTCACTGGAGCCCAGTGGAGGATGCCAGCCTGCCAGGCCATACTTAGTTTGGGCATTGGCTTCTTGCCTCAGGCTTCACTACGCCACTACTCCCATGATACTTCATTATATCCCTGGTAATGAGCACCTAGTCGCCATAATGAAGGACAAATGGCATCATCCATCATATGGCGGGGCAGAGAGACAGAGAGACAGAGATAGAGAGAGAGACAGAGAGAGAGAGAGAGACAGAGATAGAGAGAGAGACAGACAGAGAGACAGGCAGGCAGAGAGACAGGCAGAGGGAGACAGACACACAGACAGAGAGACAGAAGGACAGAGAGACAGAGAGAGACAGACAGAGAGACAGGCAGGCAGAGAGACAGGCAGAGGGAGACAGACACACAGACAGAGAGACAGAAGGACAGAGAGACAGAGAGAGAGACAGACAGAGAGACAGGCAGGCAGAGAGACAGGCAGAGGGAGACAGACACACAGACAGAGAGACAGAAGGACAGAGAGACAGGCAGGCAGAGAGACAGGCAGAGGGAGACAGACAGACAGACAGACAGACAGACATACAGGCAGACAGACAGACAGACAGACAGACAGACAGACAGACAGACAGACAGACAGAGAGAGAGAGAAAGAGACAGCGAGAGAGAGAGAGAGAGACAGAGAGAGAGACAGACAGAAAGATAGACAGACAGACAGGCACCTACAAACTGGAGAGGAATAATTAATAATAGATGATCAGGTGAATGGCGATGCTTTGATAAATGTGTTTATCATTCAGATATGTAACACTGGTGGGAGCGGTATTGATTATTTGGTGCTGGTTCTCCCGTTTATCCCTGATAGTTTATGATCTTCAAGTTTCATATTCTTCGGGCTGCTATTTGTACTGGTAGGCCTGATCCTGAGACTTCATTCCCATCTCAGCATCCTCTTATATTTCCAGAACATGACTGAAGGATGCCGTCCAGACATTGATGCCAGTACAGGAAGTTATGATATCCCCAAACTAGATTATATTAGCCTGAACTCATTGTTTCAAACCCATGCCTTTTTAGATTATGTTTCCAAACAATTTCACAACAATTTATCAAAGAAATATTTGCAGTCTGTACGAGCCATCTCTCATGCCTCTTGAGGTGTGAAATTTACAAAAAAACAACACATTCTTTTTTGTAAATGATGTTCTTATTTTCGTCATTGAGTGAGCATATTGCACCATTCCATCAGTGACCTACTGCAGTTCCAGTATTATCTCTTCTTTGATACACTGACATTTGTTGTGTAAGATCTGATATGCCAAGAGCCACAAATAAAAACAAAGCAGGTGAAACCAAGATGACCTGTGTCAACAATGTATTCAATCTCTTGGTGCTGCATTATGATGACTACAGCTCTTCTCCCAAATAGAGGCATTTTTGTTTTTCACAGTCTCCAATCTTTCTAAAGACTTTTCATATTCAGTAAGGCACTGCCTTGACACATCTCATCATCACCGTGCAATAATATGCCAGGTGGTCCATTCATTCATGATCTTTCGAAATTAATCAATTACTCTTCAATACAAATTAGTAAATGTGCACTTTATAATTGAGATGGATTGATGCAAAGGCATTTTACAGGAGATGAGAGTCCATTGCCCACGCATAGGCTATTGCACAAGGTGCAAATGACATCTGAGAGGGGGTTGGAATAAATGGTAATGTCTAAAGCCTATTTATGTATAAAGCCCTGGCTGAATGGTTCAACCGTTCAAGTTCATAAAATAAACTTCAACTTCATTTTAGGTCTAGAACAGATCTAAAGCGGCCATGTCAATAAGTATAATTATTTGCGCCAGTGTTTCCTATGTCAAGTACATGCATGACGGTTGGATATGGTGCATTCTATCAGTGCGCCGTAATGAATGGCCAAATTATAAGGACCGGTGAAGTGACTTCAATCTGGCACGGTGTATTATCTAACAAGGTTGTCAAAATAATATTGAATATAGATGCTGAGGTCAAACCACGAAAAAAATAATGTGGCTGAAATAGCCTTATAAACTCTAAATAATAGACTACCATTCATTCCTGTATGGCCATATTCATTGATGTTGCAACATTGTTGCTATTTTGTTCTCACTGGCTGATACATAATAACACACCAGCCTAGTGATGATAAAAAACGAATGTCGGTGCATGCATAGGCTGGACCATCGACGGCGGGAAAAAAACACGTCAAGCGTATATATATATATGCACTAATGGCCAACAACATTTTGTCCTGCATCAAAACGATATCCTATCAAATCAACGCATTTTATCACTTCCATCACACTACTACCCACCTTTTTATAATATAGCTACACTGGACAAAAGAGTCTAATCAAAAAGTTTGTTATTGTCGCTTTCGCGTTCCAAAGCGGAAAGCATTGCTTAACCTTCGCAGCAAATCAACATTCATCACCCCACCCTTCAGCAGTTCCCGCTGCATTAACATCACTGTTCCACCGCACCACACCGAGCAGACCTACCATTCCGTGCCAGCTGACGACGATCCTAGTCCGGTGACAGTTCAAAACATTCCGACGGGAGACATTTAACGACCTTACACGCGCAGAATAATAAACGTGAAGATGGAGATAACTAGAAAAAAAAAGCCAGCGATGGATGAAGAATACCGTAGAAATCGAGATTGCAATGCTGAATCACTCCCCGTTCACCGTCTTGCAACCATTGTGCTGCAAGATGCTGGATGTACAACCATTGTGGACCTACCAGAGAAGAGCAGGGAGAGAAAAAAAATAAGGGGTTTAGGGAAATAAGTTGCTATGGCAACAGAAAGGAGCACATGTGACGTAAAAATCCCGGAGCACATAGGAGGGTGGGTATGGAGGAGAGAAGGCTTACTTATCTCTCTCTCTCTCTCTCTCTCTCTCTCTCTCTCTCTCTCTCTCTCTCTCTCTCTCTCTCTTTCCCTTTCTCTCTGAGAAATATACAGAGTCCTCCCTCTGAGCATAGCCATATCAGTAGGCCTCACTCATCAGTCCACACACACACAGCTTTCCTTTTTGATTCTATAAACATTTAAGAATACACACATACTGTAGGCAACATATAATTAATATAAAGCACAGTCCACAGCTCAAATTCAATGACTGTGCCTTTGCAAAGATAAAGACATTTTTTTAACGCAAACTGAACCGCCAGGTCTTACAAATGTTATATAAATCTGTCCTGCAGAGTGTGCTGTCCTTTGGTCTGATATGCGTATTTGGAAACATGCGAATGCAAGACCAAGTCAAGCTTCAGCGCTTGATTAAGACGGCGGGAAGGATAATTAGATCAAGAATCAGCCACCAACCTGTACACAAAACTCATCCTCCTAAAACTTGAAAGCATTTTACACGACAGTACTCATCCCCTTCACTCAAAATTCAGTCACAGCAGCAGCCAAACAAGGGGAAAGAGACTTCAAAATGTGATCTCATTTGCTTTGAGGTCAAACATGCATAAAATGTTCCACTATAATTTAATTGTAAAATTAATACATTTTAAAATGTTATTAAAGATCATATGCTTGCAATGCCAAGGCCAATCTAAAAAAAAATCATAATAATGACAGAGAAACGTAAAAGCGGTAATTCCCAGAGAAAAAAAATGTGCACGTCAGCTAGCAGCTCGTTTTTCCTGCAGTCAGAGCATCACTATTTTATGAATAAAACAACATGTCTAAGAAATGTAAAAGTGCTGATGACTCATCATCAAAAAAGAAATGAAGGCTATATCTCGAGAGTTATCTTAACTTCGGTTTTATTGAAGGACAGGACTCGGCCAGAATGGGTCATTTGTGGCGAGAAGCTAGCTAATGACAGCATGAAGCCAAGCAAAATGCAACGACACCAGGAAACAAAACACCAGGAGACTATTGGTGAAGGTCAGGACTTTTTTGAGAGGAAGAAGCAGTTGGCACTATCAAAAAGATCCACAGACATCAGAAAAGCATTTGAAAGAGCAGGCAGTGATTTACACAGAGCCACGGAGGCATCATTTGAGTGTTCGCTATTAATTGCCAAGGCTAAAAAGCCGCACAATATTGGAGAGCAGCTAATCAAACCCGCCTGCCTGAAAATTGTAGAGAGGCTGTGTGGCCCACAGGTGGTGGATAAAGTGAGAACCGTCCCACTCTCTGACAACACTGTCAAAGACAGAATTGATAAAATGGCTGGAGATTGTCAAAACCAGCTGCACGAGAAGCTTAGGAATGTTCCCTTTGCCATTCAGTTGGATGAAACAACAGCAGTGTCAGACGAATCCGTGCTCATCATTTATGTGCAATATATTGACGGTGATGACTTGAAACAAGACATTGTTATGTCTACCAATCTAGCCACAACAACAACAGGCCAAGATATGTTTATAGCTATGGACTCATATCTCTAGTCCAACAATCTGCCCTACAAGAATATTGTTTCACGCTGCACTGATGGGGCTGCAGCGTTGATGGGCAAAAACAAGGGATTTAACAGCCGATTTAAGGAAAAAGCCCCGGGGTGCGCAGTTATCCACTGCATGCTACATCGCCAATCTTTGGCCAGTAAAAAACTTTCGGAAGACCATAGTAACACCCTGTTAACCGTTGTTAAAGTTGTAAACTTCATTAAGGCTCGCCCTACTAACAAGAGACTGTTTGCCCAGCTGTGTGAGGGTGAAGGGCATCAAACACTGCTGTTACACACAGAGGTACGCTGGTTGTCACGTCGACAAGTGCTTGTGCGTTTTATGGAACTGCAGGAAAAAATGAAGGAATTCTTGCAAGATCACAATCGACGACTTTGCGAACAGCTGACTAATGCGTTTTGGATCAAAACGGCATACCTAGCGGATACATTCACTCTCTACAATGAGACAAACAAGCGTATGCAGGGTCCTGAATCAAACGTCATGCAGTGCAAAGACGCTCTCAACGCTTTTGTGCGGAAACTGGAGAACAGAGTTTGGAAAAATGTCAAAAGGGGAGCTACAACAATTTCCACTGCTGATGAAACAGTCTGGTGGCACTGTGCCTGCGTCTTTGCTTCGGGAGGAAATTAAAACCTGTTTTGTCGATGTTGACGAATACTTATCAAAGGAATCATGGCTGACGGACCCTTACATTTGCAGTCTCGAGGACGTGGCATACCTCGGCTGTGAAGATGAGCTTGCTGACCTTCAAACCGATTCTGTGTCGAATAAATATTTCCACGAGAACGGATACAAAACGTTTTGGATTGTCAAAGGACACGCTGTTGCACCCAGACTGGCCAAACACACAGCTACAAGGGTTATTCTACCATTCAGCACTACGTACCTGTCTGAGACGGCCTTCAGCGCGCTTGGAACAATAAAAACAAAAGCCCGTAACCATGTCAACCGGGACTTTAGGCTGGCCGTCACTAGCATCACACCTGACATCCCATCCCTGGTCAGAGGTGTGCAGGCCCCAAGGTGGCCATTCGTTTTTTAAGGAAGGAAAAAGTAATTGATTGTAACTTACTGTTTGTTATTGTTACTTATTGTTATTTTTATAACGCATACATTATAGCTGTGTCAAAACCAGTGTTCACATGATGTGCATGAGTGTATACAACAAACTGCCCCGTTTCAGTTAATTGGTCTGAGGGAGATCTAGGACAGAGCTATATAGGATTGGTCTGAGGGAGATCTAGGACAGAGCTATATAGGATTGGTCTGAGGGAGATCTAGGACAGAGCTATATAGGATTGGTCTGAGGGAGATCTAGGACAGAGCTATATAGGATTGGTCTGAGGGAGATCTAGGACAGAGCTATAGGATTGGTCTGAGGGAGATCTAGGACAGAGCTATATAGGATTGGTCTGAGGGAGATCTAGGACAGAGCTATATAGGATTGGTCTGAGGGAGATCTAGGACAGAGCTATATAGGATTGGTCTGAGGGAGATCTAGGACAGAGCTATATAGGATTGGTCTGAGGGAGATCTAGGACAGAGCTATATAGGATTGGTCTGAGGGAGATCTAGGACAGAGCTATATAGGATTGGTCTGAGGGAGATCTAGGACAGAGCTATATAGGATTGGTCTGAGGGAGATCTAGGACAGAGCTATATAGGATTGGTCTGAGGGAGATCTAGGACAGAGCTATATAGGATTGGTCTGAGGGAGATCTAGGACAGAGCTATATAGGATTGGTCTGAGGGAGATCTAGGACAGAGCTATATAGGATTGGTCTGAGGGAGATCTAGGACAGAGCTATATAGGATTGGTCTGAGGGAGATCTAGGACAGAGCTATATAGGATTGGTCTGAGGGAGATCTAGGACAGAGCTATAAGGATTGGTCTGAGGGAGATCTAGGACAGAGCTATATAGGATTGGTCTGAGGGAGATCTAGGACAGAGCTATATAGGATTGGTCTGAGGGAGATCTAGGACAGAGCTATATAGGATTGGTCTGAGGGAGATCTAGGACAGAGCTATATAGGATTGGTCTGAGGGAGATCTAGGACAGAGCTATATAGGATTGGTCTGAGGGAGATCTAGGACAGAGCTATATAGGATTGGTCTGAGGGAGATCTAGGACAGAGCTATATAGGATTGGTCTGAGGGAGATCTAGGACAGAGCTATATAGGATTGGTCTGAGGGAGATCTAGGACAGAGCTATATAGGATTGGTCTGAGGGAGATCTAGGACAGAGCTATATAGGATTGGTCTGAGGGAGATCTAGGACAGAGCTATATAGGATTGGTCTGAGGGAGATCTAGGACAGAGCTATATAGGATTGGTCTGAGGGAGATCTAGGACAGAGCTATATAGGATTGGTCTGAGGGAGATCTAGGACAGAGCTATATAGGATTGGTCTGAGGGAGATCTAGGACAGAGCTATATAGGATTGGTCTGAGGGAGATCTAGGACAGAGCTATATAGGATTGGTCTGAGGGAGATCTAGGACAGAGCTATATAGGATTGGTCTGAGGGAGATCTAGGACAGAGCTATATAGGATTGGTCTGAGGGAGATCTAGGACAGAGCTATATAGGATTGGTCTGAGGGAGATCTAGGACAGAGCTATATAGGATTGGTCTGAGGGAGATCTAGGACAGAGCTATATAGGATTGGTCTGAGGGAGATCTAGGACAGAGCTATATAGGATTGGTCTGAGGGAGATCTAGGACAGAGCTATATAGGATTGGTCTGAGGGAGATCTAGGACAGAGCTATATAGGATTGGTCTGAGGGAGATCTAGGACAGAGCTATATAGGATTGGTCTGAGGGAGATCTAGGACAGAGCTATATAGGATTGGTCTGAGGGAGATCTAGGACAGAGCTATATAGGATTGGTCTGAGGGAGATCTAGGACAGAGCTATATAGGATTGGTCTGAGGGAGATCTAGGACAGAGCTATATAGGATTGGTCTGAGGGAGATCTAGGACAGAGCTATATAGGATTGGTCTGAGGGAGATCTAGGACAGAGCTATATAGGATTGGTCTGAGGGAGATCTAGGACAGAGCTATATAGGATTGGTCTGAGGGAGATCTAGGACAGAGCTATATAGGATTGGTCTGAGGGAGATCTAGGACAGAGCTATATAGGATTGGTCTGAGGGAGATCTAGGACAGAGCTATATAGGATTGGTCTGAGGGAGATCTAGGACAGAGCTATATGGATTGGTCTGAGGGAGATCTAGGACAGAGCTATATAGGATTGGTCTGAGGGAGATCTAGGACAGAGCTATATAGGATTGGTCTGAGGGAGATCTAGGACAGAGCTATATAGGATTGGTCTGAGGGAGATCTAGGACAGAGCTATATAGGATTGGTCTGAGGGAGATCTAGGACAGAGCTATATAGGATTGGTCTGAGGGAGATCTAGGACAGAGCTATATAGGATTGGTCTGAGGGAGATCTAGGACAGAGCTATATAGGATTGGTCTGAGGGAGATCTAGGACAGAGCTATATAGGATTGGTCTGAGGGAGATCTAGGACAGAGCTATATAGGATTGGTCTGAGGGAGATCTAGGACAGAGCTATATGGATTGGTCTGAGGGAGATCTAGGACAGAGCTATATAGGATTGGTCTGAGGGAGATCTAGGACAGAGCTATATAGGATTGGTCTGAGGGAGATCTAGGACAGAGCTATATAGGATTGGTCTGAGGGAGATCTAGGACAGAGCTATATAGGATTGGTCTGAGGGAGATCTAGGACAGAGCTATATAGGATTGGTCTGAGGGAGATCTAGGACAGAGCTATATAGGATTGGTCTGAGGGAGATCTAGGACAGAGCTATATAGGATTGGTCTGAGGGAGATCTAGGACAGAGCTATATAGGATTGGTCTGAGGGAGATCTAGGACAGAGCTATATAGGATTGGTCTAGGGTCTAGAGCTATAGGATTGGTCTGAGGGAGATCTAGGACAGAGCTATATAGGATTGGTCTGAGGGAGATCTAGGACAGAGCTATATAGGATTGGTCTGAGGGAGATCTAGGACAGAGCTATAGAGGATTGGTCTGAGGGAGATCTAGGACAGAGCTATATAGGATTGGTCTGAGGGAGATCTAGGACAGAGCTATATAGGATTGGTC
Organism: Coregonus clupeaformis; assembly: GCF_020615455.1. Classification (NCBI taxonomy): domain Eukaryota; kingdom Metazoa; phylum Chordata; class Actinopteri; order Salmoniformes; family Salmonidae; genus Coregonus; species Coregonus clupeaformis. The sequence goes on along the minus strand of NC_059200.1, from coordinate 17,276,076 downwards.
TGAGGGAGATCTAGGACAGAGCTATATAGGATTGGTCTGAGGGAGATCTAGGACAGAGCTATATAGGATTGGTCTGAGGGAGATCTAGGACAGAGCTATATAGGATTGGTCTGAGGGAGATCTAGGACAGAGCTATATAGGATTGGTCTGAGGGAGATCTAGGACAGAGCTATATAGGATTGGTCTGAGGGAGATCTAGGACAGAGCTATATGGATTGGTCTGAGGGAGATCTAGGACAGAGCTATATAGGATTGGTCTGAGGGAGATCTAGGACAGAGCTATATAGGATTGGTCTGAGGGAGATCTAGGACAGAGCTATATAGGATTGGTCTGAGGGAGATCTAGGACAGAGCTATATAGGATTGGTCTGAGGGAGATCTAGGACAGAGCTATATAGGATTGGTCTGAGGGAGATCTAGGAAGAGCTATATAGGATTGGTCTGAGGGAGATCTAGGACAGAGCTATATAGATTGGTCTGAGGGAGATCTAGGACAGAGCTATATAGGATTGGTCTGAGGGAGATCTAGGACAGAGCTATATAGGATTGGTCTGAGGGAGATCTAGGACAGAGCTATATAGGGATTGGTCTGAGGGAGATCTAGGACAGAGCTATATAGGATTGGTCTGAGGGAGATCTAGGACAGAGCTATATAGGATTGGTCTGAGGGAGATCTAGGACAGAGCTATATAGGATTGGTCTGAGGGAGATCTAGGACAGAGCTATATAGGATTGGTCTGAGGGAGATCTAGGACAGAGCTATATAGGATTGGTCTGAGGGAGATCTAGGACAGAGCTATATAGGATTGGTCTGAGGGAGATCTAGGACAGAGCTATATAGGATTGGTCTGAGGGAGATCTAGGACAGAGCTATATAGGATTGGTCTGAGGGAGATCTAGGACAGAGCTATATAGGTGCTGTTAATCACTTATTATGCTGATAATGAATCGTTATTATTATTTTGGTAACAATGTGTGTCTATAGGCCTACAGTTAATTATACCAAAGAGAAAAGGAAAGAAAAACTATAATTGATGTACATTTTTGCCAATAAAGATTAGGAATGAATCACTTTATTATTTTGGTGTGTGTGTGTGGGGGGGATAGGGGCTCAGCTTTTCTTAGATACAAGTAGGGGGGCAACCGTCCCCTAGGAACAGGACTGGTGCGCCAGACCACAATTCCCAATTCCCTCACAGTTAATCACAACCACCATGGATGCATCACTTTCCCCATCTTTGACTCTACTGCACACCCCGTAGTTTTAGGTTTCCCCTGGCGACAGTTGCATAACCCCAGTATATCGTGGACTGAGAGGAAGTTTTCGGCTTGGTCGCAGGAGTGCCAGGGGAGGTGTCTCTCTGTGTCAATTTGTGCCATCTCCGTCGAAGGCCACCCACGTCCCCTATCCCGGAGGAATACCGGGACCTACAGGTTGCATTTTCGAAGACTCATGCCACGTGCCTGCCCCCTCATCGCCCATGGGACTGCACTATCGACCTACTGCCTGGTTCTACCCTCCCGCGGGGGCACATCTACCCTCATGTCTCTCATGTCAGGTCAGTTTTGGAGAGGCTGATAGGGCATCACCTGTACGCCAAGGCAGAGAAGTGCCTTTTCTTTCAGCGGGTGGTCTCCTTCCTGGGCTATCGGATATCCACCGCGGGAGTGGAGATGGAAGAGCAACATTTTTACATTTATAGTCATTTAGCAGATGCTCTTATCCAGAGCGGCTTACAGTTAGTGAGTGCATACATTTTCACACTGGCCCCCCCGTGGGAATCGAACACACAACCCTGGCGTTGCAAGCGCCATGCTCTACCAACTGAGCTACACGGGGGGCTGTGTAGCATCAAGGCGGAGCAGCGCTTCCTTGGTTTTGCCAACTATTTCAGGCACTTCATTAGGGGTTTCAGCACAGTGGTGGCCCCTCTCACCTCCCTCCTGAAGGGAGGTCCTCGACAGCTGCGCTGCACTGGGGAGGCCAAGCCTTCCATGCACTCAAGGAACGTTTTACTAACGTACCTGTTCTGGCTCACCCTGACCCGTCTCTGCCCTACATCGTGGAGGTGGACGCCTCCGAGGTTGGAGTAGGGGCTGTTCTCTCCCAACGCACTGGATCGCCGACTAAACTCCATCCATGCGCCTTCTACTCACGGCAGCTGTCTCCCACGGAGCGGAATTACGACCTGGGGGATCGTGAGTTGTTGGCCGTCAAGAAGGCGCAGAAAGCATGGCGACACTGGCTGGAGTGTGCTAAACACCCATTCCTTGTCTGGACGGACCACCGGAACTTGGAGTACATTCGAGCAGCGAAGAGGCTGAACCAGTGTCACTTTTACTTTACTCTCTCATACCGGCCGGGATCAAAGAACGTTAAGGCCGATGCGTTGTCCCGGGTGCATGACAAAGAGGATTGGAGGGAGAAAGTGACAACCATTATTCCCCTGTCCCGCATTGTGGCTCCTGTCGTGTGGAATGTGGACGCGGACATCCGTCGAGCCCTGTGATAGGAGCCCTCACCTGCCCACTGTCCCGAGGGACGTATCTATGTGCCCTCTGATGTGCGGGACCGTCTCCTCGCCTGGGCACACACAGCACCTGTGTCGGGGCACCCGGGTATAGCCCATACTATCGACTGTCTCTCCGCCAAGTACCATTGGCCTACCTTGGCCCAGGACGTCAGGTTTTACGTCTCTTCCTGCTCCACCTGCACACAGAGCATGACACCTAGACACCTCCCATATGGCAAACTCCACCCGTTGCCGGTTCCACAACGACCCTGGTCCCATCTCTCTGTGGACTTTGTCACAGACCTTCCCCCCCTCGGAGGGGCACACCACCATCCTGGTTGTTGTGGACCGGTTTTCCAAAGCCTGTCATTTGATTCCTCTGCTTGGTCTCCCTACAGCCCTGCAGACCGCGGAGGCTCTCTTCTCTCACGTATTCCAGCACTAAGGGATCCCGGAGGACATTGTGTCTGACCATGGTCCTCAATTCACCTCCCGTGTCTGGAAGAACTTCATAGAATGACTGGAGGTCACGGTCAGCCTCACCTCCGGGTACCGTCCCCAATCTAATGGGCAGGTGGAAAGGGTAAATCAGGAACTGGGTAGGTACCTTGGTAGTTACTGTCAGGACAGGCCGGGGGAGTGGGCTGCGTTTCTGCCTTGGGCAGAATACGCACAAAACTCCCTCCGTCACTCCCCCACTAACCTCACACCCTTTTAGTGTGTTCTAGGCTATCAGCCGGCCCTGGCATGCTGGCACCGGAGTCAGATCGAGGCTCCTGCGGTGTACGATTGGTTCCGGCGAACCGAAGATGTATGGAACACAGCGCACACCCATCTCCAGCGCGTCGTCCTCCGGCAGAAGGCGCAGGCCGATCGTCACCGCAGTTTGGCCCCGGTCTTTCACCCCGGTGACAGTGTCTGGCTTTCTACGAAGGACCTGCCCCTCCGCCTGCCCTGCCGGAAGCTGAGCCCGCGGTTTGTGGGGCCGTTCAAGGTCCTGAGGAGAGTCAATGAGGTGACGTACAGATTACAGCTCTCTGTCAATTACCATATCTCACCCTCATTTAATGTATATCTCCTCAGGCCGGTGGCAGCTGGTCCCTTGGCTAGTGCTGGACCCACGACGCACCTCCCCCTCCCTTGGATGTCGAGGGGGCCTCGGCGTACTCCGTCCGCAGCCTGTTGGACTCACGCCGTCGTAGTTCCCGCTCAGCCCAGTCAAAGCTATTCGCTGCTCTGGCACCCCAATGGTGGAATAAGCTCCCCCATGACGCCAGGACAGCGGAGTCACTGACCACCTTCCGGAAACACTTGAAACCCTACCTCTTTAAGGAATACCTGGAATAGTATAAGTAATCCTTCTACCCCCACCACCCCCACCCCCATAAAAAAAAATGAAGAAAAGTGGTTGTCCCACTGGCTATAAGTTGAATGCACCAATTTGTAAGTCGCTCTGGATAAGAGCGTCTGCTAAATGATGTAAATGTAAATGTGGGGGGCTCCTCCAGTACTGGTCGACTGGGAGTGGTACGGTCCTGAAGAATTGTGCTGGGTTCCGGCACGGGATGTCCTGGATCGTTTTCTCATTCGGGACTTTCACAGACGTCATCCCGACCAACCCGCACTGCATCTCCGGGGTCGTCCCCAAAGTCGGCGGCGCCCTGCTCGGGGGGTATTGTCACACCAGCCTTCGCTTTGGCTCCCCCTCCTGTCCAGCTCAGGCGTTCGGCGTCGCCGGCCTTCTAGCTGCTGCTGAACCTACTGCTGGCAAACGCCCTTCACTCATCAACCCCGGACTTGGCTCGTCATCATTACACACACCTGGTTCCAATCCCCAATCTATCACTGTATATATACTACCTCTGCCATTTGTCTTTGTCGGTCATTGTATATGTTCCTTGTTTTCCTGAGAGGTATCGCTCCTACTATTTCCTGAGTACTGTATATTTTGCACTTTGGGTTCACCCTGTGCCTTCTTGTTTATCAAGGTATATTTTGAGCACAACAGCATTTGGGTTTCGTCCTGCTTTAATCTATGGTGCTTAAATAAACCCGCGACTGCCTCCTGCCTACACCTCTCTACACCTGTGACACCTGTATATTAGACCTGTATATCAGACCTGTATATTGGACCTGTATATTAGACCTGTATATCACACCTGTATATTAGACCTGTATATCAGACCTGTATATTAGACTTGTATATCACACCTGTATATTAGACCTGTATATTAGACCTGTATATTAGACCTGTATATATTATACCTGTATATCAGACCTGTATATTAGACTTGTATATCACACCTGTATATTAGACCTGTATATTAGACCTGTATATATTAGACCTGTATATCAGACCTGTATATTAGACCTGTATATCACACCTGTATATTAGACCTGTATATTAGACCTGTATATATTAGACCTGTATATCAGACCTGTATATTAGACTTGTATATCACACCTGTATATTAGACCTGTATATTAGACCTGTATATTAGACCTGTATATATTATACCTGTATATCAGACCTGTATATTAGACTTGTATATCACACCTGTATATTAGACCTGTAAATATTAGACCTGTATATCAGACCTGTATATTAGACCTGTATATCACACCTGTATATTAGACCTGTATATTAGACCTGTATATATTAGACCTGTATATCAGACCTGTATATTAGACCTGTATATCAGACCTGTATATTAGACCTGTATATTAGACCTGTATTTCAGACCTGTATATCACACCTGTATATTAGACCTGTATATTAGACCTGTATATTAGACCTGTATATCAGACCTGTATATTAGACCTGTATATTAGACCTGTATATTAGACCTGTATATCAGACCTGTATATTAGACCTGTATATCACACCTGTATATTAGACCTGTATATTAGACCTGTATATTAGACCTGTATATCAGACCTGTATATTAGACCTGTATATTAGACCTGTATATTAGACCTGTATATCAGACCTGTATATTAGACCTGTATATTAGACCTGTATATTAGACCTGTATATTAGACCTGTATATTAGACCTGTATATCAGACCTGTATATTAGACCTGTATATTAGACCTGTATATCAGACCTGTATATTAGACCTGTATATTAGACCTGTATATTAGACCTGTATATTAGACCTGTATATCAGACCTGTATATTAGACCTGTATATTAGACCTGTATATTAGACCTGTATATTAGACCTGTATATCAGACCTGTATATTAGACCTGTATATCAGACCTGTATATTAGACCTGTATATCAGACCTGTATATTAGACCTGTATATTAGACCTATATATCACACCTGTATATTAGACCTGTATATTAGACCTGTATATATTAGACCTGTATATTAGACCTGTATATTAGACCTGTATATCAGACCTGTATATTAGACCTGTATATCAGACCTGTATATTAGAACTGTATATTAGACCTGTATATCAGACCTGTATATCAGACCTGTATATTTGTCACACCAACCTTCGCTTTGGCTCCCCCTCCTGTCCAGCTCAGGCATTCTAGCTGCTGCTGAACCTACTGCTGGCAAACGCCCTTCACTCATCACCCCCGGACTTGGCTCGTCATCATTACACACACCTGGTTCCAATCCCCAATCTATCACTGTATATATACTACCTCTGCCATTTGTCTTTGTCGGTCATTGTATATGTTCCTTGTTTTCCTGAGAGGTATCGCTCCTACTATTTCCTGAGTACTTTATATTTTGCACTTTGGGTTCGCCCTGTGCCTTCTTGTTTATCAAGGTATATTTTGAGCACAACAGCATTTGGGTTTCGTCCTGCTTTAATCTATGGTGCTTAAATAAACCCGCGACTGCCTCCTGCCTACAACTCTCTACACCTGTGACACCTGTATATTAGACCTGTATATTGGACCTGTATATTAGACCTGTATATCACACCTGTATATTAGACCTGTATATCAGACCTGTATATTAGACTTGTATATCACACCTGTATATTAGACCTGTATATTAGACCTGTATATCAGACCTGTATATCAGACCTGTATATTAGACCTGTATATTATACCTGTATATATTAGACCTGTATATTAGACCTGTATATTAGACCTGTATATTAGACCTGTATATTAGACCTGTATATTATACCTGTATATATTAGACCTGTATATCAGACCTGTATATTAGACCTGTATATCACACCTGTATATTAGACCTGTATATATTAGACCTGTATATCAGACCTGTATATTAGACTTGTATATCACACCTGTATATTAGACCTGTATATTAGACCTGTATATTAGACCTGTATATATTATACCTGTATATCAGACCTGTATATTAGACTTGTATATCACACCTGTATGTTAGACCTGTATATTAGACCTGTATATATTAGACCTGTATATCAGACCTGTATATTAGACCTGTATATCACACCTGTATATTAGACCTGTATATTAGACCTGTATATATTAGACCTGTATATCAGACCTGTATATTAGACCTGTATATCAGACCTGTATATTAGACCTGTATTTCAGACCTGTATATCACACCTGTATATTAGACCTGTATATTAGACCTGTATATTAGACCTGTATATCAGACCTGTATTTTAGACCTGTATATTAGACCTGTATATTAGACCTGTATATCAGACCTGTATATTAGACCTGTATATTAGACCTGTATATTAGACCTGTATATTAGACCTGTATATCAGACCTGTATATCAGACCTGTATATCAGACCTGTATATTAGACCTGTATATCAGACCTGTATATTAGACCTGTATATTAGACCTGTATATTAGACCTGTATATTAGACCTGTATATTAGACCTGTATATCAGACCTGTATATTAGACCTGTATATTAGACCTGTATATTAGACCTGTATATTAGACCTGTATATCAGACCTGTATATTAGACCTGTATATCAGACCTGTATATTAGACCTGTATATTAGACCTGTATATTAGACCTATATATCACACCTGTATATTAGACCTGTATATTAGACCTGTATATATTAGACCTGTATATTAGACCTGTATATTAGACCTGTATATCAGACCTGTATATTAGACCTGTATATCAGACCTGTATATTAGAACTGTATATTAGACCTGTATATCAGACCTGTATATCAGACCTGTATATTTGTCACACCAACCTTCGCTTTGGCTCCCCCTCCTGTCCAGCTCAGGCATTCTAGCTGCTGCTGAACCTACTGCTGGTAAACGCCGTTCACTCATCAACCCCGGACTTGGCTCGTCATCATTACACACACCTGGTTCCAATCCCCAATCTATCACTGTATATATACTCCCTCTGCCGTTTGTCTTTGTCGGTCATTGTATATGTTCCTTGTTTTCCTGAGAGGTATCGCTCCTACTATTTCCTGAGTACTTTATATTTTGCACTTTGGGTTCGCCCTGTGCCTTCTTGTTTATCAAGGTATATTTTGAGCACAACAGCATTTGGGTTTCGTCCTGCTTTAATCTATGGTGCTTAAATAAACCCGCGACTGCCTCCTGCCTACACCTCTCTTCACCTGTGACACCTGTATATTAGACCTGTATATCAGACCTGTATATTGGACCTGTATATTAGACCTGTATATCACACCTGTATATTAGACCTGTATATCACACCTGTATATTAGACTTGTATATCACACCTGTATATTAGACCTGTATATTAGACCTGTATATATTATACCTGTATATCAGACCTGTATATTAGACTTGTATATCACACCTGTATATTAGACCTGTATATTAGACCTCTATATATTAGACCTGTATATCAGACCTGTATATTAGACCTGTATATCACACCTGTATATTAGACCTGTATATTAGACCTGTATATATTAGACCTGTATATCAGACCTGTATATTAGACTTGTATATCACACCTGTATATTAGACCTGTATATTAGACCTGTATATTAGACCTGTATATATTATACCTGTATATCAGACCTGTATATTAGACTTGTATATCACACCTGTATATTAGACCTGTATATTAGACCTGTATATATTAGACCTGTATATCAGACCTGTATATTAGACCTGTATATCACACCTGTATATTAGACCTGTATATTAGACCTGTATATATTAGACCTGTATATCAGACCTGTATATTAGACCTGTATATCAGACCTGTATATTATACCTGTATTTCAGACCTGTATATCTCACCTGTATATTAGACCTGTATATTAGACCTTTATATTAGACCTGTATATCAGACCTGTATATTAGACCTGTATATTAGACCTGTATATCAGACCTGTATATTAGACCTGTATATCACACCTGTATATTAGACCTGTATATTAGACCTGTATATCAGACCTGTATATTAGACCTGTATATTAGACCTGTATATTAGACCTGTATATCAGACCTGTATATTAGACCTGTATATTAGACCTGTATATTAGACCTGTATATTAGACCTGTATATTAGACCTTGTGATGTCACGAGAGGCTACACAGCTTTCAGCGGGATTGCTCAAGTAGTGCAAGGAGACCAGGTTCAATCAAAACAAGGATTTTATTAAAGGTCTTGGGAAACTAACGAAAGTATAACACAATTCTGTTCTCTGGTGGCTCTTTAAGGGTTAACAGTTCAGGGATGTCTCTTCCACATCCAAAATCATAACTCTCCCTCGCTCAAATAACTTTTCCCCAGTCTTACTGTATTCCACGTTGCAGCTAGTGGCCAACCCAGCAAAACGTCCCTTCCAAATGTCCCACACGTATTTCCACAGGTGCATATATCCAAAGGTAGTATTTCCCAAAGGTAAGTATCTCCAAATCCTTATATTCCTCATGGAAGTGGACGTGCAGCACTCTTGTCCTCCAGAGAGCCCAGCTTGGAGACCGTGTCTCTTCCCTTCAACAAACCTTCAGCTCATCAGCTCCTGATTGGTTTCAGCTGCGTGGGAAGATTGGCCATAGAGGGTTGGAGTTCCCGACCATACCAGCAGATGGAGCCATAGCTGTCTGGGTTTGCAGCCATCTCAGGGGGATGTAACGTCCCTCCAGGACACAGCCTCTCGTGACATCACACATCCCCTTCTCGGGACCGACGTCCTCGTCTGGGTAAAGGCAGCGAAGAAGGCATCACGCCGGGAGAGGGCGTCCGCATTGCCGTGGTGCTTGCCAGCCCTGTGGACAACAGAAAAGTTAAACGGTTGCAAGCTCAAAACCATCTGGTTACTCTACTGTTTGATTCCTTGTTCTTGGCCATCCACTGCAGAGGGGCGTGATCAGATACCACCATGAAACGCCGGCCCAGGAGATAGAACCGAAGGGGACTCCAGGGCCCAGACTACAGCCAGACATTCTTTCTCCACCGTTGAATAGTTCTTCTCTCTTGGAAGTAACTTTCTGCTTAGGTAGAGAATGGGATGTTCTTCACCGTCATGTGCCTGGGTGAGGACAGCACCCAGACCCACCTCCGAAGCATCCGCTGGACAATGAATTCCTTCTTGAAGTCTGGTGCCACCAGGATCGGACTGGAGCAGAGTGCTCGCTTCAGGTTGAGGAAAGCCGCCTCCGCCGCAGGGTTCCACTTCACCATTCGTGAGTGGCGTTTGGTCGCCAGCTCCGTCAACGGTGCAGCTATGGTAGCAAAATCTGCAATAAAGCGTCTATAGTAGCCAGCGAGGCCCAAAAATGACCTTACTTGCTTCTTGTTGATGGGCTGCGGCCAGTCCTGTATGGCCCGCAGTTTGGCTTCCTGTGGTTTGACCAACCCCCGCCTCAATGGTGTACCCCAGGTAGTTTGTCTCACTGAAGGCCACCTTGCACTTCTTCGGGTTTGCCGTGAGCCCTGCTTCCCTGAGCGAATCCAGCACCGCTTGTACCCGGGGTAGGTGGCTGGCCCAATCCTGACTTTGTATAACAACATCATCCAAATAAGCCGCTGCGTACCTCTTGTGGGGGCGCAAGGACTCGATCCATCAGGCGTTGGAACGTGGCAGGTGCCCCGTGGAGACCAAACGGAAGTCGGGTATACTGGTAGAGCCCCTCCGGGGTGGCAAAGGCTGTCTTCTCCTTAGACGCCGGGGTCAAGGGCACCTGCCAGTAGCCTTTTGTGAGATCAAGAGTGGTTAGGAAACGAGCATGCCCCAAGGAGTCTATTAAATCATCGACACGAGGCATTGGGTATGCATCAAATTCAGACACTTCATTCAACTTTCGATAGTCATTACAAAATCGTACTGAACCGTCTGGCTTGGGAACTAGTACGATGGGACTTGCCCAGGCACTGTGGGACTCTTCGATTACTCCCAACTCCCGCATCTTCCTTACCTCCTTCTGTATAACCACTTTACGAGCCTCTGGCACGCGGTACGGGCGCTGGTTTACCGTTCGGCCAGGCATGGTGCGGATCTCATGTTGGACCACCTCTGTGTGACCGGGAAGGGAGGAGAAGACATCCTGGTTCTGCTCCACGAGTTCCAGGGCCATCTGTCGTTGATGTGGGGACAGATTTGGACCCAGCTGAACCTCTTCTCGCGCCGGTTCCTGGGTCTCTGTGGGGGTAGAGAGCTGAACAGCGCCTCTCTGGCGTGCCACTTTTTAAAAGGTTAACATGATAAATCTGCTCAGTTTTCCTTTTATCTGGTTGCCTCACCTTGTAGTTTACTTCTCCCAGCTTCAATGACCTCATATGGTCCTTGCCAGGTTGCCAGGAATTTGCACTCAACGGTTGGCACCAGGACCAGCACTCTGTCCCCCGGCTTAAACTCCCTGGGTTGAGCAGATCTGTTGTAGGAGGCTTGCTGTTGCCGCTGACTGGCCTCCAGGTGTTCCCGCATCATGGGATAGATGGCCTTCATTCTCTCCCTCATAGCCCCTAAGCATGGTCGATCAGTGTCCGCTGTTGGCATGGCTGCTCCTCCCAGGCCTCCTTGGCGATGTCGAGCAGTCCTCTGGGTCTGTAGGAAAGCAAGAGCTCAAAGGGTGAAAAACCAGTAGAAGACTGAGGTACCTCTCTCACCGCAAATAATATGTATGGTAACAGCTGATCCCAGTTGCGCCCATCTTCCCCTACCGCTTCCGCAGCATGGATTTTAGTGTTTTGTTAAAACGTTCGACTAGGCCATCTGTCTGGGGTTGGTAGACCGAGGTTCTCAGCTGTTTGATTTTCAGTAAAGCACAGAGTTCTTTCATCACCCTGGACATGAATGGAGTCCCTTGGTCCGTCAATATCTCTTTTGGGATTCCCAGACTAGTTGAGAGACGGAACAGCTCCTTGGCGATTTGTCTGGATGTAGCCTTCCTCAGCGGAATGGCCTCCGGGTACCGGGACGCATAGTCCAGAATGACCAGAATGTATTGATGTCCCCTGGCACTTTTCGGTAAGGGCCCGACTATGTCTAATCCAATCCTCTCAAAAGGAGTTTCGATAATGGGCAAGGGAATGAGCGGGTTTCTATATGTGGGCTTTAGGCGCAACCTGCTGACACTCAGGGCAACTACGGCAGTAGTTCTCTATCTCTTTGTGTACTCCTGGCCAAAAGAAACGTTGCATGATTCTTTTCCTTAGTCTTCTCTACCCCCAAGTGGGCTCAGCGGGTGTGTGTGGGCTAGGTTGAGTACTGTGGCCCGATAGGGCTGTGGCACGAGGAGCTGTTCATGCACTTCCTCATTTTTCTTGACTATCTGATATACTAACCCCCGGTTTACTGCGAAATGGGGGGTAAGTAGGGTTGTCTTATCACCTAACACTACACCTTCTAATACCTGCACATTTCTTAAGGCATTTGCAAGAGTAGGATCTTGTAATTGAGCCGTACCATACTGGCCTGTGAGAGGGGGGAAGCTCTTGGGTGCCTGGGACGCCTTCTTCACTGGAGAACGGAGCACTTTCCTGGGCTGCGCTCTCTTCTCCCGTATCCGGACCAGTCTCGGTGTCGGTCTGGGCACCTGCCATCCCTATCAGAGCCCGGGCGGGAGTGAGTACTCGGAGGATTGCACCGGAGCCTTCCCAGGATGAGTCTTGCCTCTCCGTTTCCGAGGTACTCGGGTTATCCTCTCCTGAGACTCTCTCCAGAGTGGGTAAAAGGCTGGGCAGTCTCGGCCCAATTAGGACAGGGACGGGGAGGGAATCAACCACCCCCGCCGTCGTGTGTATGGTTCCCCGTGTGCTGGTCATTGTAAGTTCAGTAATGGGGTATTCTCTGGTGTCCCCATGGACACAGGAAACTGGGAGGACTTTCCCCGGGGTCAGACACGTTGGGCCCACCAAATCCTTACGCACCAGGGTGGCCCGGCTACAGAATCCAGTAAGGCCTCCACATCATGGTGATTCACAGTTACCGGGCAGGTGGGGGGTCGATCTGTGCCGCCATCTACGACTCCCAAGAGCGAGGCAAAACGATGTGTGGGTGCTGAGCTGGAGGACTCCGCAGTGGGCATAGGTTCATCGGCTGGTTTCCCACACTGCCAGGAGATATGTCCCATCTCCCCACACCGGTAACACTGTCGAGTTTTCCCCCTCTGGTGTACTCTTCTTGGACCCGCCTGGTTTCTGGCTCCCCTGGAGCCGGGATAAGTCCTGACGTGGCTGGGTTCGAGACCTTGGGGTCCTTTGGACGGGGTTCTTCCCATTTGTGGTGGGGCCGCCTCCCGGGGTCTTTTTCGGGAAGCATTCAGCATCTCCGCTGTGGCCTGGTACTTTTCCACAGCTTCCACGGTCAGATCAGCCGTGGTCAAGGCCTGTTGACTGATGAACCGTTGTGCCTCATAAGGCAGGGCGCGTAGGTAACGATCCACCACAACGGCCTCCACCACCGCCGCTGCTGTATTCCTCTGCGGATCCAGCCATTTCCTTGCGATTCGGACAAGTTCATGCATCTGCGCCCGAGGAGGTTGGTCTGGTTGGAAGGTCCAACTGTGAAAGCGCTGGGCCATACCAAACTTTGTGAGTCCATATCTGCTGAGGATCTCAGACTTCAGGGCATCATAGTCAGTAACCTGGTCAGGGCCCAGGTCCCGATAGCATTCAGCGCTTCCCCGGTTAGAAAGGGGGGCTAACAGACCAACCCACTGTTGCTTGGGCCAGGCTTCCCTAGTGGCCGTGGCCTCAAATGCATGCAGGTATGCCTCAATGTCATCGGTAGCTCCCATCTTAGATATAAAGTCACTTGCCTTTATTGGGCGGGTATTTTGGACCACCCTCTGTCTCTGCAACTGCAATTCCTCTGCCTTCAGAAGGTTGGCTTTCTTTTGCTCCTCCAAGAGAGCCACGTTTGCTTGCATCTGGGCTTGCTGGCCAGCAACAAGGGCTTTCAATATGTCCTCCATTTCAGTCGGCGGGGAGCCTATGGCCAACTTGGAAAACTGGGTGATCAAACCTTCGGTATCCTCCTCTGACATGCACTATTCACGCTTGAGCGTGCCCGTATTCTCCACCATCTGTGATGTCACGAGAGGCTACACAGCTTTCAGCGGGATTGCTCAAGTAGTGCAAGGAGACCAGGTTCAATCAAAACAAGGATTTTATTAAAGGTCTTGGGAAACTAACGAAAGTATAACACAATTCTGTTCTCTGGTGGCTCTTTAAGGGTTAACAGTTCAGGGATGTCTCTTCCACATCCAAAATCATAACTCTCCCTCGCTCAAATAACTTTTCCCCAGTCTTACTGTATTCCACGTTGCAGCTAGTGGCCAACCCAGCAAAACGTCCTTCCAAATGTCCCACACGTATTTCCACAGGTGCATATATCCAAAGGTGAGTATTTCCCAAAGGTAAGTATCTCCAAATCCTTATATTCCTCATGGAAGTGGACGTGCAGCACTCTTGTCCTCCAGAGAGCCCAGCTTGGAGACCGTGTCTCTTCCCTTCAACAAACCTTCAGCTCATCAGCTCCTGATTGGTTTCAGCTGCGTGGGAAGATTGGCCATAGAGGGTTGGAGTTCCCGACCATACCAGCAGATGGAGCCATAGCTGTCTGGGTTTGCAGCCATCTCAGGGGGATGTAACGTCCCTCCAGGACACAGCCTCTCGTGACATCACAACCTGTATATCAGACCTGTATATTAGACCTGTATATCAGACCTGTATATTAGACCTGTATATCAGACCTGTATATTAGACCTGTATATTAGACCTATATATCACACCTGTATATTAGACCTGTATATTAGACCTGTATATATTAGACCTGTATATTAGACCTGTATATATTAGACCTGTATATTAGACCTGTATATTAGACCTGTATATCAGACCTGTATATCAGACCTGTATATATTAGACCTGTATATTAGACCTGTATATTAGACCTGTATATCAGACCTGTATATTAGACCTGTATATCAGACCTGTATATTAGAACTGTATATTAGACCTGTATATCAGACCTGTATATCAGACCTGTATATTTGTCACACCAACCTTCGCTTTGGCTCCCCCTCCTGTCCAGCTCAGGCATTCTAGCTGCTGCTGAACCTACTGCTGGTAAACGCCCTTCACTCATCAACCCCGGACTTGGCTCGTCATCATTACACACACCTGGTTCCAATCCCCAATCTATCACTGTATATATACTCCCTCTGCCATTTGTCTTTGTCGGTCATTGTATATGTTCCTTGTTTTCCTGAGAGGTATCGCTCCTACTATTTCCTGAGTACTTTATATTTTGCACTTTGGGTTCGCCCTGTGCCTTCTTGTTTATCAAGGTATATTTTGAGCACAACAGCATTTGGGTTTCGTCCTGCTTTAATCTATGGTGCTTAAATAAACCCGCGACTGCCTCCTGCCTAAACCTCTCTACACCTGTGACACCTGTATATTAGACCTGTATATCAGACCTGTATATTGGACCTGTATATTAGACCTGTATATCACACCTGTATATTAGACCTGTATATCAGACCTGTATATTAGACTTGTATATCACACCTGTATATTAGACCTGTATATTAGACCTGTATATATTATACCTGTATATCAGACCTGTATATTAGACTTGTATATCACACCTGTATATTAGACCTGTATATTAGACCTGTATATCAGACCTGTATATTAGACCTGTATATCACACCTGTATATTAGACCTGTATATTAGACCTGTATATATTAGACCTGTATATCAGACCTGTATATTAGACTTGTATATCACACCTGTATATTAGACCTGTATATTAGACCTGTATATTAGACCTGTATATATTATACCTGTATATCAGACCTGTATATTAGACTTGTATATCACACCTGTATATTAGACCTGTATATTAGACCTGTATATATTAGACCTGTATATCAGACCTGTATATTAGACCTGTATATCACACCTGTATATTAGACCTGTATATTAGACCTGTATATTAGACCTGTATTTCAGACCTGTAATCACACCTGTATATTAGACCTGTATATTAGACCTGTATATCAGACCTGTATATTAGACCTGTATATTAGACCTGTATATCAGACCTGTATATCAGACCTGTATATTAGACCTGTATATCAGACCTGTATATCAGACCTGTATATTAGACCTGTATGTTAGACCTGTATATTAGACCTGTATATTAGACCTGTATATCAGACCTGTATATTAGACCTGTATATCAGACCTGTATATTAGACCTGTATATCAGACCTGTATATTAGACCTGTATATTAGACCTATATATCACACCTGTATATTAGACCTGTATATTAGACCTGTATATATTAGACCTGTATATCAGACCTGTATATTAGACCTGTATATCAGACCTGTATATTAGACCTGTATATTAGACCTGTATATTAGACCTGTATTTTAGACCTGTATATCAGACCTGTATATTAGACCTGTATATTAGACCTGTATATTAGACCTGTATATATTAGACCTGTATATTAGACCTGTATATTAGACCTGTATATTAGACCTGTATATTAGACCTGTATATATTAGACCTGTATATTAGACCTGTATATATTAGACCTGTATATCAGACCTGTATATTAGACCTGTATATTAGACCTGTATATTAGACCTGTATATTAGACCTGTATATTAGACCTGTATATTAGACCTGTATATATTAGACCTGTATATTAGACCTGTATATATTAGACCTGTATATATTAGACCTGTATATCAGACCTGTATATTAGACCTGTATTTTAGACCTGTATATCAGACCTGTATATATTAGACCTGTATATTAGACCTGTATATCAGACCTGTATATATTAGACCTGTATATTAGACCTGTATATATTAGACCTGTATATTAGACCTGTATATATTAGACCTGTATATCAGACCTGTATATTAGACCTGTATATTAGACCTGTATATTAGACCTGTATATTAGACCTGTATATTAGACCTGTATATATTAGACCTGTATATTAGACCTGTATATATTAGACCTGTATATCAGACCTGTATATTAGACCTGTATATTAGACCTGTATATTAGACCTGTATATTAGACCTGTATATTAGACCTGTATATCAGACCTGTATATTAGACCTGTATATTAGACCTGTATATTAGACCTGTATATATTAGACCTGTATATTAGACCTGTATATTAGACCTGTATATATTAGACCTGTATATCACACCTGTATATTAGACCTGTATATTAGACCTGTATATCAGACCTGTATATTAGACCTGTATATCAGACCTGTATATTAGACCTGTATATTAGACCTGTATATTAGACCTGTATATCAGACCTGTATATTAGACCTGTATATCACACCTGTATATTAGACCTGTATATTAGACCTGTATATTAGACCTGTATATTAGACCTGTATATATTAGACCTGTATCTCAGACCTGTATCTCAGACCTGTATTTAACTGCATTCTCATGTTTCTTTTCTGTTTTTCTTCTCTCACATATCACATGTTCTATTTCTTATCTTTATTACTACCTTTATTGTTGGGAAAGAGCTCGCAAGTTAAGCATTTCCTGCTGTATCCTGTGCATGTGACAATAAACCTTGAAACTTTAAACTTGAACACACACACACAAACACACACACACACATTTACAAACCTGATAGTAATAAGTCAATATGACCTCTTTGTGTCTCTACAATTCACACATTCATGAAATTATCCCTCCCAAATGCGTGAAGGAAGTAGGCCTCATTGAGGAGAATATGCACCAAGTCCGCCATCATATCCTACTTGCAATGATTTACAAAACCACTAGAGGGCAAAATCATGATTTAGAAACGGCCAGCCCAGCGCAAACTGAGGAAGTGCTTGATGCTGAATTACTTCCTGACTGACTGGATGGATGGCATCAGATTTCCAAACAAAATAGTTGATGTGGCAGAGCTCATAGTTGCTATTTTTAACTGCTATGTTAAAAATGTTGTTTTGTTGTTGATATTTTGATGGACATATAGGGCATATACATACAATACAATATTGTTTATGCTTCTGATAATATGTTGAAAATACTTACTTATTTAAGTTCGTAAAAGTTTTGTGCTACCTCTTTAAATGCATGGTGTCATCAAAGGATACATCTGTGAATCCCAGATGACCAATTACCAATAGGCTGTACCATGATATGTCCTCTCCTCTCCTCTCCTCCTCCCACTCCTACTCCTGTATTGTCCGTCATGCATGTCATGAGGTGGTTTAATGAGCTTGGTCTATAGACGCTTCTGGCAAAATGCTTTCCGTTCAGTCCACAGGTTCTAACAATGTGTGGTTTAAAATAGCCTAGCCTGCTTCCATCCCTTGTGGGTATGATATTCTCTCATTAAAAGAAAAAACATGAATCATTACATTTGAGCAGACACTCTTATCCAGAGTGACTTACAGTTAGTGAGTGCATACATTTTCATACTGGCCCCCCGTGGGAAACGAACCCACAACCCTGGCATTGCAAGCGCCATGCTCTACCAACTGAGCTACAGGGGACATCAATCATCATGTATAATGTGGTCAATAATTACAAATAGTTTACAGTGCAGATAAAGAAAAACGTTAAAGGACAAGTGGATTATGTTGGATTACAGCATAACACAGTACAGTACAGTATTTAATCACTTAGCCTATTTGCTGTGCTCTGACTTAACTTTAAATCTTGTGGGAAAAATGTCTTGAAACAAAAAATGTTGTGGTCTGCTTGGAAAAAGCTAACTTTCTGCTGCTCCGGATAATGTTTCTGAAAGAGAAATGTCAAGGCTTAAGAAAAACAACAGAACCAGTGTTGAGCCCATTTCTTCCCTTCATACCCCGCCATTTGTGGTGTGAAATATAATTCTTCTCTTGTTAGTCATTGAAAGTGGTGAAATGACATGCCACTTTCCTCACTGGTAGCTACGGCCAAAATAGACCAAAAAGCACTCGTATTGTGTCAATAGGACTACAATGATTGATAGTTGTTTGTTAAAAGCGAGAAAATTAGTGCGAGAATGTGTATGAGAGTGAGTGTGAGAGAGACAGAGAACAAGAGAGAAAGAAAGAAAGAGAGAGAGAACATAGTGTGTGTGTGTGTGTGAGTGTGCGTGTTTGTGTGGTAGGCCTCTGTGGTAGGCTAACTGAAGTTGGGAAGTTGGCATATCCACACTAGACATTGGAGTGGAGGGAGAGAGTTCGAATGCACTATTACTTTACTTTGGTTATTTAGTTGTTTATATTTGTTGACCCGCCAAATTGCTTGGATTCAAGGGCCCAGCTATTGTTAATTACTCAGATCCTAGAATAGAATAGAATAGAATACATAGGCCTGCTCCATTGTCCATTTTTGTGAAATATACTGTATACCACTGTTCAATAATACCCACCATAATAATAATAATATGCCATTTAGCAGACGCTTTTATCCAAAGCGACTTACAGTCATGTGTGCATACATTTTTACGTATGGGTGATCCCGGGGATCGAACACACTACCCTGGCGTTACAAGCGCCACGCTCTACCAGCTGAGCTGCAGAGGACCGTGAATGGCTACCCCATATCCCTTAGAAAACCACATATGAAAAACCTTGGAAAGATTTTTACACTAGACCAAAAGTGGACGACTACACCTATATCAACATTAGTAGCCTTAGACTCCTGCACAGTATTTTCCTCCCTGTTGAGGGTAACTATAGAGACGTCTCAGATGCTTAAATGACGAAGACGGTCCCCTTGCAAAGAGCCAATGAACAGTGTGAACAGGGCGTCTGGTTACTCCCAGTCCGCCACAACTAGATGGGCGAAGGGAGGGGACTGGAGAAGGAAAACGCTCATAAGCAGTAATGGTTACTGGGCTGCGCCGATCAAACTGGGGATTGACAGGCAAACCGGCCACGACTGTTTAAAAGTATTTTTCAACGCAGGGTTTTGTTAATTTTTTACCACATGATCTTTAACGGATATTTTTTTTGGATCGAATGCGTTCTCGGGAGGACATTAACCTGTTGCATTGTTTTCGACAGTCTCGCGGCAGCGGTCAACTTTAAAGATGTTCTATTGTGGATGCGATGACGTTCGGTGTCGATGGTTTGCAGTTCTGTAGGAAAGTCGGAGTGCGATTTTTTTTTCTTCAAGCTCTTTAGTGTCATACGTTGCTCGGTAAGTTGACTAATTTTGTCTATTTTCAAAGGGTGGGCTTTTCTTAAGTTTTATTTAGCATAAAAGTTTATGGACGTGCTAAGCGCCTAGTACTACTCAGCCTATCCCTCGACTAGCTCTTCACAACCGAAACGGTACTAGTGTTATAGCTTTGTTATCATGGGTCTAAAGCCAAAGTTTTTCAGACAGGAATGTGCGGAAACACCCCGTATTATGAATTAGTCTGTTGCTTTTCGTTACTTGTCTTTAAAAAAATATATATATTACATAGTTGATGCGTTTTAGTGGAAACCTCACCATATGTGGTTTGAGCGTAGCATGGAATGTGTGTTGCAACAATGTTGTAAAGGAAGGTATCGCTCGAGGAAAAATGCTGTAGCACGAGATGCCACGGGATGGAACAAAAAAAATACAGGATCAGCTCTCTGAAGTAGCCAGCTGGATCAACTGCTACAGTGCCCTGTGTACATTGTAACAATGTTTCAATTTGAACCTAAATGGTCTAATGCATTCTTGGTTGATGAACTTCATAATGTTAATCATCATTACAAAGAAAAGGCTCACAAAGTTGCATTAGAAGCCCGTGTTGAAATCCACGAAGGGTCATTTTTGGAGGTTCTAAGAAACAATGTGCATACATTTTCCAGTATGAAAAATGTACGCACTCACTAACTGTAAGTCGCTCTGGATAAGAGCGTCTGCTAAATGACTAAAAATGTAAATTGTAGGCTACATAGGCCTGTATCATCTAAAACCAATGGAATCCTCATTTGGGCTACAGCTAGATAATCTACTTTAACAAGTGTTAAATTAGATGTAATGTATCATGACTCAATATAGAATTTCAACTGTTCATTGAATCTCACTTCACTTTCAGATTTTAAATAGAGAATCATCCACCTATCTAGTCTTGGTTCCTTGGTTGACAACGTTGCATAAATCCTAATGCAGTTCTGGGTTGTCTTCACCCCTCCCCCATCCATTACTATAGGATGTTTGGAAAGTCAACACTCAGGTTTTTGATATTTGTCCCATATAATAGAAGTTACTTTTGGGGGGGAAAGTTGGCCATGCAGCAGTCCCAATTTAACAAGGAACAGTTAGATTAGGAAGGTGTGTTACCTTGCGGTCTCCTTTACCACAGGTAGGCTAATAGGCAGTTTTATGTTTGAGTTATAATGCTATTGGGAAAACCAACATGTTTTATTAGTTGTATGTACACGATGCACATTGTATATATCATCCAACAAAATGTTTAACTTGCAGGCTCCTTCTGGACAGTGCAACAACAATAAGAAATAATACAAGATAAGAATACAAATACTGGGTCTTGGGTAAGGTTGAAACATTACAGAAACTTTCTGGAAACTTTCCCCAGATTTTTCAGAAGTCCCGGTTGGAGTCAGGAATGTCAGGAGTGAAGGGGGGAGAGAAATGTGTGGTTTAGTAAAAACCATGAGCTGCATGTCACTGTCTCCATGGTAACCCTGTGATAAGCAGGAATGGGCGGATGAGGTGAAGACTAAGAGCGTGCTGCTGGAGAGGTAGAGATTTGTATATACGAGGGGGAGGGGGAGAGGGAGGGAGGGAGAGAGGGAGAGAGAGAGAGAGAGAGAGAGGGAGGGAGAGAGAGAGAGAGGGAGGGAGAGAGAGAGGGAGGGAGAGAGAGGGAGAGAGAGAGAGATAATGATGGACCTGCTTTATGTCTAGCTGCCTGTCATCAAAACATCAACAGGACAGGATGTTTTCCCCCCACATTTAAAGGAGAATGAGTGACAGAGCGAAATCCATTGCTCTTTCACCTGACTGGGAAAGCTGTGTCTCTTTCACCTGACCGGAAAAGCCTGGGTGATTCCTCACAAAACTAGAACAAAACAGGACCATGATTTATTGGATTTTCACAATTTAATCTATAGAAGGGTCCTTTGGAGGAAGGATTGTTGACATATATTTGACATTTATATCTTAAAGCATAATTGAGATAATGAATTGAAGTTGGAACATTTGTGACATTTTGGCCTTACCAGGCCTGCTTTAAGACACCATGATGTTTTTTGCTACAAAGCAAAAACTAAAATAAATGCAAATTCATACTTAGAGTCAAATATCGATATATAATATCGTCCAACAATAATATTGTGATATGCAACTATCGATTTTTATGTATGTTTCTTCTCCCCCCTTAACTATTAGTTGACTTTTCCCTTCTAGCCACCACCCTTCTGACTCAAATGGTTTTACCAGGTCCAACCCAACCACGGCTCTAACGTATGGAGAAAATTAACCAACAGCTTGTTTTCAGATCTCTGAATCATTATGCCGTTGGAAACTAAGCCTACATGTATAGCATTTTCTGCTTTTATTTTGATTGCTTCAAAAGTTGTCTATGATTATGTGTGAGTTTGAGGGATTTCTGTGAAGTTTGATAAAGGAAGTGGAGAAGTTTTGGAAAGGAAGTGGAGAAGTTTTTGGAAAGGAAGTGGAGAAGTTTTTGGAAAGGAAGTGGAGAAGTTTTTGGAAAGGAAGTGGAGAAGTTTTTGGAAAGGAAGTGGAGAAGTTTTTGGAAAGGAAGTGGAGAAGTTTTTGGAAAGGAAGTGGAGAAGTTTTTGGAAAGGAAGTGGAGAAGTTTTGGAAAGGAAGTGGAGAAGTTTTGGAAAGGAAGTGGAGAAGTTTTGGAAAGGAAGTGGAGATGTTTTGGAAAGGAAGGTGTGTGTGTTTGCTGTCTCCTTTCATCTCTAAAAGGCAGAGAAAATGTCTGTAAAATCTGAGGCAACTTTGAATCAGTCCGATAACAACATGTCTTATTCAACCACTTGAAAAATGTAATTTTACAGAATGGGTTGTTTTCCAAATCCGTTTCATGGTGAGTAACTGCGTCAGTCAGTCAGACAGCGAGAGGAAAAAGCCTACAGCAGCACAGAATAGGCCTACGTCCCACATGCCTCCCTATATAGTGCACTACTTTTGACCAGGGTCCATAGTGCTCTTCTAAAAAGTAGTGCACTATATAGGGAATAGGGTGCCATTTGAGACAACCTAAGACTAGGGACTCTTAAGTTAAAAGCCTTTTTGTGACTGTTACAGTGTATGCCATAGTAGTCTTAGTTAATATCCTTTCTATGACACTAACCATGTTTCCATCCACAGTTTTTAATGCGAGTAAAGTCATACCATATAAAAAAATAACACAAATCATGACAGCTGTGATGGAAACAGTAAGTTTCTGTACAATTTTACAAGTGCCGACAGATCATTTGTTCGTTCGACATGGTGGGATCTTTTTTGTGTCGGTAAAATGCATTATGCGAGAAATGGCGACGATATGGTGTGTGGTCCTCCGACTCCGAAACCATGCAGTTCACTAGGCAACAGATGAAGTCATTTATGATGAACGTGGTGAAACGATGAGCTTGATTTATAAATATCGAGGGTCTTATTCTGGTGACATGATCGACGCTGGACTGCCGTTTGACAAATATAAATATTCTTATGCATAATAATCTCATGTAGACTAGGCTACCCTCGCAACCTACCCACACATCTCATGAAGACTAGCCTACCCTCGCAACCTACCCACACATCTCATGAAGACTAGCCTACCCTCGCAACCTACCCACACATCTCATGAAGACTAGCCTACCCACGCAACCTACCCACACATCTCATGAAGACTAGCCTACCCTCGCAACCTACCCACACATCTCATGAAGACTAACCTACCCACGCAACCTACCCACACATCTCATGAAGACTAGCCTACCCTCGCAACCTACCCACACATCTCATGAAGACTAGCCTACCCTCGCAACCTACCCACACATCTCATGAAGACTAGCCTACCCTCGCAACCTACCCACACATCTCATGAAGACTAGCCTACCCTCGCAACCTACCCACACATCTCATGAAGACTAGCCTACCCACACTGTATCTGCCAGCTGGCTAGAGTGCACGTGCCAAGACCAGAGTAGGCACATATGCTATTTTGTGACAAAACTATCGGTAGAGTTTAAAATGCACATGACAATTTAAAGTGGAACTGACAGCGTTTTTTTTAACTATTTTGCAGATATTTAAACAGACAATCATAATATCAGTCCAAAATATCAAACTCCTAGTTAATGCTACAAAATCAACTTTATAAGAAGTTTAAAAAAATAGGTTCTATTTGACTCAAAATTCTATGACGTACACTAAGGCATTGTTGGCAGAATAGATGGATGCAGTTCAATGCATTATTTAATATAATTCATTTCTTGGTAGTCCAACAAATATTGCTATCAGGTTGTAAATCACAGCTGGCCTGGGACATTGTTTGCTGCCTCCACCCATTCCGGATGCACTGTTTGTTTTTTAGTTTCAATTATTCAATATTTTGAAAAAAAATGGGCATCTGTAATTAAGGCTGGGTATGTCAATACAATCAAACTAGCAAGGGCAATAGGCTAGCGTACCTGTCAAACACAGGTATGCTAGCCGCGGGAAGACTAGTCGGACACCCAAGCGAGTCAACAGTTGAGCCGTCTACTTTATGAAATTAAAGCCTGATGTGCTGGCATCGGTAAATTAGACTTCAATTGCTCTGAATTCGTTTTGTCCCGTTTTTACGGCGCACAGCAGAGGGAAAGTGTCGTTCTACAGAGACATGACACAATCCTATCTAGGCTACTAAAATGTTGCAGTCTGGCTTCGGTTTTTAAAGCTTGACGATGACTAACCAAAAAACTAAACCTGCAACAAAACAACATGCAAAGGAGAAACACGTAGGCCTATTACAGTGCTGTAAAGTACTTAAGTAAAAAATACTTTAAAGTACTACTTAAGTCGTTTTTTTGGGGGGTATCTGTACTTTACTTTACTATTTGTATTTTTGACTACTTTTACTTCACTACATTCCTAAAGAAAATAATGTACTTTTTACTCCATACATTTTCCTTGACACCCAAAAGTACTCGTTACATTTTCAATGCTTAGCAGGGCAGGAAAATGGTCAAATTCACGCACTTATCAAGAGAACATCCCTGGTCATCCCTACTGCCTCTGATCTGGCGGACTCACTAAATACACATGCTTAGTTTGTAAATGATGTCTGAATGTTGGAGCGTGCCTCTGGCTATCCGTAAATAAATAAAAAAACAAGAAAATGGTGCCATCTGGTCTGCTTAATATGAGGTATTTGAAAGTATTTATACTTTTACTTTTGATACTTAAGTATATTTTAGTAATTACATTAACTTTTGATACTTTAAGAAATGTGAATCGCTTTGCTAGCTATGCTGAACATGAACGACGGTTATCCATAGTTAGCATATCTCTTTGTTGTCAGTCAAATGTATTTGGCAGGCAGGCGTGTTCCCATTCAGTTGTCAAAACGTGGGTTGGGACAAGCACGCATTAGCAGGCAAACTGCAGAAGGACGAGCAGGCTACTATTCCCCATCGTTTATCAGTGCAATTTTGACGGCCAACTAGCTGAAAAAGTTTGAGTGTTTATCTAGTGTTACCTCGTTAGATTTTAGCTCATCTAACTCTAGCTAGCATTAGCTAGTTGTTGATCTTGTTGTTGATGTGCATAGGCAACTGAGGGAGAGAGAGCCTATCTTTTCATGGTTGTTTGATCAATAGGACTGTAAAGTTCCCAAATGTAAGAGGACTCCCGTGGTATTTACAGTGGGGAAAAAAAGTATTTAGTCAGCCACCAATTGTGCAAGTTCTCCCACTTAAAAAGATGAGAGAGGCCTGTAATTTTCATCACAGGTACACGTCAACTATGACAGACAAAATTAGAAAAAAAATCCAGAAAATCACATTGTAGGATTTTTAATGAATTTATTGGCATATGATGGTGGAAAATAAGTATTTGGTCAATAACAAAAGTTTCTCAATACTTTGTTATATACACTTTGTTGGCAATGACACAGGTCAAACGTTTTCTGTAAGTCTTCACAAGGTTTTCACACTGTTGCTGGTATTTTGGCCCATTCCTCCATGCAGATCTCCTCTAGAGCAGTGATGTTTTGGGGCTGTCGCTGGGCAACACAGACTTTCAACTTCCCTCCAAAGATTTTCTATGGGCTTGAGATCTGGAGACTGGCTAGGCCACTCCAGGACCTTGAAATGCTTTTCTTACGAAGCCACTCCTCGTTGCCCGGGCGGTGTGTTTGGGATCATTGTCATGTTGAAAGACCCAGCCACGTTTCATCTTCAATGCCCTTGCTGATGGAAGGAGGGTTTCACTCAAAATCTCACGATACATGGCCCCATTCATTCTTTCCTTTACACGGATCAGTCGTCCTGGTCCCTTTGCAGAAAAACAGCCCCAAAGCATGATGTTTCCAACCCCATGCTTCACAGTAGGTATGGTGTTCTTTGGCTGCAACTCAGCATTCTTTGTCCTCCAAACATGACGAGTTGAGTTTTTACCAAAAAGTTATATTTTGGTTTCATCTGACCATATGACATTCTCCCAATCCTCTTCTGGATCATCCAAATGCACTTCAGACGGGCCTGGACATGTACTGGCTTAAGCAGGGGGACACGCCTCGCACTGCAGGATTTGAGTCCCTTGGCGCGTAGTGTGTTACTGATGGTTGGCTTTGTTACTTTGGTCCCAGCTCTCAGCAGGTCATTCACTAGGTCCCCCGTGTGGTTCTGGGATTTTTGCTCACCGTTCTTGTGATCATTTTGACCCCACGGGGTGAGATCCTGCATGGAGCCCCAGATCGAGGGAGATTATCAGTGGTCTTGTATGTCTTCCATTTCCTAATAATTGCTCCCACAGTTGATTTCTTCAAACCAAGCTGCTTACCTGTTGCAGATTCAGTCTTCCCAGCCTGGTGCAGGTCTACAATTTTGTTTTTGGTGTCCTTTGACAGCTCTTTGGTCTTGGCCATTGTGAAGTTTGGAGTGTGACTGTTTGAGGTTGTGGACAGGTGTCTTTTATACTGATAACAAGTTCAAACAGGTGCCATTAATACAGGTAACGAGTGGAGGACAGAGGAGCCTCTTAAAGAAGAAGTTACAGGTCTGTGAGAGCCAGAAATCTTGCTTGTTTGTAGGTGACCAAATACTTATTTTCCACCATAATTTGCAAATTAAATTCATTAAAAATCCTACAATGGGATTTTCTGGATTTTTTTTCTCAATTTGTCTGTCATAGTTGACGTGTACCTATGATGAAAATTACAGGCCTCTCTCATCTTTTTAAGTGGGAGAACTTGCACAATTGGTGGCTGACTAAATACTTTTTTGCCCCACTGTACATATTTTCAGAAATCCATTCAGGTGTGGCTTTTGGCAAATGCGTTCTAATGATCTAGTCACACTGTTGCTGCTGCCTGTAAACACAGTCCAGTTCAAAGTGAATGACGGCAGGGCCGTGTTGCAAATGGCTTATTTGCATATAGGCCTACTGTAGCTCTGATTGGCTATGGCGCACCGGTCTGTGTAGACTCTGGTCCTGGACAAGACAGATGTTTTTATTAGCTTTTATTTACTGCAGTGTCTATTCATTGTCCAAACGCACGGCCGTTTTCCCACTCTATATTGCTATAGAATTTACACAAATTCCCAAACATTCGATTAGTCATTTTCACGTTTTCATAAATTCATATCTGAGCGCTCGCCTGTCAGAAAATGTAAAAAGTGTCATTCTTCCTGGAGGTGTATATGAACAGATTTTAATAGGTTTTAATTGAGTTAAAACTCTTGTCAGTTCCACTTTTAGAAAAAAAGTATGTTTTGGTGGAAACACACCACTGGTGGGAAAATGTGCATGTTTTATTCATGTGGATTGTAGAATATATTTGCATGAAAATCTGTCGCCAATTGGATGTAAACCTGTGACCATGTATACCATAGTAGTCTTAGTTAATATCCTTCTTGTGACTGTGACCATGTAGACCATAGTAGTCTTAGTTAATATCCTTCTTGTGACTGACCATGTATACCATAGTAGTCTTAGTTAATATCCTTCTTGTGACTGTGACCATGTAGACCATAGTAGTCTTAGTTAATATCCTTCTTGTGACTGTGACCATGTATACCATAGTAGTCTTAGTTAATATCCTTCTTGTGACTGCGACCATGTAGACCATAGTAGTCTTAGTTAATATCCTTCTTGTGACTGTGACCATGTATACCATAGTAGTCTTAGTTAATATCCTTCTTGTGACTGTGACCATGTATACCATAGTAGTCTTAGTTAATATCCTTCTTGTGACTGCGACCATGTAGACCATAGTAGTCTTAGTTTGTTCCCCTCTAAATGTAGCGTGGGAAATACCTTGGAACAGAACAAACTTAACCCCCTTTTGGAAAGAGAAAATGACTGTCTCTCTCTCTCTCACACACACTCTTCTCTTTTTCTCAAATTTTTCTCAAATTTTTCTCACTCCCTTTTTCTCTCCCTCTCCCTCGCTCTTTCACTTGCTCTCGCTTTCTCTCTCTTCCTTCTTTCTCTCTCTCGCGCGCTAGCTCTTTTCTCTCTCGCGCGCTAGCTCTTTTCTCTCTCGCGCGCTAGCTCTTTTCTCTCTCTCGCGCTAGCTCTTGCGCTCTTTCGCTCGCTCTTTCACTCTTTTTTTTTTCTTTCTTTCTTTCCCTCTTTATCTCGTGTGTGTGCTCTCACACCCACTTTCTTTCTCTATCTCTCTCGACCAATAGGAACAGAGCCTGCCCTCCATAGCAGCCTCTGTGAGAATAAAAACATTCCGCTGTTATGTCTCCGTTGAAATAACAAGAGAGCTAAACAATTGGTCTCCACACCACTCACTCTCTCACCCATTATGTCGTTTAATGAGGCGTTATGGGTTGTAACCCACTTTCCCTTTGGTCCTGGATCCATCCCATTGACCAAAGTATTTAACTTGCATTCTTCCATAAATATGTATTACTATCCCTACATGGCTATTCATCAACTCTACCTTACTGATCTACCTACAAATCCACCCATTAGAATAATTGTGTCCTCATTTGCACCCAGTTGGCTGATGTAGATTGTGATGCCGACTGTATCTACTTTTCCCGCTTTTGACCAGCGTGGATTTTGTGTTAGATAAGCTTCAGGATTTAGCAGAGGTTTCTGCAAAACCGATCCATCCCTGCATATAATATTCATGACAGAATCTATGTTTTAGTGCTGTATTGGGAGGGGGGGAGCGGCGAATGGGTTCTTCCTGGGGCATTCATCTATACATCCACATTATTTACAAAAAGTGTCTGCCACGATTTTAAATGCATATAGGGGAAACATTCCAACCCATAACTGATGTAGCCCTGTTACATCAGCATTACAGCAACAGGCAGGAACCCCACAGACGGTCTGACTCCACATTTCAATTGAAATGTGACCCACAACTATTTAGGTGCTAATGGTTTTTGCTTAGTCAAATGTAATCCCTTTAAACCCAAAGCTTCCTTTCACTTGCATCACATCGCAATGGGATTCAGAGGATTTAAACATCTTTGTCCCCCCCCCCCCCCCCAGCCCAGCAGCTGGGGGGTTTATCACACTGGATGCATCCCAAACGACACCCTTTTCTATGTGCACTACTTTTGACCAGGGCCCAAGAGATAAAGGTGCTCGAAGTTGACCCCCACCATAGCATGAGACATCCATGTTTTCATCACTGGGAAAAGATAAACGGTTGCGATTTGCTAACATTTTAAAAGCTTACACACAGGGTTGTCAAAACTATTTTATAATTTCTTAAGTTGTTTTAAAATACAAATGTTGACACCTCTTCTTCTTCTACCATTCTATTGTTTTATATTTTGATTTTTTTTATATGTTGTAGTGTATATCCTACTTTACATCATCTGAGGTTGTTGTGCCCACCATTGGTTGAGACGCAACATGCTTTTGTGTCAGTCAAAACGTGGGTGACGTGCTTTGGCTGATACATTCAAATGGTACCACAAAGATGGTTGGAGGTCCACACATCAGATCATGTTATCTTGAATGGGAATACCTATCTGTTGTAAATTATACTGTCAGTCCTCTATAGAGTTTAGTAAAGTATAAAGTAAGTATTTTTATTTAGCAGACGCTCTTATCCAGAGTGACTTACAGGAGCAATTAGGGTTAAGTGCCTTGCTCAAGGGCACCGACAGATTTTTCACCTAGTTGGCTCGGGGATTAGAACCAGTGACCTTTCGGTTACTGGCACAACGCTCTTAACCACTAAGCTACCTGCCGCCCCAGCATATGTTGGCACGGGTGTTGTGAGTTCGTCTCGGTCCGGCAAACCGTGCCAATACATCCTTCAAACACCGGCTTCGATGGCATTTTCACTTTTATAAAACAGTTTACCAACATATTCAAATAATGATTTACATATTTTCATTAAATGTTATTTTGATGAATTTATACATACTATTTCATCCTTCCATAAAATATAGTCCCAACACAAATCTAGGGTTGCTACCCAACCCGGCTGGTTGTTCGTTCTATCGGTTCGGTTGCCAAAGACGCGACCAGTCGTTCAGTCTTTTTGTTCTGTATCTATGGACGCGACCCAGTCATTCAGTATTTTTGTTCTGTATCTATGGACGCGACCCAGTCGTTTGTTCTAAATGTTCCATTGCCATACTGGCTGGCAACGTTCTTATCCCTTTCTTGCTAGCTAGACAACTACGGCTACCTAGTCACGTCAAAGTGCATCCAGAATAACAGCAAAGTAGCCGCATTTGTTTAAGCTGTTTTCTAGTGACATTTATTTGGATACATCCGTAACAATGAGCTAATGAGGCACGATTTCGTCATAGATGTAGCCGGTGGTAACTTGTGGAATAGACACCGGCTGGAATGCGGTTTTAACCAGTCAGCATTCAGGATTAGACCCACCTGTTGTATAATGTACAATATAATTTATTGGCCATTTACATTTAAATTTTCAACGTGGCACCTTCATAGGATGCCACCTTTTCAACAAGTCAGTTCGTCAAATTTCTGACCTGCTAGAGCTGCCACGGTCAACTGTAAGTGCTGTTATTGTGAAATAGAAATGTTTAGGAGCAACAACGGCTCAGCTATGATGTGGTAGGCCACACAAGGTTGTAGAACGGGACCGCCGAGTGCTGAAGCGCGTAGCGCATTAAAATCGTCTATCCTCGGTTGCAACACTCACTACCAAGTTCCTTTTAAGAGTGTGCTCCTAATCTCAGCTCGTTACCTGTATAAAAGACACCTGGGAGCCAGAAATCTTTCTGATTGAGAGGTGGTCAAATACTTATTTCCCTCATTAAAATGCAAATCAATTTATAACATTTTTGACATGCGTTTTTCTCGATTTTTTGTTGTTGTTGTTATTCTGTCTCTCACTGTTCAAATAAACCTACCATTAAAATTATAGACTGATCATGTCTTTGTCAGTGGGCAAACGTACAAAATCAGCAGGGGATCAAATACTTTTTTCCCTCACTGTATTGGCTGGGCCTGGTATGAGGACACCTGCTCGTCGAACATCTCAGAAGAGTGGAGGCTGTTGGAGCATTCGGAAAGTATTCAGACTCCTTGATTTATTTCCACATTTTGTTACGTTACAGCCTTATTCTAAATTGGATTAAATTGTATTTTCCACCTCCTCAATCTACACACAATACCCCATAATGACAAAGCAAAAACAGTTTTTTGGACATTTTAGCAAATGTATAAAAAAAAAAAAAAAAAACTCATATTTACATAAGTATTCAAAACCTTTAGCCCTAAGTACTGTAGCTAGTGTTAACCCTCTAACCCTCTAACCTTTACTCAGTACTTTGTTGAAGCACGTTTAGCAGCGATTACAGCCTTCGAGTCTTCTTGGGTGTGATGTTACAAGCTTGGCACACCTGTATTTTTGGGGAGTTTCTCCCATTCTTCTCTGCAGATCCTCTCAAGCCCTGTCAGGTTGGATGGGGAGCGTCGCTGCACAGCTTTTTTCAGGTCTCTAGAGAGATGTTAGATCGGGTTCAAGTCCGGGCTCAGGCTGGGCCATTCAAGCACATTCAGAGACTTGTCTGCGTTGTCTTGGCTGTGTGCTTAGGGTCGTTGTCCTGTTGGAAGGTGAACTGTCTTCCCAGTCTGAGGTCCTGAGCGCTCTGGAGCAGGTTTTCATCAAGGATCTCTCTGTACTTTGCTCTGTTTATCTTTCCCTCGATCTTCACTGGTCTCCCAGTCCCTGCCGCTGAAAAACATCCCCACATCATGATGCTGCCACCACCATGCTTCACCGTAGGGATGGTGCCAGGTTTCCTCAAGTTGTAGAAACATCTCAAGGATGATCAATGGAAACAGGATGCACCTGAGCTCAATTTCAAGTCTCATAGCAAAGTGTCTGAATACTTATGTAAATAAGGTATTTCTATTTTTAATACGTTTGCAAAAATTTATAAAAACCTGTTCGCTTTGTCATTATGGGTAGATTGCTGAGGAAAAACATATATTTAATAAATTTTAGAATAAGGCTGTAACGTAACAAGATGTGGAAAAAGTCAAGGGGTCTGAATACTTTCCGAGGCACTGTATATTAGAATCGCAATAGGTCCCTGGCTATTCCCAGCCCTAGTATCTGGATGTTGACATTCAGTTGTCGCTGTCTGTGCAGGAGGTTTCTGTCTGTCTTATTTTTTTTCGTTTATGTTCTGAGTGTTGGCATTAAGAGGTGTGCTGTTCATGATGGTTCCCAGGTACTCGCCACTCTCTCTCCAGGACCAGGTGGCTCACTGGGTCTGCTTTCCTCCGGAAATCAATGAGCAGTTATTTTGTTGATGTTGAGTTTGAGGTTGTTGTTATTGCGACAGTCATGAACCCTGAACTTTACTCTGCTTTTCTCTTCTTTATTGAACTACACTGAGTATACAAAACATTAAGAACACCTGCTCTTTCCATGACCGGCTGACCAGGTGAAAGCTGTGATCCCTTATTGATTTTTTTTTTAAGCCTTGAGACATGGATTGTATATTTGTGCCATTCAGAGGTTGAATGGGTAAGACAAAATATTTAAGTGCCTTTTGAACTGGATATGGTAGTAGGTTTGTGTCAAGAACTGCAATGCTGCTGCATTTTTCATGCTCAACCGTTTCCCGTGTTTATCAAGAATGATCCACCAACCAAAGGACATCCAGTCAACTTGACACAACTCTGGGAAGCATTGGAGTCAACATGGGCCAGCATCCCTGTGGAACGCTTTCAACACCTCGTGGAGTCCATGCCCAGACGAATTGAGACTGATTTGAATGTAGACCCTACATAATCTAGACTTGTTCTCAGGCCATGCCTCCATTTGACTGTATGAAATGAATTCAAAGAGGACTATCCCAAGCAGAACTTGTTATTACACGTCTCTAGTGGAACACATGTTAAAGTGCTGCAGTTAAACTAAATGAGGTTATGTCTATGAAACTATTCACACCCTATTCCCTAATTAGTGGATTATATCCATAGTAAGGTCAACCTGAGCATGAAAAACGAAATAGCTTATTTCCTAATTAAACGACTTAAATATTTACCTTGAATGTGTGTATTTCGAAGTGACTACATTTTGGCCTTTTATATTTGCCAAATTGAATGTTATTTTTTACTACAAAGTAGGATACAAAGTCTCAAAATAAGTATTTTCAGTCAACCAGATTTCATAGCTTTTGGCAATGGCTCACAGAACTTGTTTTTGGTACTCACATCTGTGCCGCTGTGTTTCTGACCAAATCGGAAGGTTAATGAAACGATAAATAAATGTTTGTCCAATCTAGTGAAGATAGAAGTCCTATTTGGATTGGCAGTGTCACATCCGTAACGTTTTTGAGGAAAGGTTGTTATTGTGGATGCATTTCATATGATTGTATGCAACCCTTCTGTGCAAAGTT
The DNA here is from genome assembly GCF_020615455.1 of Coregonus clupeaformis. Classification (NCBI taxonomy): domain Eukaryota; kingdom Metazoa; phylum Chordata; class Actinopteri; order Salmoniformes; family Salmonidae; genus Coregonus; species Coregonus clupeaformis. Next base: position 17,242,123 of record NC_059200.1, on the reverse strand, counting down.
ACTTTCATTAAGGGCAAAGGTGATGTGTATATACAGTGAGGGGGAAAAATGATTTGATCCCCTGCTGATTTTGTACGTTTGCCCACTGACAAAGACATGATCAGTCTATAATTTTAATGGTAGGTTTATTTGAACAGTGAGAGACAGAATAACAACAAAAAAATTCAGAAAAACGCATGTAAAATGTTTTATAAATTGATTTGCATTTTAATGAGGGAAATAAGTATTTGACCCCTCTGCAAAACATGACTTAGTACTTGGTGGCAAAACCCTTGTTGGCAATCACATAGGTCAGACGTTTCTTGTAGTTGGCTACCAGGTTTGCACACATCTCAGGAGGGATTTTGTTCCACTCCTCTTTGCAGATCTTTCTCCAAGTCATTAAGGTTTCGAGGCTGACGTTTGGCAACTCGAACCTTCAGCTCCCTCCACAGATTTTCTATGGGATTAAGGTCTGGAGACTGGCTAGGCCACTCCAGGACCTTTAATGTGCTTCTTCTTGAGCCACTCCTTTGTTGCCTTGGCCGTGTGTTTTGGGTCATTGTCTTGCTGGAATACCCATCCACGACCCATTTTCAATGCCCTGGCTGAGGGAAGGAGGTTCTCACCCAAGATGGCCCCGTCCATCGTCCCTTTTGATGCGGTGATGTTGTCCTGTCCCCTTAGCAGAAAAACACCCCCAAAGCATAATGTTTCCACCTCCATGTTTGACGGTGGGGATGGTGTTCTTGGGGTCATAGGCAGCATTCCTCCTCCAAACACAGCGAGTTGAGTTGATGGCAAAGAGCTCGATTTTGGTCTCATCTGACCAACACTTTCACCCAGTTCCCCTCTGAATCATTCAGATGTTCATTGGCAAACTTCAGATGGCCCTGTATATGTGCTTTCTTGAGCAGGGGGACCTTGTGGGCGCTGCAGGATTTCAGTCCTTCATGGCGTAGTGTGTTACCAATTGTTTTCTTGGTGACTATGGTCCCAGCTGCCTTGAGATCATTGACAAGATCCTCCCGTGTAGTTCTGGGCTGATTCCTCACCCTTCTCATGATCATTGCAACTCCACAAGGTGAGATTTTGCATGGAGCCCCAGGCCAAGGGAGATTGACAGTTATTTTGTGTTTCTTCCATTTGCGAATAATCGCACCAACTGTTGTCACCTTCTCACCAAGCTGCTTGGCGACGGTCTTGTAGCCCATTCCAGCCTTGTGTAGGTCTACAATCTTGTCCCTGACATCCTTGGAGAGCTCTTTGGTCTTGTCCATGGTGGAGAGTTTGGAATCTGATTGATTGATTGCTTCTGTGGACAGGTGTCTTTTATACAGGTAACAAACTGAGATTAGGAGCACTCCCTTTAAGAGTGTGCTCCTAATCTCAGCTCGTTACCTGTATAAAAGACACCTGGGAGCCAGAAATCTTTCTGATTGAGAGGGGGTGAAATACTTATTTCCCTTGTTTAAAATGCAAATCATTTTTTTTGTTATTCTGTCTCTCACTGTTCAAATAAACCTACCATTAAAATTATAGACTGATCATTTCTTTTTCAGTGGGCAAACGTACAAAATCAGCAGTGGATCAAATACTTTTTTGCCTCACTGTATATACAGGGGGGTACCGGTGCAGAGTCAATGTGCGGGGGCACCGGCTAGTCGAGGTAATTGAGGTAATATGTACATGTGGGTAGAGTTAAATTGACTATGCATAAATAGTAGACAGAGTAGCAGCAGCGTAAAAGGGGGGTTTGGGTGGGGGGCAGTTTAAATAGTCTGGGTAGTAATGATTAGCTGTTCAAGAGACTTATGGCTTGGGGGTAGAAGCTGTTGAGAAGAGACCTAGACTTGGCGCTCCGGTACCGCTTGCCATGCGGTAGTAGAGAGAACAGTCTATGACTAGGGTGGCTGGAGTCTTTGACAATTTTGAGGGCCTTCCTCTGACACCGCCTGGTATAGAGGTCCTGGATGTCAGGAAGCTTGGCCCCAGTGATGTACTGTGCCGTACGCACTACCCTCTGTAGTGCCTTGCGGTCGGAGGCCGAGCAGTTGCCATACCAGGCGGTGATGCAACCAGTCAAGATGCTCTCGATGGTGCAGCTGTAGATCTTTTTGAGGATCTGAGGACCCATGCCAAATCTTTTCAGTCTCCTGAGGGGGAATAGGCTTTGTCGTGCCCTCTTCACGACTGTCTTGGTGTGTTTGGACCATGATAGTTCATTGGTGATGTGGACACCAAGGAACTTGAAGCTCTCAACCTGTTCCACTACAGTCGATGTGAATGGGGGCGTGCTCAGTCCTCTTTTTTTTTGTTGTAGTCCACAATCTCCTTTGTCTTGATCACGTTGAGGGAGAGGTTGTTATACTGGCACCACACAGCCAAGTCTCGGATCTCCTCCCTATAGGCTGTCTCATGTAGTCAATGAACAGCATTCTCACGTAGGTGTTCCTCTTGTCCAGGTGGGTAAGGGCAGTGTGGAGTGCAATAGAGATTGCATCATCTGTGGATCTGTTGGCGGTATGCAAATTGGAGTGGGTCTAGGGTTTCTGGGATAATGGTGTTGATGTGAGCCATGACCAGCCTTTCAAAGCACTTCATGGCTACAGACGTGAGTGCTACGGGTCGGTAGTCATTTAGGCAGGTTCTTAGTATCCTTGGGCACAGTGACTGTAGTGGTCTGGTTGAAACATGTTGGTATTACAGACTCAGTCAGGGACATGTTGAAAATGTCAGTGAAGACACTTGCCAGTTGGTCAGCACATGCTCGGAGTACACGTCCTGGTAATCCGCCTGGCCCTGCGGCCTTGTGAATGTTGACCTGCTTAAAAGTCTTACTCACATCGGCTATGGAGAGTGTGATCACATAGTCATCTGGAACAGCTGGTGCTCTCATGCATGCTTCAGTGTTGCTTGCCTCGAAGCGAGCATAGAAGTGATTTAGCTCGTCTGGTAGGCTTGTGTCACTGGGCAGCTCGCGGCTGTGCTTCCTTTTGTAGTCTGTAATAGTTTTCAAGCCCTGCCACATCCGACGAGCGTCAGAGCCGGGGTAGTACGATTAAATCTTAGTGCTGTATTGACTCTTTGCCTGTTTGATGGTTCGTCGGAGGGCATAGCGGGATTTCTTATAAGCGTCCGGGTTAGAGTCCCGCTCCTTGAAAGCGGCCACTAGGAGCGCTGCCTCTGGATGAGCGTTTTCCTGTTTACTTATGGCCTTATACAGCTCATTGAGTGCAATCTTAATGCCAGCATTGGTTTGTGGTGGTAGATAGACAGCTACGAAAAATATTGATGAAAATTATCTTGGTAAATAGTGTGGTCTACAGCTTATCATGAGATACTCTACCTCAGGCGATCAAAACCTCGAGACTTCCTTAGTATTAGATTTTGTGCACCAACTGTTGTTTACAATATACACAGACCGCCACCCCTTGTCTTACCGGAGTCAGCCGTTCTATCCTGCCGATGTAGCGTATATCCCATCAGCTGTATGTTGTCCATGTCGTCGTTCAGCCACGACTCGGTGAAACATATGATATTACAGTTTTTAATGTCCCGTTGGTAGGATAACCGTAATCTTAGGTCGGATCCTTACAAGGCACCCCGACCTACGTCCACGATATATCCATCTCTTTCTCCTGCAAATGACGGGGATTTGGCCCTTGTCGGGTGTCTGTAGGATATCCTTGGCGTCCGGCTCGTTGAAGAAAAAATCTTTGTCCAATACGAGGTGAGTAATCGCTGTCCTGATATCCAGAAGCTGTTTTTGGTCATAAGAGACGGTGGAAGAAACATTATGTACAGAATAAATTACAAATAACGCGAAAAAACACACACAATAGTACAATTGGTTAGAGGGCTATAAAACGGCAGCCATCTTCTACGGCGCCACTTCTCCTACTTGATCCCTTATTGATGTCACCTGTTAAATCCATTTAAAATCAGTGTAGATGAAGGGAAGGAGACAGGTAAAATAATGAATTTTAAGCCTTGAGACAATTGAGACATGGATTGTGTATGTGTGCCATTCAGAGGGTGAATGGGCAAGACCAAAAAAAGGAAGGTATTCCTAATGTTTAGTCACTCTGTGTATATACAGGAAGTTTTGTAGGACTGGTAACAGGAAAAAAAACAGACTCTGATGCTGTGGGAAATGCAGTTCTTGAGGAGAAACGACCACACACAGGATTTGTTTACGTCTTGCCAGCCAAGGATGACCAGGCTTGGGTGGCTGCAGGTCAAGTCGTCCAGTCCCTGTGTCCTTTTGTGGAGGAGCTCCAATTCATAGAGCATGTGCTGGCAGATTTAAAGGGTGTGAGATTAACACAAAGCATGATTTTATTTAAAAAATAAAAATTATTTAGTTTTTGTATGTTACTCAATAGGTGATTGACAATAACATTTTAATATTTAAATAAAACATCTCATTTAATGCTCTAGAAGGAAATTACTAAAATGTTGTATATTCTAAATGGAGTGCAGTGTCATCATTGTCTGTCTGTCTTTTGGGACCCTGTCACATCCATAACATTTTTCTCTAGTGTTATTATGAAAGTGCAAATATTTCTATGATTGTTGAGGTATGCAGCGCTCTAATTCATAACGAACGTAGAGATTTTCAAATAAAGAATTGTAAATGCATTCTTTTGCACATTTTTGTGTTTTTATGGTTGGTTAAGACAGGACCCACGAGTGCACTTTGATAAGAAATAACTATTCAAGATACTGGTGATTTCTTGGTTCTTTGAGGTACACTGCATTTTCAGATGACAAAAGTATTATGATGAAGTTTGGTGAATAAAATCTTTAATATACAGTATAAACACTAATTTTACGGTAAATGTTCCTCTCTAAAGTATAATGACAATTTTTATATTTAGTTGTTTTAGTGTGTAGCCAAGCCTTACTTTCGAAGTGGTTATTCATATTTTAACCGAAGACTGAGATTCAGACATTTGCCCATGTGTCCGTTCTCCCAAAAAATGCCTGTCCATTTCCGTCACATCCATAACGCAAGTTTGGTTTTTCCGTTACTTCAAAGTGGTATAAATCAAATGTTATTTATAAAGCTCTTTTTACACCAGCAGAGTGCTATTACTTTAGAATTTTTAAATTTTCATTTATGCTTGATAAGTCAATTCTGTGAGACATTTTTGTTTCTCATTTTGTGTGCAATTGTCACATCATAACGCTGGAATTGCCCTTTTGGCAAGGGCCATTTAGGACTCCGCCCATAGCTATGGTAGAACCCGTTCTCTGTCCTGCACCGGGCACTAACCTGGAAGAAGTGTGTCAGGTTGACCTGTCTGCTACTGTACTGCAGCAAAGTAATTCAAGTTGGCCTCTAGAAACAGAGCAGAACAGGAGTAATGGCTTAATGCGGACTTCCTACTAGGGCACACCGCCTCAGTGCTAACAGTATAACTCTGGTTCATAGGCACATGACTACTGCATACAATAGCTGTAGGATCAACAGAGGCATTCAGGTCAGTCAGGGGGACATACATTAAATTACAATGGTAGGGATTAACTGAGCTGTTCTTGTGTCATTGACAAGGCATTGTCTCGACGCAGCCTTGAAATGCCTGGACAGAGTCCAGGAGCCAAGATGATTTGGATTGACTCTGTCATTCCTGTAGAGCGTCTTCTGTTTCCAGAAGGTGTCGAAGGTATCTATAAAAGTGATTCCAACAGAGCTACAGTAATTGTTTTAGCCAGGTGTGTAGTGCCAGTAGCCTGCAGAATCTTTTCACACCTGCGGCCCAACGATGGTACTGGACTTGAAATAATTGTCCGCTTTTTAAAATCTTTCAGTGCTGGAATCAGTTCTTTTTAAAATCAATTTTCAGAAGTTCCGAGCTAGCCCTCCTGATGTCGTTTGACCCGACATGGGCTACGACAGCGTCCGCTCCCGGCATCTGTCGTAGAACGGTTGGAAGCAGCCTTGTGATGTCCCATGCTCGAGCTCCAGGATAGCACAGGGTTTTTGCTTTGGGAACCAAGATGTTTCTTACAATAGAACTGCAGATGACGACAGCTGGTGCACTGGCTGAGGAGGTCCGGACGTTCTTTGGCCTCGAGGGGTTTTGCAAAACCGAAGGGTGGTGGGGCCCGATGTACCACGCCAGCTGTAGTATCCATCGTGAATGATGAATGGACCGGAGTCTGACAGCCTCACGGTCTGATAAGGGTGGGAGCTCTGAGGATCTGAACCCGAGATAGAAGCCACCGGAGAGGGAGACCGAATAGAGGACGAAGTTGCAGGTACCTCCGGATCCAGGGTGGCGAAGCTGTTTCTGGTCTGTGTCCGGGCTTAACATCTCCAAGGAGGCCCCTGTTGCCAGAGAACACTGTTTTCGACTTCTACATATCTCCATGGTTGGTTGGTAGGATCGAGAACAGGAACAAACTCCAGTCAAACGCTACACCCCCGACATTGGTTTCTTCTCCACAATGAGTCTGGATCTGGGTACCTCCCAGACGATTTCTAGAACGCAAGCACATTCTAAACTTCCTGATTGGTCCCAGAAACCGATGGGTTGAGCCAGAGCCAGAACACAGGCGGAGTTTTGAAAATGTGTCATTGGCTTTGCTACTCTGCTTGGTTAGAGATGATCCAATTGCTGATTTTACTGTTTTTATACACACCCCTCATTTTGACGATACCATAAACAACTTCAGTGATTGCAGACTGACTGAAGTATGTAGCGAACACAGATCAGCGGAAGAATTCAGTTTGATTCGTCAGGCAACAGACTAGCTCTCTGAAACGCTTTCCAATGCAGTTATAATAATAATATGGAATAAAAAAATTCAAATAGAATAAAAATACAAAACCACACAAGAACTACGACGTGAGTTAAAGAAACATGCAAGTATATACAGGTCTGTTCCAGTTCCTTATTAAATGTGCAGGGAGACTGGAGTGGTTGAGGTGGGTTTATAGATAAAAAGTGACCATTTTAATGTAGTAGGATAGACACTGAGTGTACAAAATATTAGGAACACCTGCTCTCTCCATGACAGACTGACCAGGTGAAAGCTATGATCTCTTATTGATGTCACTTGTTAAATCCACTTCAATTAAATAAGAATTGAGACATTCATTTTGTATGTGTCCATTCAAATGGACAAAATATTTGTGTCTTTTTGAACAGGTTATGGTAGTAGGTGCTAGGTGCACCGGTTTGTGTCAAGAACTGCAACGCTGCTGGGTTTTTCACGCTCAACAGTTTCCCCATGTGTATCAAGAATGGTCCACCACCCAAAGGACATCCAGCCAATTTGACACTAACTGTAAGATTGGAGTCAACCTGGGCCAGCATCCCTGTGGAACGGTATGGGCCAGCATCCCTGTGGAACGGTATGGGCCAGCATCCCTGTGGAACGGTATGGGCCAGCATCCCTGTGGAACGCTTTTTATTAGAGTCCACGCCCCGACCAATTGAGGTTGTTCTGATGGCAAAAGGGGGTGCAACTTAATATTAGGAACCTGTTCCTAATGTTTTATTCACTCAGTGTAAACATGGCTGAAAAGTAACTAGTAGCAGGAATATATAAATACTTATGGTAATATATACATGTAAACAGGAGTAATAGTGAATAGTAATAGGATAAATAGATAGATACTAATGTAATGGCAATCAATAATCAATTGACAGCAGCGTAATGGAGTAATAAATCTAATCAATAATCATTTTAGCAGCAGCGTCGGTTGTGTCTGAGTGGGTAGAGACCAGTGGATGGGCACAGAGTCAGTGTGGATAGTCTGTGGGAGAGAGAGAGAGCAGGAGTTGTTAGCCATTTAAACCGTCTAGAAGCTGTTTGAGTCTGTTGGTCTAAGTCTTGATGCACCGGACTGGAGCGTGTAGAACAGGCCATGTCTCAGGTGGCTGGAGTCTTTGGTACATTTTCGGGCATTTTTTTTCTCTGATATAGTATTCTCCTGTGTTCTCAGAGGGAGTCGTGTGTTATTCCTCACACAAGTAAATCCCCTCGCCAGCCAGCTCTCGAGAAGCCAACAGCAAGCTGTCAGTTACTTCAGTGGGCTGTTGAGTTACTTCAGTGGGCTGTTGAGTTACTTCAGTGGGCTGTTGAGTTACTTCAGTGGGCTGTTGAGTTACTTCAGTGGGCTGTTGAGTTACTTCAGTGGGCTGTTGAGTTACTTCAGTGGGCTGTTGAGTTACTTCAGTGGGCTGTTGAGTTACTTCAGTGGGCTGTTGAGTTACTTCAGCAGCATGTGATTCTGCTGTCTCAGCTGGAGGCGAGCAGGATGTGATGAGAGACCTAGCCCTTATTACAGTGCTGGTGTTGGGAGTAGTGACACACACACTGAATTACTGCAAGCGTTCTCCAACTCCTCCTGAGGTTTTAAATATCATATGGAAGAATGAATCACATAACATAAGCTCTGTTTACAGGAGATCCCTACTCCCTCGAATGAAACCCCCCAATTACAACAAATCACTAAGCTAAAGTACGTTTAAAAAAAAAAAATGTGTTTTAGTTATTTCTGTCCCCCAGGGATGATGCAAATCCATGGTTTTGTAATATAAAGCAATATACTGTAAGTCAATGTCCCCACTTAGCATGTTTTTTTTTTTTTTTAATGTGTGTATTTTCTCCTTCCAGGGACGATGCATGTGTCTCTGGCTGAAGCTCTGGAGGTGCGAGGAGGTCCACTTCAGGAGGAGGAGGTCTGGGCTGTCCTCAGTCAGAGTGCCGACAGCCTCCAGGAGCTATTCAGAAGAGGTACATTGATGTAGCGCACGCACACACTCATTCGTCAAGGTTTCCCCTGAGACGAGGCTGTTGGATAGATTAGGCCAGTCGGAGCATGACGCGAGTCTGACATTATTCCGTGAAGCTGCTGCACCCACTACATATCACTAGGTAACCAGAGTTCACTGTGTATAGCTTAGGGAGTCGGACTGCTGAGAGCTCGTTGTCCAAACACAATCTACTTCTACCAGCACACCAGGGAGAACTATTCAGAGGGGTGTGTGTGTGTGTGTGTGTGTGTGTTCGTTGCGTCATCCAGTTTCCCCGGTTTCTCTGGTCTGATCAGATGAGTGGAGTTGAAACCTTTTTATCTTTCTGTCATATTTGTTCTTTCTCTCAGTTGCATTCTCAGCATAATTATCCCTGTTATGTTAACTATTGTGTATTGGCTCATTCCCCCCAAAGTCCTCTGTTTTCTGTGTCGCCTCTCTTTCACCTCTCTAATTTTCATCTCATTTACACATTTCCCACGTGGATATCCAGAACGTCTATGGTCCTTTTGAGACAGTGACCCAAGATGGTGGTTTATTTAAATGACTCCTGAGTCTTCTCTGCTATCTCCAATGTCTCCATGGCTGTGGTAACCGATAAAAAAAATATATATATATATATATATATATATATATATATATATATATATATATATATATACACACACACACACACACAGTGTATTCAGACCCCTTGACTTTTTCCACATTTTGTTACGTTACAGCCTTATTCTAAAATCGATTGAATTGTTGTTGTTTTTCGTCATCAATCTACACACAATACCCCATAATGACAAAGCAAAAAACTTTTTTTTTTTTTTTTTTTACATTTTTTTCAAATGTATTAAAAAATAAAAAACTGAAATATAACATTTTAAATAAGTATTCAGACCCTTTACTCAGTACTTTGTTGAAGCACCTTTGGCAGCGATTACAGCCTCGAGTCTTCTTGGGTATGACGCTACAAGCTTGGCACACCTGTATTTGGGGAGTTTCTTCCGTTCTTCTCTGCAGATCCCCTCAAGCTCTGTCAGGTTGGATGGGGAGCGTCACTTCACAGATATTTTCAGGTCTCTCAAGAGATGTTCGATCGGGTTCAAGTCTGGGCTCTGGCTGGGCCACTCAAGTACAGTGAGGGGGGAAAAGTATTTGATCCCCTGCTGAATTTGTACGTTTGCCCACTGACAAAGACATGCTCAGTCTAATTTTAATGGTAGGTTTATTTGAACAGTGAGAGACAGAATAACAACAAAAAAATCCAGAAAAACGCATGTAAAAAATGTTATAAATTGATTTGGATTTTAATGAGGGAAATAAGTATTTGACCCCTCTGCAAAACATGACTTAGTACTTGGTGGCAAAACCCTTGTTGGCAATCACAGAGGTCAGATGTTTCTTTGTAGTTGGCCACCAGGTTTGCACACATCTCAGGAGGGATTTTGTCCCACTCCTCTTTGCAGATCTTCTCCAAGTCATTAAGGTTTCGAGGCTGACGTTTGGCAACTCGAACCTTCAGCTCCCTCCACAGATTTACTATGGGATTAAGGTCTGGAGACTGGCTAGGCCACTCCAGGACCTTAATGTGCCTCTTCTTGAGCCACTCCTTTGTTGCCTTGGCCGTGTGTTTTGGGTCATTGTCATGCTGGAATACCCATCCACGACCCATTTTCAATGCCCTGGCTGAGGGAAGGAGGTTCTCATCCACGATTTTGACGGTACATGGCCGCGTCCATCGTCCCTGAAGGTGAAGTCGTCCTGTCCCCTTAGCAGAAAAACACCCCAAAGCATAATGTTTCCACCTCCATGTTTGACGGTGGGGATTGTGTTCTTGGGGTCATAGGCAGCATTCCTCCTCCTCCAAATACGGCGAGTTGAGTTGATGCCAAAGAGCTCGATTTTGGTCTCATCTGACCACAACACTTTCACCCAGTTCTCCTCTGAATCATTCAGATGTTCATTGGCAAACTTCATACAGGCCTGTATATGTGCTTTCTTGAGCAGGGGGACCTTGCGGGCGCTGCAGGATTTCAGTCCTTCACGGCGTAGTGTGTTACCAATTGTTTTCTTGGTGACTATGGTCCCAGCTGCCTTGAGATCATTGACAAGATCCTCCCATGTAGTTCTGGGATGATTCCTCACCGTTCTCATGATCATTGCAACTCCATGAGGTGAGATCTTGCATGGAGCCCCAGGCCGAGGGAGATTTTCAGTTTATTTTGTGTTTCTTCCATTTGCGAATAATCGCACCAACTGTTGTCACCTTCTCACCAAGCTGCTTGGCGATGGTCTTGTAGCCCATTCCAGCCTTGTGTAGGTCTACAATCTTGTCCCTGACATCCTTGGAGAACTCTTTGGTCTTGGCCATGGTGGAGAGTTTCTCCCTTCAAGAGCATGCTCCTAATCTCAGCTCGTTACCTGTATAAAAGACACCTGGGAGCCAGAAATCTTTCTGATTGAGAGGGGGTCAAATAATTATTTCCCTCATTTAAAATGCAAATCAATTTATAACATTTTTGACATGCGTTTTTCTGGATTTTTTTGTTGTTATTCTGTCTCTCACTGTTCAAATAAACCTACCATTAGAATTATAGACTGATCATTTCTTTGTCAGTGGGCAAACGTACAAAATCAGCAGTGGATCAAATACTTTTTTCCCTCACTGTACATTGAGACTTGTCCTGAAGCCACTCCTGCGTTGTCTTGGCTGTGTGCTTAGGGTCGTTGTCCTGTTGGAAGGTGAACTTTCGCCCCAGTCTGAGATCTTGAGCGCTCTAGAGCAGGTTTTCATCAAGGATCTCTCTGTACTTTGCTCTTTTAATCTTTCCCTTGATCCTGACTGGTCTCCCTGTCGCTGAAAAACATCCCCACAGCATGATGCTGCCACCACCATGCTTCACCGTAGGGATGGTGCCAGGTTTCCTCCAGACGTGAGACTTTGCATTCAGGCCAAAGAGTTCAATCTTGGTTTCATCAGACCAGAGAATCTTGTTTCTCATGGTCTGAGTCTTTTAGGTGCCTTTTGGCAACTCCAAGCGGGCTGTCGTGCCTTTTACTGAGGAGTGGCTTCCGTCTGACCACTCTACCATAAGGGCCTGATTGGTGGAGTGCCAGATATTTTGGAAATCATGTGGTTTCCTTTTGGACAAGATTTTTTATAACATCAAAGCGATGTAGCTACAATGAACAAAAATATAAACGCAACATGCAACAATTTCAAATATTTTACTGAGTTAGTTCATGTAAGGAAATCAGTCAATTGAAATAAATTCATTAGGCTCTAAACTATGGATTTCATATGACTGGGAATACAGATATGCATCTGTTGGTCACAGATACCCTAGTAAAAAAGGTAGGGGCCTGGATCAGAAAACGAGTCTGTATCTGGTATGACCACCATTTGCCTCATGCAGGGTGACACGTCTCCTTCGCATAGAGTTGATCAGGCTGTTGATTGGAATGTTGTCCTACTCCTCTTCAATTGCTGTGCGAAGTTGCTGAATATTGGCGGGAACTGGATAATGCTGTCGTACACGTCAATCCAGAGCATCCTAAACATGCTCAATGGGTGACATGTCTGGTGAGTATGCAGGCCATGTAACAACTGGGACATTTTCTGCTTCCAGGAATTGTGTACAGATCCTTGCGACATGGGGCCGTGCATTATCATGCTGAAACATGAGGTGATGAATGGCACGACAATGGGCCTCAGGATCTCGTCATGGTATCTCTGTGCATTCAAATTGCCATAGATTAAAATGCAATTGTGTTCGTTGTTCGTAGCTTATGCCTGCCCATACCATAACCCCACCGCCACCATGGGGCACTCTGTTCACAATGTTGACATCGGCAAACCGCTTGCCCACACAACACCATCAGTTGAAACCGGGATTCATCCGTGAAGAGCACATTTCTCCAGCGTGCCAGTGGCCATCGAAGGTGAGCATTTGCACACTGAAGTCTGTGAGGACACCGAGCTGCAGTCAGGTCAAGACCCTGGTGAGAACGACGAGCACACAGATGAGCTTCCCTGAGACTGTTTCTGACAGTTTATTCAGTGGTCCGGGTGGCTGGTCTGACGATCCTGCAGGTGAAGAAGCCGGATGTGGAGGTCCTGGGCTGGTGTGGTTACACCTGGTGGTCTGTGGTTGTGAGGCCAGTTAGACTTACTGCCAAATTCTCCTCTACAGTCTTTGCTGTCTCCTACCTCCTCTCCTCTTCCGTCTCCTACCCCCTCTCCTCTTCCGTCTCCTACCCCCTCCCCTCTTCCGTCTCCTACCCCCTCCCCTCTGCCGTCTCCTACCCCCTCCCCTCTGCCGTCTCCTACCCCCTCCCCTCTGCCGTCTCCTACCTCCTCTCCTCTGCCGTCTCCTACCCCCTCTCCTCTGCCGTCTCCTACCCCCTCTCCTCTGCCGTCTCCTACCTCCTCTCCTCTGCCGTCTCCTACCTCCTCTCCCATCTCCTACCCCCTCTCCTCTGCCGTCTCCTACCCCCTCTCCTCGCTCTCCTCCCCCTCTCCTCTGCCGTCTCCTACCCCTCTCCTCTGCCGTCTCCTACCCCCTCTCCTCTGCCGTCTCCTACCCCCTCCCTGCCGTCTCCTACCCCTCTCCTCTGCCGTCTCCTACCCCCTCTCCTCTGCCGTCTCCTACCCCCTCTCCTCTGCTGTCTCCTACCCCCTCTCCTCCTGCCGTCTCCTACCCCCTCTCCTCTGCCGTCTCCTACCCCTCTCCTCTGCCGTCCTCCTCCCCCTCTCCTCTGCCGTCTCCTACCCCTCTCCTCTGCCGTCTCCTACCCCCTCCCTCTGCCGTCTCCTACCCCCTCCCCTCTGTCGTCTCCCACCCCCTCCCTCTGTCGTCTCCCACCCCCTCTCCTCTGTCGTCTCCTACCCCTCTCCTCTGTAAGTCTCCTACCCCTCTCCTCTGCTGTCTCCTACCCCCCCTCTGTCGGTCTCCCACCCCTCCCCTCGCCGTCTCCCCACCTCCTCTGCCGTCTCCCACCCCTCCCTCTGCCGTCTCCCACCTCCTCCCCTCTGCCGTCTCCCACCTCCTCCCCTCTGCCGTCTCCTACCCCCTCTCCTCTGCCGTCTCCTACCCCCTCTCCTCTGCCGTCTCCTACCCCCTCTCCTCTGCCGTCTCCTACCCCCTCTCCTCTGCCGTCTCCTACCTCCTCTCCTCTGCCGTCTCCTACCTCCTCTCCTCTGCCGTCTCCTACCTCCTCTGCCGTCTCCTACCCCCTCTCCTCTGTCGTCTCCTACCCCTTCCCCTCTGTCGTCTCCCACCCCCTCCCTCTGCCAGTCTCCCACCTCCCCGCCGCTCCCACCTCCTCCTCTGCCGTCTCCTACCCTCTCCTCTGCTGTCTCCTACCCCCTCTCCTCTGCCGTCTCCTACCTCCTCTCCTCTGCCGTCTCCTACCCCCTCTCCTCTGCCGTCTCCTACCCCCTCTCCTCTGCCGTCTCCTACCCCCTCTCCTCTGTCTGTCTCCTACCCCTCCCCTCTGCCGTCTCCTACCCCCTCCCCTCTGTCGTCTCCTACCTCCTCCCCTCTGTCGTCTCTGTCTCCCACCCCCTCCCCTCTCCCGTCTCCTACCCCCTCCCCTCTGCTGTCTCCTACCCCCTCCCCTCTCCCGTCTCCCACCCCCTCCCCTCTGCCGTCTCCTACCTCCTCCCTCTGCCGTCTCCTACCCCTCTCCTCTGCCGTCTCCCACCCCTCTCCTCTGCCGTCTCCTACCCCCTCTCCTCTGCCGTCTCCCACCCCCTCCCCTCTGTCGTCTCCCACCCCCTCCCCTCTCCCGTCTCCCACCCCCTCCCCTCTGCTGTCTCCTACCCCCTCCCCTCTCCCGTCTCCCACCCCCTCCCTCCTCTGCCGTCTCCTACCTCCTCCCTCTGCGTCTCCCACCTCCTCTCCTCTGCTGTCTCCCACCCCCTCCCTCCTCTCCCGTCTCCCACCCCCTCCCCTCTCCCGTCTCCCACCCCCTCCCTCTCCGTCTCCCCACCTCCTCTCCTCTGCTGTCTCCCACCCCCCTCCTCTCCCGTCTCCCACCTCTCTCCGTCTCCCACCCTCCCCTCTCCCTCCCTCTCTCCCACTCCCTCCTCTCCTCTGCTGTCTCCCTCCCTCCCTCTCCCGTCTCCCACCCCCTCCCCTCTCCCGTCTCCCACCCCCTCCCTCTCCCGTCTCCCACCCCCTCCCTCCGTCTCCCACCCCTCCCCTCTGCCGTCTCCTACCTCCTCCCCTCTGCCGTCTCCCACCTCCTCTCCTCTGCTGTCTCCCTCCCTCCTCTCCCCTGCCTCTCCCACCCCCTCCCCTCTCCCGTCTCCCACCCCCTCCCTCTCCCGTCTCCTACCTCCTCCCTCTCCGTCTCCCACCTCCTCTCCTCTGCTGTCTCCTCCCTCCCCTCTCCGTCTCCCACCCTCCCTCTCCCGTCTCCACCCCCTCCCTCTCCGTCTCCTACCCCCTCCCCTCTGTCGTCTCCTACCTCCTCCCCTCTGCTGTCTCCTACCCCCTCCCTCTCCCGTCTCCCACCCCCCTCCCTCTCCGTCTCCACCCCTCTCCTCTCCTGTCTCCTACCCCTCCTCCCTCTGCCGTCTCCCACCTCCTCTCCTCTGCTGTCTCCTCCCCCTCTCCTCTCCCGCGTCTCCCACCCTCCTCTGCCGTCTCCACCCCCTCCCTCTGTCGTCTCCTACCCTCCTCCTCTGTCGTCTCCTACCCCCCTCCCTCTGCCGTCTCCCACCCCTCCCTCTTGCTGTCTCCTACCTCCTCTCCTCTGCTGTCTCCCTCCCTCCCTCTGTCTGTCTCCTACCCCCTCTCCTCTGCCGTCTCCTACCCCCTCCCTCTGCCTCTCCTGCCCTCTCCCTCTCCCGTCTCCTACCCCCTCCTCTGTGTCTCCTACCCCCTCCCTCTGCCGTCTCCTGCCCCTCCCTCTGCTGTCTCCCACCTCCTCCCCTCTGCCGTCTCCTACCCCCTCCCTCTGCCGTCTCCTACCCCCTCCCTCTGTCGTCTCCGCCTCCCACCCTCCCCTCTGCCGTCTCCTACCCCCCTCTGCTGTCTCCTACCCCCTCCCTCTGCCGTCTCCCACCCTCCTCCCCTCTGCCGTCTCCTACCTCCTCTCTCTGCTGTCTCCTACCTCCTCCTCTGTCAGTCTCCCACCCCTCTCCTCTGCCGTCTCCTACCTCCTCTCTCTGCCGTCTCCCACCCCCTCTCCCCTCTGCCGTCTCCTACCCTCCCCTCTGCCGTCTCCACCCCTCTCCTCTGCCGTCTCCCCCCCCCTCCCTCTGTCGTCTCCACCTCCTCCCTCTGCTGTCTCCTACCCTCCTCTGCTGTCTCCTACCCCCTCCCTCTGCCGTCTCCACCCTCCCTCTGCCGTCTCCTACCCCCTCCCTCTGCCGTCTCCCACCCTCCCTCTCCGTCTCCCACCTCCTCCCCTCTGCCCGTCTCCACCCTCTCTCCTGCCTCTCCCTCCACCTCTCCTCTGCCGTCTCCTACCCTCTCCTCCTCTGCCGTCTCCCACCCCCTCCCTCTGCGTCTCCCTACCCCCTCTCCTCTGTCGTCTCCCACCCTCTCCTCTGCCGCTCTCCTACCCCCTCCCTCTGCTGTCTCCTACCCCTCCCCTCTGCTGTCTCCTACCCCCTCCCCTCTGCCGTCTCCCACCCTCCCTCTGCCGTCTCCCCCCTCCTCTGTCGTCTCCTACCCCTCTCCCTCTGTCGTCTCCTACCCCTCTCCTCTGCTGTCTCCACCCCCCCTCCTCTGCCGTCTCCTACCCTCTCCTCTGCCGTCTCCTACCCCTCTCTCTGCTGTCTCCTACCCCCTCTCCTCTGCCCTCTCCTGCCTCCCACCCTCCTCTCCGTCTCCACCTCCCCCCTCTGCCGTCTCCCTACCCCTCCCTCTCCCGTCTCCTACCCCCTCTCCTCTGCTGTCTCCTACCCCTCTCCTCTCCGTCTCCCACCCCCTCCTCTGCCGTCTCCTACCTCCCTCCTCTCAGTCTCCTACCCCTCTCCTCTGCTGTCTCCACCCCCTCTCCTCTGCTGTCTCCTCCCCCTCTCCTCTGCCAGTCTCCTACCCCCTCTCCTCTGCCGTCTCCCCCCCTCTCCTCTGCCGTCTCCCACCCCCTCTCCCTCTGCCGTCTCCTACCCTCCTCTGCCGTCTCCTACCCCTCCTCTGCCGTCTCCCTACCCCCTCTCCTCTGTCTCCCACCCTCCCCTCCTCCCTCCTCTCCCTCTCCCTCCTCCTCCCTGTCTCCCACCTCCCTCTGTCTCCCACCCCCTCCCTCTGTCGTCTCCCACCCCCTCCTCCTCTGTCTCCCACCCCCCTCTCCTCCGTCGTCTCCTCCCCCTCCCTCTCTCGTCTCCACCCCCTCTCCCTCTGCTGTCTCCCACCCCCTCCTCTGCCGTCTCCTCCCCCCTCTCCTCTGCCGTCTCCCACCCCCTCCCTCTGCCGTCTCCCTACCCCCTCCTCTCCCGTCTCCACCTCCTCCCTCTGCTGTCTCCTACCCCCTCCCCTCTCCGTCTCCCACCCTCTCCCTCTGCTGTCTCCCACCTCCCTCCCCTCTGCCTCTCTCCCACCTCCCCTCTCCTGCTCTCCACCCCCTCCCTCTCGTCTCCCACCCCCTCCCCTCCTCGCGTCTCCCACCCTCCCTCTCCGTCTCCCACCCTCCCCTCTCCTCGTCTCCCACCCCCCTCCCTCTCGTCCCTCTCCCTCTCCCTCTCCTCTCCCGCCTCCCTCCCTCCCTCTCCCCTCCCCCTCCCTCTCCGTCTCCCACCCCCTCCCTCTCCTCTCCACCCCTCCCTCTCCCTCCCTCACCCCTCCCTCTGCCTCTCCTGCCTCCTCCCTCTGCCTCTCTCTCCCACCTCCTCTCCTCTGCTGTCTCCCACCCCCTCCCTCCCTCTCCGTCTCCCACCCCCTCCCTCTCCCGTCTCCCACCCCCTCCCTCTCCGTCTCCTACCTCCCTCCCCTCTCCGTCTCCACCTCCTCTCCTCTGCCGTCTCCCCCTCCCCTCTCCGTCTCCCACCCCCTCCTCTGCCGTCTCCCACCCTCCCTCTCCCGTCTCCTACCCCCTCCCTCTGTCTCTCCTACCTCCTCCCCTCTGCTGTCTCCTACCCCCTCCCCTCTCCGTCTCCCACCCCTCCCTCTGCCGTCTCCTACTTCCTCTCCTCTGCTGTCTCCCACCTCCCTCCCTCTGCTGTCTCCCACCCCCCCCTCCCTCCCTCTCCTCCCCCTCCCTCTGCCTCTCCACCCCTCCCCTCTGCTGATCTCCTACCCCTCCCTCTGTCGTCTCCCTACCTCCTCCTCTGTCGTCCTACCTCCTCCCTCTGTCGTCTCCACCCCCTCCCTCTGCTGTCTCCTACCTCCTCCCTCTGTGCGTCTCCTACCTCCTCCCTCTGTGGTCTCCCTACCTCCTCTCCTCTGCCGTCTCCTACCTCCTCTGCCGTCTCCTACCCCTCTCCTCTGCCGTCTCCTACCTCCTCCCTCTGTCGTCTCCTGCCCCCTCCCTCTGCCGTCTCCTCCCCCTCCCTCTGCTGTCTCCCCTCCTCCTCTGCCGTCTCCTACCCCTCCTCTCTGCTCTCCTCCTCCTCCTCTGTCGTCTCTGTCTCCACCCCCTCCCTCTCCGTCTCCTACCCCTCCCTCTCTGCTGTCTCCTACCCCCTCCCTCTCCTGTCTCCACCCTCCCCTCTGCCGTCTCCTACCTCCTCCCCTCTGCCGTCTCCTACCCCTCTCCTCTGCCGTCTCCCACCCTCTCCTCTGCCGTCTCCACCTCTCTCCTCTGTCGTCTCCCACCCCTCCCTCTGCCGTCTCCCACCCCCTCCCTCTGTCGTCTCCCACCCCCTCCCCTCTGTCGTCTCCCACCCCCTCCCTCTGCTGTCTCCTACCCCTCCCCTCTGCTGTCTCCTACCCCTCCCTCTCCGTCTCCCACCCCCTCCCTCTGCTGTCTCCTACCCTCCTCTCCCTCCTCTGCCGCCTCCCACTCTCCTCCTCCTCGTCTCCCTCCCTCTCCGTCTCCCACCCCTCCCTCTCCGTCTCCACCCCTTCCCTCTGCAGTCTCCTACCTCTCCCTCTGCCGTCTCCTACCCCCCTCTCCTCTGCCGTCTCCTACCCCCTCTCCTCTGCCGTCTCCTACCTCCCTCTCCTCTGCGTCTCCTACCTCCTCTCCTCCTGCCGTCTCCTACCTCCTCTGCCGTCTCCTACCCTCTCCTCTGCCGTCTCCTACCCCTCTCCTCTGCCGTCTCCTACCCCCCTCCTCTGCCGTCTCCTACCCCTCTCTCCTCTGTCGTCTCCTACCCCCTCTCCTCTGTCGTCTCCTGCCCCTCTCCTCTGCCGTCTCCTACCCCCTCCTCTGCCGTCTCCTACCCCTCTCCTCTGCCGTCTCCTACCCTCTCTCCTCTGCCGTCTCCTACCCCCTCTCCTCTGCCGTCTCCTACCCCCTCTCCTCTGCCGTCTCCTACCCCTCTCCTCTGCCGTCTCCTACCCCCTCCCCTCTGCCGTCTCCTACCTCCCTCTGTCGTCTCCCACCCCCTCCCTCTGTGTCTCCCACCCCTCTCCTCTGTCGTCTCCTACCCCTCTCCTCTGCTGTCTCCTACCCCTCCCTCTCTGTCTCCACCCTCCCCTCTGCCGTCTCCTACCCCTCCCTCTGCTGCTCTCCCACCCCCTCCCTCTGCCGTCTCCCACCTCCTCCCCTCTGCCGTCTCCTACCCACTCTCCTCTGCTGTCTCCACCCCCTCTCCTCTGCGTCTCCTACCCCCTCTCCTCTGCCGTCTCCTACCTCCTCTCCTCTGCCGTCCTCCCTACCTCCTCTGCCGATCTCCTACCCCCTCTCCTCTGCCGTCTCCTACCCCCTCCCCTCTGTCGTCTCCCACCCCTCCCCTCGCGTCTCCCACCTCCTCCTCTGCCGTCTCCTACCCCCTCTCCTCTGCTGTCTCCTACCCCCTCTCCTCTGCCGTCTCCTACCTCCTCTCCTCTGCCGTCTCCTACCCTCTCCTCTGCCGTCTCCACCCCTCTCCTCTGCCGTCTCCTACCTCCTCCCCTCTGTCGTCTCCTACCCCCTCCCCTCTGCCGTCTCCTACCCCCTCCCCTCTGCTGTCTCCCACCTCCTCCCTCTGCCGTCTCCTACCCCCTCCCTCTCGTCGTCTCCTACCTCCTCCTCTGTCGTCTCTGTCTCCTACCCCCTCCCTCTGCTGTCTCCTACCCCCTCCCTCTGCCGTCTCCCACCCTCCCTCTGCCGTCTCCCACCCTCCCCTCTGCCGTCTCCTGCCTCCTCCCCTCTGCCGTCTCCCACCCCTCTCCTCTGCCGTCTCCTACCCCCTCTCCTCTGCCGTCTCCCACCCCCCTCCCCTCTGTCGTCTCCCACCCCCTCCCTCTCCCGTCTCCCACCCCCCCCTCTGCTGTCTCCCCCCCTCCCTCTCCCGTCTCCCACCCCCTCCCTCTGCCGTCTCCTCCTCCTCCCTCTGCCGTCTCTCCTACCTCCTCCCTCTGCCGTCTCCCACCTCCTCTCCTCTGCGTCTCCCACCCCTCCCTCCCTCTCCCCTCTCCCTCCCCCTCCCCTCTCCGTCTCCCACCCCCTCCCCTCTCCGTCTCCCACCCCCTCCTCTCCCGTCTCCCCCCCTCCCTCTCCCGTCTCCCACCTCCTCTCCTCTGCTGCCTCCCCCCCTCCTCTCCGTCTCCCACCCCTCCTCTCCCGTCTCCCCCCTCCTCTCCGTCTCCTACCCCCTCCCTCTGTCGTCTCCTACCTCCTCCCCTCTGCTGTCTCCTACCCCTCCCTCTCTCCGTCTCCCACCCCCTCCCTCTGCCGTCTCCTACTTCCTCTCCTCTGCTGCTCTCCCACCCCTCCCTCCCCTCTGCTGTCTCCCACCCCTCCCTCCCTCTCCTGTCTCCTACCCCCTCCCTCTCCGTCTCCCACCCCTCCCCTCTGCCGTCTCCTACCCCCTCCCCTCTGTCGTCTCCTACCTCCTCCCCTCTGTCGTCTCCTACCTCCTCCCCTCTGTCGTCTCCCACCCCCTCCCTCTGCTGTCTCCTACCTCCTCCCTCTGTGTCTCCTCCTCCTCCCTCCTGTGTCTCCCCCCTCCTCCTCTGTCGTCTCCACCCCCTCCTCTGCTGTCTCCTACTCCTCCCTCTGCTGGTCTCCCTACCTCCCTCCCTCTGCTGTCTCCCACCTCCTCTCCTCTGCCGTCTCCTACCTCCTCTGCCGTCTCCTACCCCCTCTCCTCTGCCGTCTCCTACCTCCTCCCCTCTGTCGTCTCCTACCCCCTCCCCTCTGCCGTCTCCACCCCTCCCTCTGCCGTCTCCCACCTCCTCCCTCTGCCGTCTCCTACCCCCCTCTCCTCTGCTGTCTCCTACCCCCTCTCTCTGCCGTCTCCTACCTCCTCCCTCTGCCGTCTCCTACCCCCTCTCCTCTGCCTTCTCCCCCCTCTCCTCTGCCGTCTCCTACCTCCTCCCCTCTGTCGTCTCCTACCCCCTCCCCTCTGCCGTCTCCTACCCCCTCCCCTCTGCTGTCTCCCACCTCCTCCCCTCTGCCGTCTCCTACCCCCTCCCCTCTGTCGTCTCCTACCTCCTCCCCTCTGTCGTCTCTGTCTCCCCCTCCCTCTCCTGTCTCTACCCCCTCCTCTGCTGTCTCCTACCCTCCCTCTCCCGTCTCCCACCCTCCCTCTGCCGTCTCCTACCTCCTCCCCTCTGCCGTCTCCCTCCCCCTCTCCTCTGCCGTCTCCACCCCCCTCTCTCTCCTCTCCTCCCCCTCTCCTCTGCCGTCTCCCCACCCCCTCCCCTCTGTCGTCTCCCACCCCTCCCTCTCCGTCCTCCTACCCCCTCCCTCCTGCTGTCTCCTACCTCCTCTCCTCTGCCTCTCCCACCTCCTCCCTCTGTGTCTCCACTCCTCCCTCTGCCGTCTCCCACTCTCCTCTCTGTCTCCCACCCCCCTCCTCTGCCGTCTCCTACCCCTCCCCTCTGCCGTCTCCCACCCCCTCCCTCTGTGGTCTCCCACCCCCTCTCCTCTGCCGTCTCCCTACCCCCTCTCCTCTGCCGGTCTCCTACCCCCCTCTCCCTCTGTCGTCTCCTACCCCCTCTCCTCGCTGTCTCCTACCCCTCTCCTCTGCTGGTCTCCACCCCTCCCTCTCCGTCTCCACCCTCCCCTCTGCCGTCTCCTACCCTCTCCTCTGCCGTCTCCCACCTCCCCCTCTGCCGTCTCCTACCTCCCCTCCCTCTGCCGTCTCCTACCCCTCTCCTCTGCCGTCTCCTACCCTCTCCCTCTGCCGTCTCCTACCCCTCTCCTCTGCCGTCTCCTACCCTCCCTCTCCTCTGCCGTCTCCTACCTCCTCTCCTCTGCCGTCTCCCTACCTCCTCTGCCGTCTCCTACCCCCTCTCCTCTGTCGTCTCCTACCCCCTCCTCTGCCGTCTCCCTACCTCCTCCCTCTGCCGTCTCCCACCTCCTCCCCTCTGCCGTCTCCTACCCCCTCTCCTCTGCCGTCTCCCTACCCCTCTCCTCTGCCGTCTCCTACCCCTCTCCTCTGCCGTCTCCTACCCCCTCTCCTCTGCCGTCTCCTGCCCCTCTCCTCTGCTGTCTCCTACCTCCCTCTCCTCTGCCGTCTCCTACCTCTCTCCTCTGCCGTCTCCTACCCCCTCCCTCTGCCGTCTCCTACCTCCTCCCTCTGTCGTCTCTCTCTCCTCCCGCTCCTCTCCTCCCCCTCCTCTGCTGTCTCCTACCCCCCTCCTCTCGTCTCCTACCCTCTCCTCTGCCGTCTCCTACCTCCTCCCCTCTGCCGTCTCCTACCCCCTCTCCTCTGCCGTCTCTCCACCCTCTCCTCTGCTGATCTCCTACCCTCTCCCTCTGGTCTCACCCTCCCCTCTGTCGTCTCCACCCCCTCCCTCTCCGTCTCCCACCCCTCCCCTCTGCTGTCTCCCTACCCCCTCCCTCTGCCTCTCCCCACCTCCTCTGCCGTCTCCTACCTCCTCCCCTCTGCCGTCTCTACCCTCCTCTCCTCTGCTGTCTCACCCTCCCTCCCTCTCCGTCTCCCACCCCCTCCCCTCTGCTCTCCTACCCCCTCCTCTGCCGTCTCCCACCTCCTCTCCTCTGCTGTCTCCCACCCCCTCCCCTCTCCGTCTCCCCCCCCTCCCTCTCCGTCTCCCACCTCTCCCTCTCCCGCCCCCTCCTCTCTCCGTCTCCCACCCTCCCTCTCCTCTGCCGTCTCCCCCTCCCTCCTCGTCTCCCACCTCCCTCTCCTCTCCCCCCTCCCTCTCCCGTCTCCCACCCCCTCCCTCTCCGTCTCCCCCTCCCCTCTGGGTCTCCTACCTCCTCCCCTCTGCCGTCTCCACCTCCTCCCCTCTGCTGTCTCCCACCCCTCCTCCCTCTCCGTCTCCCACCCCTCCCTCTCCGTCTCACCCCCTCCTCTCGTCTCCTACCCCCTCCCTCTCCGTCTCCCACCTCCCCCTCTGCTGTCTCCTACCTCCCTCTCCGTCTCCCACCCCTCCTCTCCGTCTCCCACCCCTCCCCTCTCCGTCTCCTACCCCCTCCCTGCGTCTCCTACCTCCTCCCTCTGCTGTCTCCTACCCCTCCTCCTCGCCGTCTCCCACCCTCCCTCTCTCGTCTCCACCCTCCCCTCTCCGTCTCCTACCCCCTCCCTCTCGTCTCCACCTCCTCCCTCTGCTGTCTCCTCACCCTCCCCTCTCCCGTCTCCCACCTCCCTCCCTCTCCGTCTCCCACCCCTCTGCCGTCTCCTACCTCCTCCTCTGCTGTCTCCTACCCTCCTCCTCTGCCGTCTCCTACCCCCTCCCCTCTCCGTCTCCCACCCCCTCCCCTCTGCCGTCTCCTACCTCCTCCCCTCTGCTGTCTCCCACCCCCTCCTCCCTCTGCTGTCTCCTACCCCCTCCTCTGCCGTCTCCCACCTCCTCCCCTCTGCCTCTCCTACCCCCTCCCTCTGTCGTCTCCCACCTCCTCCCCTCTGTCGTCTCCTACCTCCTCCCTCTGCTGTCTCCTACCCTCCTCCTCTGCTGTCTCCTACCCTCCTCCCTCTGTGTCTCCCACCTCCTCCCCTCTGCCGTCTCCTACCCACCTCCTCTGCCTCTCCTACCTCCTCCCTCTGTCGTCTCCTACCTCCTCCCCCTCTGTCGTCTCCCTACCCCCTCCTCTGCTGTCTCCCACCCCTCCCCTTGCCTCTCCCCCCCTCCCTCTGTTCTCCTACCTCCTCCCTCTGTTGTCTCCTACCTCCCCCCTCTGTCGTCTCCCACCTCCTCTCCTCCTGCCGTCTCCTACCCCTCCTCTGCCGTCTCCTACCCCCTCTCCTCTGCCGTCTCCACCTCCTCCCTCTGTGGTCTCCTACCCCTCCTCTGCCGTCTCCTACCCCCTCCCCTCTGCTGTCTCCCACCTCCTCCCTCTGCCGTCTCCTACCCCCTCCCTCTGTCGTCTCCACCTCCTCCCCTCTGTCGTCCTCTGTCTCCACCCCCCTCCTCTCCGTCTCCTACCCCCTCCCTCTGCTGTCTCCTACCCCCCTCCCTCTCCGTCTCCCACCCCCTCCCCTCTGCCGTCTCCTACCTCCTCCCCTCTGCCGTCTCCTACCTCCTCCCCTCTGCCGTCTCCCCCCCCTCTGCGTCCTCCTACCCCCCTCCCTCTCCTGTCTCCCCCCCCTCCCTCTGTCGTCTCCCACCTCCCCTCTCTGCTGTCTCCCCCCTCCCTCTGCCGTCTCCCTACCTCCTCCCCTCTGCTGTCTCCTACCCCCTCCCCTCTGCTCTCCCACCCCTCCCTCTGCCGTCTCCACCTCCTCTCCTCTGCTGTCTCCCACCCCTCCCTCTCCTCTCCCCCCCTCCTCTCCGTCTCCCACCCCTCCCTCTCCCGTCTCCTACCCCTCCCTCTGCCGTCTCCCTACCTCCCTCTCCGTCTCCCACCTCCTCTCCTCTGCTGTCTCCTACCTCCCTCCCCCTCTGTCGTCTCCCACCCCTCCCCTCTGTCGCTCTCCTACCCTCCCTCTGCCGTCTCCTACCCCTCCTCTGCCGTCTCCCACCTCCTCCCCTCTGCCGTCTCCTACCCTCCTCCCTCCTCTGTCGCTCCTCCCTCTCCTCTGCCGTCTCCCTCCCCCCTCCCTCTGCCGTCTCCCACCCCTCCCCTCTGCCGTCTCCTACCCCCTCTCCTCTGCCGTCTCCTACCTCCTCCCCTCTGTCGTCTCCTACCCCTCCCTCTGCCGTCTCCTACCTCCTCCCTCTGCTGTCTCTCACCTCCCTCCCCTCTGCCGTCTCCCTACCCTCTCCTCTGCCGTCTCCTACCCTCCTCCCTCCTCTGTCTCCACCCTCCTCCTCCTCTGTCGTCTCCACCCCCTCCCTCTGTGCGTCTCCCACCTCCCTCCCCTCTCGTCTCCCACCCTCTCCCTCTGCCGTCTCCTACCTCTCCTCTGCCGTCTCCTACCCCCTCTCCCTCTGCCGTCTCCCACCCCTCCTCTGCCGTCTCCTACCCCTCCCCTCTGCCGTCTCCCTCCCCCTCCCTCTCCTCCCCCCTCCTCTGCCGTCTCCCACCCCTCTCCTCTGCCGTCTCCTACCCCCTCCCTCTGTCGTCTCCCACCCCCTCCCTCTGCCGTCTCCCTACCCCCTCCCTCTCCCGTCTCCCACCCTCCCCTCTGCTGTCTCCTACCCTCCCCTCTCCGTCTCCCACCCTCCCCCTCTGCCGTCTCCTACCCTCCCCTCTGCCGTCTCCCACCCCCTCCTCTGCCGTCTCCCCACCTCCTCTCCCTCTGCCGTCTCCCACCCCCTCCCTCCCTGCTCCCCCCCTCCTCCCCTCTCCGTCTCCCACCCTCCCTCTCCTCTCCCCCCCTCCCCTCTCCCGTCTCCCCCCCTCCCCCCTCCCCTCCTCCGCCTCCCACCCCCTCCCTCTCCGTCTCCCTACCTCCTCCCTCTGCCGTCTCCTACCTCCTCCCCTCTGCCGTCTCCCACCTCCTCTCTTCTGCTGTCTCCCACCCCTCCCTCTCCTCTCCCACCCCCTCCCCCTCCTCTCCCCCCCTCTCCTACCCCTCCCTCTCCGTCTCCCACCTCCTCTCCTCTCTGTCTCCCCTCTCCCGTCTCCCACCTCCCTTCCCCCCCTCTCCGTCTCCCACCCCTCCCCTCTCCCGTCTCCCACCCCCTCCCTCTCCGTCTCCTACCCCCTCCCTCTGTCGTCTCCTACCTCCTCCCCTCTGCTGTCTCCACCCCCTCCTCCTGTCTCCCCACCCTCCCTCTGCTGTCTCCCACCCTCCCTCTGCCGTCTCCTACCCCCTCCCTCTGCTGTCTCCCACCCCTCCCCTCTGCCGTCTCCCACCCCCTCCCTCTGTCTCCCCACCCCTCCCTCTGCTGTCTCCTACCCCCTCCCCTCTCCCGTCTCTAACTGTCTCTATCTTCTCTTCATTCAGCTTGTCCTGGTTGTCCCCCAGTCGCTCTCTGAATATCATGTGTTGCATTTTCACTGTTGCATTTGTTTCTGTAAATGTATCTTATTTGATAAATTAGCTAAAAATTCACCAGTATGGTTGAGAGCCAGCTTAGTGCAGAACTGGCTGTCAGACAACAAGCTGTCTCTTCATTTGGGGAAAACAAGAGTCCACTTTATTTGGCTTTAAGATTAGGCTAGGTAGATCATCAGATGTTAGTCACGGTTGGTGACACAGCGGTGTTAGATACTTAGGCTGTGAACTAGACATGTTCCTGACAGGGGGAGTAATTGCCAAGGTCAACCAGAAAGTTAAGTTTCTAGTCAG
The DNA here is from genome assembly GCF_020615455.1 of Coregonus clupeaformis. Taxonomy (NCBI): domain Eukaryota; kingdom Metazoa; phylum Chordata; class Actinopteri; order Salmoniformes; family Salmonidae; genus Coregonus; species Coregonus clupeaformis. Next base: position 17,215,687 of record NC_059200.1, on the reverse strand, counting down.
AAAAGCTACATTCCTAGACAAAAGGGACCTTAAACTCTTGCAGCAGCGTTAGTGCAGCCTGACCTTTGACTGCGTGTGGTACAGAAGCTCCCATTTTGTTCATGAAGAACAAGCTACAGGCAGCTCAGAATAAAATGTCAAGGGTCATTCTGAATCTTATCCCTCGGGCTCTTGTTGGTCCTTCTCAGCTCAGTGAACTATGGTGGCTATCAGTTAATGAAAGGGTAATTCAGCTGACGCTTGGATTGGACAATAAAATCGAGCATGGTATAGTGCCCCAGGATCTGAAGAACTATCTTACTGCTGTTAGGGACTCTCATTCCTACGCCATGAGAGTCAGTGCAACAGATTTTTGTGCCATGTCGATTCAAGAGCGGTACGGGCCAGAACATGTTTTTTTTTTTTTGTATTTTTTTTTTGTATTTTTTTTATATACGGCAGTGTTAGAGTGGAACAAATTCCCGGGCTGAGAAACTGTTTCTGCCAGTCTTAGGTTCAAACACTCCTGCAAGGCTTGGTTAATGTTGAGATGGCATCCTAGCCAAGTGTAAAGCCATTCTGCGCTAGTTAGATGTGTATGTGTGTATGTTTTTTTTTTTTTTTGGTGTAAATATATGAACATTGTGTGTGTGTGTGTGTGTGTCTGCATGTGTGTCACAGAGGGCCCATGTCGTTTGTTCTGTCTTGCTACCACTTGTGTAGCAATAGAGGACCACAATGGAAACAAGTATTTTTGTCTGTACAATCCTCTGCAAATGTGTTAGTTGCCTGGTATGGCTTCTTCATGTATTTTTAAAATGTCAAATCAAATGCTGGACAAATTTACGTATTGGGTTTCAGTACGTCGTGAAGATGCAGTATGTAGCTAATTCAGGCTTTGTGCATATTCCTTAAACCGATTTTTGGTAGGCACACGAGTCAAAGGACGTAACCACCTACACTCGTAAAAAGTTGCAGTGTTTTTTTTGTTTTGTTTCATTATTGTATTTGAGCCGTTAAGCCTACTGTTTTGGTGTGAGACAAGTCATAGCAGATGTCAACCAGAAAATGTCATAGCTCTAATGCCCGGTCAAAATATAAACAAGCAGTTTCCTCCAAACCACAGCGATCCTGCCTCCAGCCAATAGACGCTGTAGCTAAGCTAGCTAGTTACCTCACTTAATGTGCAAACATTTGACTCTGGCATTCTAAGCTGAGGATGCATCTCAAACGGCACCCTATCCCCTATATACTGCACTACCTTTCACCAGAGCACTATGGGCCTTGGGTCAAACATTGTACACTATATAGGGAATAGGGTGCCATTTGAGGCTCAGCCTAAGTCTGTTAGTGCTTCCATATGATGGTTTGGCATTCATAACAATGGAGCTGTTCTCTAACTGCTTTTTAGCATTCTTGCCCTTTTTTTATTTTAATGGATTTCTGTGATTGAAGCTTTCGATCCGTTTTGATTTATGAGCATATTTGAAAGTGAATCCAATATGACTTCACTTCTTCATATTAGCTCTTAAGGGAGTAAATCTCCAGTGAATCCTGTTTTTTCCTTGCTTCATTCTTTTGACTTCTCATCCTCATTAGTCCTTCAATTAAACAATTTAGGAATTTTTTTTGTAGTGCGACGTTAAAGGAAATGTGTGGCAGATTGACTTATTGACTTAAAATATAATTAATCATATTTCTATACTGATTGACTAATTTCTCATCTCCAGCAAATGGGCTATTGAGCTTTGTGAGATGTTCCACAATACAAGCTGCTGGTACCTCAGCCAGCACAACTCCAGTGTCCATATGTCCAACAGATAAGGATAGGGTGGTTGTGGTGCTGGCCAGCAGACTTTCATTCAAAGGATGCTTTATTTTCCACTGCCTGTGGTCTGTTTTGACAACATGGAGGTTCTAAAGGCTCTGCTTGCTTTCGGGCCGTCTCTGTCTCTGGCCGTGTCTGTGTACTCTGTCTCTCTCTCTTTTTGACTGTCTCTGTCGATTCTGTGTCTGGCTCTCTGTTTGTCGCCGTGTCGGTCTCTGGCCGTGTCTTTCTGACTGTCTGGTTCTGTGTCTGTTTGTCTGTGTCTGGCTCTGACTGTCTCTGTCTCTGTCTCTGACTGTCTCTGTCTCTTTCTGGCTGTCTCGGTCTCTTTCTGACTGGCTCTGGCCGTCTCTGTCTGTATCTCTGTCTGCGTGTCTTTCTCTGTCGGTATGTTTGTCTCTGTCTTACTGTGTCTCTCTGTCGTTGTCTGTCTCGTTCTCTCTCACTCTGTTTTTCTGTCGGTCTCTCTGTGTTGTCGGTCTTGTCTTTCTGTCTTGTCTTGTGTGCCAGCCAGCCTTTTTGACCACATACTGGTCATCTATGCCAAGGCCCTTGAAGTCATTATTAGACCGGTCACTGTAGAGGGAGAGAGATAGGAGACTCTGTAGATCGTCTGAGTCACTGGGATCAGAGGACAATACCCAGCTTCTGTAATATGTTCCTCTGAGTAGGGTTGTGCAATTCCGGTAACTTTTCCAAACTAATAAGGTTTTCATAGAAATCCCAGTTGGAGGATTCCGTTCCTGATGCCGGGAATCCTCCTACGGGATTTTGCTAACCTACTTCTGAGTCACAGTGTCCTTCCTCTCTCTTTTGACTCTGACTTGTCCAGTGCGGTTACTGTGTAATTGGCCTGTTCCTTCAGGGGGGTGGGTGATTTTGTCTGATGGTATGCGACTTCAGAATGCTACTGTCCTTGGTCAATGAATGTGAAATGTAGCCTTGGTCTAGGCCCCACTAGCATACAGTGGCATGAAAAAGTATCTCCCCCCCCCTTTTCTCATTTTCTCAATTTTTTGCATATTTTGGACACTGAATGTTATCAGATCTTCAACCAAAACCTATTTTTAAAGGGAACCTGAGTGAACAAATGAGTACAACGTATGGATACTTTTTTTTCATTTATTTAATAAAACAACACCCAATGTCCCTGTGTGAAAAAGTAATTGCCCCCTTACACTCAATAACTGGTTATGCCACCTTTTAGCAGCAATGACCTCAACCAAACGCTTCCTGTAGTTGTTGATCAGTATCTCACGTCTAGGGATGGGCATTTTACCTTTTTTTTGACTGTTCGAGTACTCGCATTATTTCCCCCCCATGTACTCAAAAATAGTAGTTTTTTTGTGTTGTTTTTGTTTTGTTTTTTAGAACATGGGCCATACTGGGAAAAAATGAGCGCATTTATCTATAGGCTAACAGTGCACAACAATGCCTAATTTATCATAACCATTACAGTTAATTAATCGTGTGTGTGTGTGTGTGTGTGTGTGTGTGTGTGTGTGTGTGTGTGTGTGTGTGTGTTATTTCATAGTTTTGATGTCTTCACTATTATTCTACAATATAGAAAATAGTAAAAAAAAAAAAAAAAACCTTGAATGAGTAGGTGTCCAAACTTTGGACTGGTTTTATTTATATATATATATATATATATATATATATATATATATATATATATAACAATCTCTCAGAAAAAAAGAAACGTCCCCTTTTCAGGACACTGTCTTTCAAAGATAATTCGTAGAAATCCAAATAACTTCACAGATCTTAATTGTAAACAGTTTAAACACTGTTTCCCATGCTTGTTCAATTAGCCATAAACAATTAATGAACATGCACCTGTGGAATGGTTGTTAAGACACTAACAGCTTACAGACGGTAGGCAATTAAGGTCACAGTTATGAAAACTTAGGGCACTAAAGAGGCCTTTCTACTGACTCTGAAAAACACCAAAAGAAAGATGCCTAGGGTCTCTGCTCATCTGCGTGAACGTGCCTTAGGCATGCTGCAAGGAGGCATGAGGACTGCAGATGTGGCCAGGGCAATAAATTGCAATGTCCGTACTGTGAGACGCCTAAGACAGTGCTACAGGGAGACAGGACGGACAGCTGATCGTCCTCGCAGTGGCAGACCACATGTAACAACACCTGCACAGGATCGGTACAGCCGAACATCACACCTGCGAGACAGGTACAGGATGGCAACAACAACTGCCCGAGTTACACCAGGAACGCACAATCCCTCCATCAGTGCTCAGACTGTCCGCAATAGGCTGAGAGAGGCTGGACTGAGGGCTTGTAGGCCTGTTGTAAGGCAGGTCCTCACCAGACATGACCGGCAACAACGTCGCCTATGGGCAAAAACCCACCGTCGCTGGACCAGACAGGACTGGCAAAAAGTGCTCTTCACTGACGAGTCGTGGTTTTGTCTCACCAGGGGTGATTGTCGGACTCACGTTTATCGTCGAAGGAATGAGCGTTACACCGAGGCCTGTACTCTGGAGCGGGATCGATTTGGAGGTGGAGGATCTGTCATGGTCTGGGACGGTGTGTCACAGCATCATCGGACTGAGCTTGTTATCATTGCAGGCAATCTCAACGCTGTGCGTTACAGGGAAGACATCCTCCTCCCTCATGTGGTACCCTTCCTGCAGGCTCATCCTGACATGACCCTCCAGCATGACAATGCCACCAGCCATACTGCTCGTTCTGTGCGTGATTTCCAGCAAGACAGGAATGTCAGTGTTCTGCCATGGCCAGCGAAGAGCCCGGATCTCAATCCCATTGAGCACGTCTGGGACCTGTTGGATCGGAGGGTGAGGGCTAGGGCCATTCCCCCCAGAAATGTCCGGGAACTTGCAGGTGCCTTGGTGGAAGAGTGGGGTAACATCTCACAGCAAGAACTGGCAAATCTGGTGCAGTCCATGAGGAGAAGATGCACTGCAGTACATAATGCACCTGGTGGCCACACCAGATACTGACTGTTACTTTTGATTTTGACCCCCCCTTTGTTCAGGGACCCATTATTCCATTTCTGTTAGTCACATGTCTGTGGAACTTGTTCAGTTTATGTATGTTGTTGAATCTTATGTTCATACAAATATTTACACATGTTAAGTTTGCTGAAAATAAACGCAGTTGAGAGGACATTTCTTTTTTTGCTGTCTGTGTGTGTGTGTATGTATATATGTATATATGTATATATTTTAGTACCAGTCAAAAGTTTGGACACCTACTCATTCAAGGGTTTTCTTTATTTTTACTATTTTCTACATTGTAGAATAATAGTGAACACATCAAAACTATGAAATAACACATATGGAATCATGTAGTAACCAAACAAGTGTTAAACAAATCAACTTATATTTGAGATTCTTCAAAGTAGCCACCCTTTGCCTTGATGACAGCTTTGCACACTCTTGGCATTCTCTCAACCAGCTTCACCTAGAATGCTTTTCCAACAGTCTTGAAGGAGTTTCCACATATGCTGAGCACTTGTTGGCTGCTTTTCCTTCACTCTGCGGTCCAACTCATCCCAAACCATCTCAATTGGGTTGAGGTTGGGGGATTGTGGAGGCCAGGTCATCTGATGCAGCACTCCATCACTCTCTCCTTCTTGGTCAAATAGCCCTTACACAGCCTGGAGGTGTGTTGGGTCATTGTCCTGTTGAAAAACAAATGATAGTCCCACTAAGCGCAAACCAGATGGGATGGCGTATCACTGCAGAATGCTGTGGTAGCCATGCTGGTTAAGTGTGCCTTGAATTCTAAATAAATCACTGACCGTGTCACCAGATGAGCACCCCCACACCATCACACCTCCTTCATGCCGCACGGTGGGAACCACACATTCGGAGATCATCCGTTCACCTACTCTGCATCTTGCAAGGACACTGCGGTTGGAACCAAAAATCTCCAATTTGGACTCCAGACCAAAGGACAGATTTCCACCGGTCTAATGTCCATTTCTCGTGTTTCTTGGCCCAAGCAAGTCTCTTCTTCTTATTGGTGTCCTTTAGTAGTGGTTTCTTTGCAGCAATTCGACCATGAAGGCCTGATTTACGCAGTCTCCTCTGAACAGTTGATGTTGATGTGTCTGTTACTTGAACTCTGAAGCATTTATTTGGGCTGCAATTTCTGAGGCTGGTAACTCTAATGAACTTATCCTCTGCAGCAGAGGTAACTCTGGGTCTTCCATTCCTGTGGCGGTCCTCATGAGAGCCAGTTTCATCATAACGCTTGATGGTTTTTGCGTCTGCACTTGAAGGAACTTTCAAAGTTCTTGAAATATTCCGGATTGACTGACCTTCTTGTCTTTAAAGTAATGATGGACTGTCGTTTGTCTTTGCTTATTTGAGCTGTTTTTGTCATAATATGGACTTGGTCTTTTACCAAATAGGGCTATCTTCTGTATACCACCCCTACCTTGTCACAACACAACTGATTGGCTCAAATGCATTAAGAAGGAAATAAATTGCTGGTCTATGTTGACTCCAATGCTTCCCACAGTTGTGCCAAGTTGGCTGGATGTCCTTTGGGTGGTGGACCATTCTTGATACACACGGGAAACTGTTGAGCGTGAAAAACCCAGCAGCGTTGCTATTCTTGACACAAACCGGTGCGCCTGGCACCTACTACCATACCCTGTTCAAAGGCAATTACATTTTTTGTCTTGCACATTCACCCTCTGAATGGCACACATACACAATCCATGTCTGAATTATCTCAAGGCTTAAAAATCCTTCTTTAACCTGTCTCCCCCCTTCATCTACACTGATTGAAGTGGATTTAACAAGTGACATCAATAAGGGATCAAAGCTTTCACCTGGATTCACCTGGTCAGTCTGTCATGGAAAGAGCAAGTGTCCTTAATGTTTTATACACTGTATGTATGCATGTACAGTGCCTTCAGAAAGTATTAATACCCCTTGACTTACTACACATTTTGTTACAGACTGAATTCAAAATGGATAAAAAATAAATAAAACTAAATTACCTAACTACACAATACTTTTTACATTTACATTTTAGTCATTTAGCAGACACTCTTATCCAGAGCGACTTGAGTGCATGCATTTTTTTATATATTTTTTTCAAGTATTTAATTATTTTTTTTTAAAGTCAAAACTGTAATTAGGCCACTCAGGAACATTCAATGTCGTCTTGGTAAGCAACTCCTGTGTAGATCTGGCCATGTGTTTTAGGTTATTGTCCTGCCGAAAGGTGAATTTGCCTCCCAGTGCTTGTTGGAAAGCAGACTGAACCAGGTTTTCCTCTAGTCCCAAGTCCTTGCCGTTGACAATCATACCCATAACATGATGCAGCCACCACCATGCTTGAAAATATGAAGAGTGGTACTCAGTGACGTGCTGTATTGGATTTGCCCTAACACTTTGTGTTCAGGACAAAAAGTTAATTTCCTTGCCACATCTTTTGCGGTGTTATTTAAGTGCCTTGTTGCAAACAGGATGCATGTTTTGGAATATTTTTATTCCGTACAGACTTCCCTATTTTCCCTCTTGTCAATTAGGTTACTATTGTGGAGTAACTACAATGTTGATCCATCCTCAGTTTTCTCCTATCACAGCCATTAAAACTATGTAACTGTTTTTTTAAAATCACCATTGGCCTCTCTGGCAACTGAGTTAGGAAGGACACCTGTATCTTTGTAGTGACTGGGTGTATTGACCATCCAAAGCCTAATGAATAACTTCACCATGCTCAAAGGGATATTCAGCGTCTGCTTTTTTTTTGTGTGTTTTTTATACACATCTACCAATCGGTGCTCTTCTTTGTGGGGCATTGAAAAACCTCCCTGGTCTGTGGTTGAACGTGTGCTTGAAATTCACTGCTCGACTGAGATACTGCGTAGTTATTAAAAAAAAATGTAACCACTATCATTGAACACAGAATGAGTTAAGACAAATTCCACTTTGACATTATGGGGTATTGTGTGTAGATCAGTGACACAATCTCAGTTTAATCCATTTTACATTCAGGCTGTAACAAAACAAAAATGTGGAAAAAGCGTGGTGTGACCACTTCCTGAAGGCTCTGTGTGTGTTTGTGACTGTGGATTTATTTGCATATAGGCCTCTATATTCTTGTATACCAGAGCCTTACTTTTACTAATAGCTTCATGAAGTTTTGTTTTTGTGGATATAAACCAAGTTCAAGTAGAGACCTTAGTACAACCCTGCTCCCATACTATTCTGCTCTGAGAGGAACTAAAGAAATGATGAAGTTCACTACTTTTGACCAGTCAAAATTACTTTTTTTTTTTTTCAAAGGAAGTGCAGTACATAGTGAACAGGATGCTGTTCTGTTTACAACGAAAAAGACCAGGAGTGTAAACCTCCCGGGTGGCCATATAGCCTACTATTTGTAAATAGTAGTGGTTTGTTTGTCAGGTTTATTAGTTAACTACATGTTTGTTAGCTACCATGTTTGTGGGAATGGATTTGTTTAACTAGGTGAAGTAAGGTGTTGGGTTTTTTTGTGAGCGAGTGGCATTTCTGCTTATAATCACTTTTTAATTCTAGACTGTCTAAAAACAAAAAAAAGGTATTGTGATGGTGCCCAGTGCCGTCAAAGCCTGTTTTAGTTTGTGCGATTTTAAAAACGGATAGCTGGCTAGCGCGATACTGTACAGTTTGTGCTGCCTGTCTGCTGCTACTCCCAGGCCTGGCCCTCTGCCTCATCATTGATCTGAGTCCCAAACCCTGATAAACAAAGCTTATCTGATGTTCCTGCCTGCTGACTGGAGTAGTGTAAGGATGCATCCAAAATGGTACCCTATTAGCTGTATAGTGTTCCAATGGGGACCAGGACGAAAATGTATGCACTCACTAACTGTAAGTCACTCTGGATAAGAGCGTCTGCTAAATGACTAAAATGTAAAATGTAAAAATATATACTGTGGTATCTCCTTCAAGTTGCGTTCAGTGTTTGGGTTGTTGGACTGCCAATTTTGTCACTTTGTTGAATTTTATAAAGTATGGGTGTTGCCTTGAAACTGTCAAGTGTTTATGATGGTAAAGATAGGAATTTTCGTTGAGTAAAAATGACATAGAATGGCATCCAGCTTTTCCAGTGAGGTCTTTTTGCAAGACGGTCAAAAATAATTGAACAGGAAACATCTATTTACTTTTGAATTCCAGTCTTTGCAAAAATGGTGTGCTTCAAAAGCTCCTTCTCTTCCTCTTGGAGGAGCACAATATCCGTCCGTCAAGGAAAGGAATTTTGCAGTGCAGCTCAAACATTCCTTTTTGTATATTTTTAAGACGTTGGTTCAGTGTAACTCAACCTCCCTGAGTGTAGATTTGTAGGAAAGGAGAATTACTCCATTTCTGTGTTGAGGGACCATTCCTCTCTTTCACAGCTTTCAAACCAAGAGGTTTTTTTTTGCCAACTTTAGCACCCCGCCGACTTTTCTTTATAAACGAGAAGGTACTGCCGGCGACAAAGCCTCTACTTTGCAGACGCAAAAACCATCAAGCGCTATGATGAAACTGTCTCTCATGAGGACCGCCACAAGAATGGAAGTCCAGAGTTACCCCTGCTGCAGAGCATAAGTTCATTAGAGTTACCAGCCTCAGAAAGTACAGCCCAAATAAATGCTTCACAGAGTTCAAGTAACAGACACATCAACATCAACTGTTCAGAGGAGACTGTGTGAAATCAGACCTTCATGGTCAAATTGCTGCAAAGAAACCACTACTAAAGGACACCAATAAGAAGAAGAGACTTGCTTGGGCCAAGAAACACAAGAAATGGACATTAGACCGGTGGAAATCTGTCCTTTGGTCTGGAGTCCAAATTGGAGATTTTTGGTTCCAACCGCAGTGTCCTTGCAAGACGCAGAGTAGGTGAACGGATGATCTCCGAAATGTGTGGTGTGATGGTGTGGGGGTGCTCATCTGGTGACACTGTCAGTGATTTATTTAGAATTCAAGGCACACTTAACCAGCATGGCTACCACAGCATTCTGCAGTGATACGCCATCCCATCTGGTTTGCGCTTAGTGGGACTATCATTTGTTTTTCAACAGGACAATGACCCAACACACCTCCAGGCTGTGTAAGGGCTATTTGACCAAGAAGGAGAGTGATGGAGTGCTGCATCAGATGACCTGGCCTCCACAATCCCCCGACCTCAACCAAATTGAGATGGTTTAGGAATTGAGAAAGAAATGAAGTAGGAATGGAATGCTGGGGAAACCCACTCTTTTTAACAAAGGCCATTAAAACAGCTATTTTCCCACGATTTCAAGAATTGTTGTGCATTGACTGCTTGTCAGAATGCAGGTTTCCCTCCCTTTGGCACTTGTTACTTGAATGCGCATCGAGAGGAATGTTTCTCTCTCACAGGACACACAACAAGCTGACTATGTAAATAAGTCAACTATTGTACCAAGGGGTTGTCTGATTTCTCTATTCGTTACTCATTTTGTTTGCAGAGGAAAAGTAAGTGTGGACTGTTATAGCATCTTCAAAGTGCGCCTTGACAGAAATGTTAATTTTTTTTGGCATGGCGGCAATGATTTTGCCTTTGCACAGGGCCACAGTTGAAGGAGTGCAGCGGAAACACTGACTGTGTATTTAAGTATATGTATTTATTTATTATTGACGGCCTTCATCCATAAGTTATAAATCATCATACCTGCAGGCTTTGATTTAAAGTGTCACCTAAAGCAACTGAAGTCAAAACACTCAAGTTTTATGGTGAGGTGCTGTGTGACTGTTATATTGAATAAAGATGCTCCGGTCCTCTCTAACCCCATGATGTCTCCCTCCCTCCAGACCCCTCTGCCCTGGGCTTCATCATCTCTCCATGGTCCCTGTTGTTGATGCCCTCAGGCAGCATCTCCTTCACAGACGAGAACGTGACGCAGCAGGACCTGAGGGCCTTCACAGCTCCAGAGGTCCTGGAGGGAGTCACACTCTCTTCTCTGTCAGATATAGAGAAGGTATTTATGATACTGTATATTATTATGTAAGAAGGTGCAGTAGCAGCAGGATCTGAGGGCCTGGAGGGCCTTACACTCTCCTCTCTGTCACAGACAGACAGACAGACAGACAGACAGACAGACATTTTTCCCATAGGGGATTTTAGAAACACTTAAAATAAGGGCTGTGTTTTGTGTAGGCTTACCCTGGTGTGACGTTTTGATAACCGTGTAAATCTCTCTGACAAGGTGACTCTGCCACCCCTCGCTCTCTGCCGCACCTTGCTCTCGCCCTCTCTCTCGCTGCCTCTCTCTCTGTGCCCTCTCTCTCTGTGCCCTCTCTCTCTGTGCCCTCTCTCTCTGTGCCCTCTCTCTCTGTGCCCTCTCTCTCTGTGCCCTCTCTCTCTGTCCCCTCTCTCTGTGCCCTCTCTCTCTGCCTCTGTCTTCTCTCTCTCGCCCTCTCTCTCGCTGCCTCTCTCTCTGTCCCCTCTCTCTCTCTGCCCTCTCTCTCTGTCCCCTCTCTCTCACTGCCTCTCTCTCTGCCCTCTCTGCCTCTGTCTTCTCTCTCTGTGCCCTCTCTCTCTGTGCCCTCTCTCTCTGTGCCCTCTCTCTCTGCCCTCTCTGCCTCTGTCTTCTCTCTCTCTCTGTGCCCTCTCTCTCTGTGCCCTCTCTCTCTGTGCCCTCTCTCTCTGCCCTCTGCCTCTGTCTTCTCTCTCTGTGCCCTCTCTCTCTGTGCCCTCTCTCTCTGTGCCCTCTCTCTCTGCCCTCTCTGCCTCTGTCTTCTCTCTCTCTCTCCTCTCTCTCATATAGAAGACACTGTATTGTTACAGTTTCAACACATCTGTTTGTGGGGTTGTTTGTTGCTTTGTATATAAAAACAATGTTAAACAAAAACATAACAAAGGGAGTGCTAGGGTTGGGGTCAATTCCATTTCAGTTTGCTTCCTGAATTGACCTCAAAAGACCTATCTCTGGCCAAGAATCACACACCTCAACACACAGCGCTGTACACAGTCAATAGTGACTATCCACTGGAAGTCTATAGGTTAGGATACAATAAGGTTTCTATTCTCATAATATCAATACAATTAAATGTTGAAAATGAATGATATATTACAACATGTCCTATGCTTTTCTGTTTTAATTGCCCTAGAAATGCCATGCTCTGTATAATGACAGAGAGGACATGGTAATTGTGAGGTGTTTGTGAATCACATTCATAACTCTAACAATTGTAGTTTTACTCTTTAAAGCTTGTGGTGAACTCTGACTGTTCCTAAGACATTGGAGGCTGTGATGTTGCGTTCTTTGGCAATCGTCTCATTATTCTATCATCAGCAAGCCTAACTCTGAGGGGAAGCTATTTCTCTGCTCTTGGGGAGCTTGCCTGCAGAATTGTAAGGAATGGAAAAGGTTTGGATCTAGTTGCTGAACTGTAGGCAATTTCTCTCCTCTTTTAGGAAATCTGCTGCAGAATTGAAAGTAAAATGTATGGATCTGAGCTAGCTGAACTGAAGTATGACAATGTATTTTAGCCCACATGGTCAAGTGGTTATTGAATTGCAGGCAGCATTTTTATCTCAGAACATTTTAGATGAGACATACATACTTCAGCACATTTTTAATAGATGGCTACTTTTAGCTTAGTTTCAGAACAGAACAAAGGGTCAGATTTATTGTTGTATTAGTCAGACGGGAGCCAGGCCTCAGAACTACAGCGACTGCCTTTTTTTTGTGCCTAATTATTGGAAACACTTATCCTGTTTTTTGCAATTCATTTTGTTCACAGATGCACATGTACTCCCTTGGAATGACCTTGTTTTGGGGAGCGGACTATGAGATTCCACAGAGTCAGGTACAGCTGCATAATCCATAGATGATGCATTCACAAGTTCGAAACGGATTTAACAATCACGTTTTCTATTTGCAGAAATGATGTTTTATGTATACTCATCCTCCCCCTGTAAGTGTTCATTTAAAACTCCTCTGTGATGTCCTGTGTCTGTCTCAGCCGATGAAGCTGGGCGAGCGCCTGAACAGTATTCTCCTCAACATGTGTGACGACGGCACCCTGAGCCGTATGTCTGTGCTCACCGTAATGGACGCCTGCAGCACACACATCAGAAATTCTAGCTGCGAACCCTCCTTCACACACATCAGAAAGCTGGTCCGACTGGTGCTGGGCAGCCTCTCCCAGGTAAATAACAACTACGACACATCACTGTTAGCATTTTATAGTGGACCTGTGTGTTTAATACCCCTTATACTTAACAAAATACAGGAGGCTTGGGCGGTATCCAGATTTTCATACCGTTCTTCTGCCATCCCGGGATTTATGGTATTACCGGCATAGCACACAAGGGGGCGCAAAAAAAATGGAAAAAGCCCATTGGGCGTCTATTACCAGAATGCTAACAAAATTAGCGAAATCAGATGGACGCTGTTAGCTAAATATTAACGAACATAACCATTCTGGGGAACTACGGTAAGCTTCAGAATGTAAAATTAATTGACGGGTAAAAGAACGCAATCTGCTTTATCTACTAACGTATTGCACAAGTTGACTGCAGGTATTAACTTAAAGTAGCTACAAATATTTACATTTATTGAAAAACTTCAAATAAATAATTGACTATTTTTTCCAAATACCCAGGTATACGGTATCAAATTGTATTTGTCACATTCGCTGAATACAACAGGTGTAGACCTTACCGTGAAATGCTTACTTACAAGCCCTTAACCAATAATGCAGTTAAGAAAATAGTTAATAAAATATTTACTAAATAAACTAAAGTTAAAAAAAGTTTTTAAAAAAAAAGTAACACAAAACAACAATGAGGCTATATACAGGGGGTACCGAGTCAATGTGTGGGGGTACATGTAGGTAGGGGTAAAATGACTATGCATAGATAATAAACAGCAAGTAGCAGCAGTGTAAAAACAAAGGATGGGGTGGGGGTGGGGGGTGGGGGGGGGGCAGTGCAATTAGTCCGGGTGGCCATTTTATTAATTGTTCAACAGTCTTATGGCTTGGGAGTAAAAGCTGTTAAGGAGCCTTTTGGACCTAGACTTGGCACACCGGTACCGCTTGCCATGCAGTAGCAGGGAGAACAGTCTATGACTAGGGGGACTGGAGTCTTTGACAATTTTTTGGGCCTTCCTCTGACACCGCCTAGTATAGAGGTCCTGGATGGAAGGAAGTTTGTCCCCAGTGATATACTGGGCCGTATGCACTACCCTCTGTAGTGCCTTACGGTCAGATGCCGAGCAGTTGCCATACCAGGCAGTGATGCATCCAGTCAGGATGTGCTTGATGGTGCAGCTGTAAAACCTTTTGAGGATCTGGGGACCCATGCCAAGTCTTTTCTGTCTCCTGAGGGGAAAAGATGTTGTCGTGCCCTCTTCACGACTTTCTTGGTGTGTTTGGACCATGATAGTTTGTTGGTGATGGGGACACCAAGGAACTTAACTCTCGACCCGCTCCACTACAGCCCCGTCGATGTGAATGGGGGCGTGTTCGGCCCTCCTTTTCCTGTAGTCCACAATCATCTCCTTTGTCTTGCTCACGTTGAGGGAGAGGTTGTTGTCCTGGCACCACACTGCCAGGTCTCTGACCTCCACCCTATAGGCTGTCTCATCGTTGTCGGTGATCAGGCCTAACACTGTTGTGTCGTCAGCAAACTAAATGATGGTGTTGGAGTCGTGCTTGGCCACGCAGTCATGGATGAACAGGGAGTACAGGAGGGGACTAAGCACGCACCCCTGAGGGGCCCCCATGTTGAGGATTAGCATGGCAGATGTGTTGTTGCCTACCCTTACCACCTGGGGGCAGCCCGTCAGGAAGTCCAGGATCCAGTTGCAGAGGGAGGTGTTTAGTCCCAGGGTCCTTAGCTTAGTGATGCGCTTTGTGGGCACTATGGTGTTGAACCCTGAGCTGTAGTCAATCAACAGTATTCTCACATAGGTGTTCCTTTTGTCCAGGTGGGAAAGGGCAGTGTGGAGTGCAATTGCATCATCTGTGGTTCTGTTGTGGCGGTATGCGAATTGGAGTGGGTCTAGGGTTTCCGAGTTGATGGTGTTGATGTGAGCCATGACCAGCCTTTCAAAGCACTTCATGGCTACCGACGTGAGTGCTACGTGGCGGTAATCATTTAGGCAGGTTACCGTCGCTTTCTTGGGCACAGGGACTATGGTGGTCTGCTTGAAACGTGTAGGTATTACAGACTCGGTCAGGGAGAGGTTGAAAATATCAGTGAAGACACTTGCCAGTTGGTCTGCGCCTGCTCTGAGTACAAGTCCTGGTAATCCGCCCCGCGTCCTTGTGAATGTTGACCTGTTTAAATGTCTTGCTCACATCGGCTACGGAGAGCGTGATCACACAGTCGTCTGGAACAGCTGGTGCTTTCATGCATGCTTCAGTGTTGCTTACCTCGAAGTGAGCATAAAAGGCATTAAGCTCGTCTGGTAGGCTCGCGTCACTGGCCAGCTCGCGGCTGGGTTTCCCTTTGTAGTCCGTAGTAGTTTGCAAGCCCTGCTACATCCGACGAGCATCAGAGCCGGTGTAGTAGGATTCAATCTTAGTCCTGTATTTACGCTTTGCCTGTTTGACGGTTCGTCTGAGGGCATAGCGGGATTTCTTATAAGCGTCCGGATTAGTGTCCCGCTCCTTGAAAGTGGCAGCTTTACCCTTTAGCTCAGTGCGGATGTTGCCTGTAATCCATGGCTTCTGGTTGGGATATGTACGTACGGTCACTGTCGGAACGTCGTCGTCGATGCACTTATTGATGAAGCCGTTGACTGAGATGGTATACTCCTCAATGCCATTGGATGAATCCCGGAACATATTCCTGTCTGTGCTAGCAAAACAGTCCTGTAGCGTAGCATCCGCGTCATCTGACCACTTCCGTATTGAGCGAGTCACTGGTACTTCCTGCTTTAGTTTTTGCTTGCAAGCAGGAATCAGGAGGATAGAGAGATTTTACAAATGGAGGGCGAGGGAGAGCTTTGTCTGTGTGTGGAGTAAAGGTGGTCTATAGTTTTTTTCCCCCTCTGGTTGCACATTTGACATGCTAGTAGAAATGAGGTGAAACTGATTTAAGTTTGCCTGCATTAAAGTCCCCGACCACTAGGAGCGCCGCTTCTAGATGAGCATTTTCTTGTTTGCTTATGGCCTTATGCAGCTCGTTGAGTGCGGTCTTAGTGCCAGCGTCGGTTTGTGGTGGTAAATAGACAGCTACGAAAAATATAGATAAACTCTCTTGGTAAATAGTGTGGTCTACAGCTTAGACTACCTTAATATTAGGTATCGCGCACCAACTGTTATTGGCAAATAGACACACCCCCACCCCTCGTCTTACCAGAGGTAGCTGTCCTGCCGATCCACGGAAAACCCAGCCAACTGCATATTATCTGTGTCATCGTTCAGCCACGACTCGGTGAAACATAAGATATTACAGTTTTTAATGTCCTGTTGGTAGGATAGTCTCGAACGGAGCTCATCCAGTTTATTCTCCAGTGATTGCACGTTGGCCAATAGAATGGATGGTAGAGGCGGGTTACCCACTCGCCGACAAATTCTCACAAGGCACCCGATCTCCACCCCCTGTATTTCCTTATTTTCTTAATGCGAATGATGGGGATTTGGGCCTTTTTCCGGGAGCAACATTATATCCTTCGAGTCCGACTCATTAAAGAAAAAATCTTTGTCCAGTTCGAGGTGAGTAATCGCTGTTCTGATTTCCAGAAGCTCTTTTCGGTCTTAAGAGACGGTAGCATCAACGTTATGTACAATACTGCCCATGCCTAAAGTACAGTAATTCTCATAATCAAAATAGTCATATTTTGAACTACAATAGATAACCCTTAACTGTTTGTGAAGCCCATTGCCAAATGGCAAAGATTGAATGTTTGAAGGGGCGCTACTTTACCTACTGTGCTCCAGCTCAGTCAAAGCTCTTCTCTGTCCTGGCATCCCAATGGTGGAACAAGCTTCCCCCTAACGTCAGTACAGCAGAGTCCCAGCCCATCTTCTGAAAACGTCTGAAACCCTTTTAAAGCTCTTTTTAGAGTTTCTTAAAAACATACCACTGCGTTTGTCTTTTCTAACCACCACCGACTTTGCTGAAAACTACTTTGAGGGAAAATTTGCTAGCTATGATTGTGATATGTTGTCTCCCTAGCTACAGTATCTTAAGATGAATGCACTAATGGAAGTTGCTCTGGATAAGAGCATTTGCTAAATGACTAAAATGTGTGACTCAATCCAATATAGTCTTTCCCTAGCTTCTTATTGAAGTGCTAGCAGAGGAAGGACAACTTAGGCAGGCTAAAAGGCCATTATCTGACTGGTTACAGCACAACGTAACCAATATACCGTGGTTCACGTCAACCCCAAGGGATCTTATGAAGCCTCAGACAGACTGTTAGATGTCCCCTCCAGCTCCTTGTGTTAACCTCAACCTCTTTTCTTTTCTTTATTCTCTCTCTCCTTCCTGCGCTCATTTTCCCTCTCTCTCTCTCTCATTCGCTCTCTCTCATTCGCTCTCTCTCATTCACTCTCTTGCTCCCTGTTTTTCTGTCTCTCTCCCCGTCTCTCCATCTCTCCATCAGCTGGATGGCCTACTGTCCCAGAGTGATAGGGAGTCTATTCCGGAGAGGAGCAAGGAGATTCGGGAGAGGCTTCGGGGCAAAGGCCTTCCCTCAGGTAACATGTTCTTCACGGTCTCAACCTCCCAACCACCTGCATAGAGGTTCTTAGTGACAGTAGAGAACCTTATCCTCTACCCCTGTAGACTAACACACACGCATGCATACTGTGGCGTCCGAAATGATTGACACCCTTGATAAATATGAGCAATAATGACTATAAAATAAAGAATTCAAATACTGAGCGATATTGTATGCTAGATTTATTTTTTACATTTTATTCTAATACAATTGCTCAGATTTTGTTTTAATACTTTTTTTCTCAACAAGGTAGGGGTTCAAGTTATTGACACCCCTAAGGATTTTTATAAATAAAGTAGTCAAGTTTAGTATTTGGTCCCGTATTTCTACCGCACAATAGCTACATCAAACTTTCTGACTCTACAAACTTGGATGCATTTACAGTTTGTTTTGTTTCTTTTGATTTATTTTGTGCCCAGTTGAAATGATAAATAATGTATTGTGTCATTTTGGAGTCACTTTTATTGTAAATAAAATATGTTTCTAAACCCTTTTCTACATTTAATGTGGATGCTACCATGATTATAATAAATGGTGAATAATGATGTGTGATAAAAGTACAGCTGGTCAAAGATATTACAGCCAAAACATACTAACCCCTGCTGTTATTGGTAATGGTTTGGTCCTGTGGAACTTTCCCTCATCAGTCATTCAGGATGATCCGTAACCATGGTAGCATCCACATTCATTCAGGATGATCCGTAACCAAGGTAGCATCCACATTCATGTAGAAGTGTTTAGAAACACATTCTATTATTTACAATAAAAGTGACTCCAAAATGACACTGTTTATTTACAACAACAAAAAATATTTTGGGCAAAAAATAATCTGAGACCCATCCAAAACAAACTGCAAATACATCCAACAAATGTGTTTAGTCACAAGCTTGATGTAGTCATTGTCTGCTAGGAATATGGGACCAAATACTAAACTTTTGGCTAGTAATTTCCCCCTTTTTTTTAAGCATACAATATAACTTCATATTTGAATTATTTTATGCAGTCATTATTGCTCATCTTTATCAACGGTGTCATTCATTTAGGACCCCACTACAGACACAGACATACCATGCCTTCAGAAAGTATTCTCACCCCTTGACTTTTTCCACATTTTGTTGTTACAGCCTGAATTTAAAATGGATTCAATTGATATTTTGTATCACTGGCCTACACAAAATACCCCATAATGTCAAAGTGGAATTATGTTTTTAGAAATGTTTACAAACTAATTAAAAATGAAAAGCTGAAATGTCTTGAGTCAATAAGTATTCAACCCCTTTGTTATGGCAAGCCTAAATAAGTCCAGGAGTAAAAAAGTGCTTAACAAGTCACAAATTGCATTAATTCACTCTGTGTGCAATAATAGTGTTTAACATGATTTTTGAATGGCTACCTAATCTCTGTACCCCACACATATAATTATCTGTAATGTCCATCAGTCAACCAGTGAATTTCAAACACAGATTTGACCACAAAGACCAGGGAGGTTTTCCAATGCCTCGCAAAGAAGGGGACCAATTGGTATTGGTAGATGGGTAAAAAAACTGACATTGAATATCCCTTTGAGCATGGTGAAGTTATTGATTAGTGTATCAATACACCAAGTTACTACAAAGATACAGGCATCCTTCCTAACTCAGTTGCTGAGTGGAAGGAAACCGCTCAGGGATTTCACCATGAGGCCAAAGGTGACTTTAAATGGCTGTGATAGGAGATAACTGAGGATGGATCAACAACAGTGTAGTTACTCCACAATACTAACCTAATTGACATTTTACATTTACATCATTTAGCAGACGCTCTTATCCAGAGGGACTTACAAATTGGTGCAATCAACTTATGATAGCAAGTGGGACAACCACTTTTTTTCTTCTTTTTTTTATGGGGGGGTATAAGGATTGCTTTATACTATTCCAGGTATTCCTTAGAGGTAGGGTTTCAAGTGTCTCCGGAAGGTGGTCAGTGACTCCGCTGTCCTGGCGTCGTGGGGGAGCTTGTTCCACCATTGGGGTGCCAGAGCAGCAAATAGTTTTGACTGGGCTGAGCGGGAACTGTGCTTCTGTAGAGGTAGGGGAGCCAGCAGGCCAGAGGTGGATGAACGTAGTGCCCTCGTTTGGGTGTAGGGTCTGATCAGAGCCTGAAGGTAAGGAGGTGCCGTTCCCCTCACAGCTCCGTAGGCAAGCACCATGGTTTTGTAGTAGATGCGAGCTTCAACTGGAAGCCAGTGGAGTGGGTGGAGGAGCGGGGTGACATGAGAGAACTTGGGAAGGTCGAACACCAGACGGGCTGCGGCGTTCTGGATAAGTTGTAGGGGTTTAATGGCACAGGCAGGGAGCCCAGCCAACAGCGAGTTGCAGTAATCCAGACGGGAGATGACAAGTGCCTGGATTAGGACCTGTGCCGCTTTCTGTGTAAGGTAGGGTCGTACTCTGCGAATGTTGTAGAGCATGAACCTGCAGGATCGGGTCACCGCTTTCATGTTAGCAGAGAACGACAGGGTGTTGTCCAGGGTCACGCCAAGGCTCTTTGCACTCTGGGAGGAGGACACAATGGAGTTGTCAACCGTGATGGCGAGATCATGGAGCGGGCAGTCCTTCCCCGGGAGGAAGAGCAGCTCCGTCTTGCCGAGGTTCAGCTTGAGGTGGTGATCCGACATCCACACTGATATGTCTGCCAGACATGCAGAGATGCGATTCGCCACCTGGTTATCAGAAGGGGGAAAGGAGAAAATGAATTGTGTGTCGTCTGCGTAGCAATGATAGGATAGACCATGTGAGGATATGACAGAGCCAAGAGTGAAAAGGAGGAAGCCTGTACAGAATAAAAATATCCTACAACATGCATCCTGTTTGTAATAAGGAACTAAAGTAAAACTGCTAAGAATGTGGCAAAGAAATTAACTTTGTCCTGAATACAAAGTGTTATGTTTGGGGCAAATCCAACACAACACATCACTGAGTACCACTCTAAATATTTTCAAGCATGGTGGTGGCTGCATCATGTTATGGGTATGCTTGTCATCGGCAAGGACTATGTAGTTTTTTTTTTTTGGATAAAAAGAAACGGAATGGAGCAGAGTACAGGCAAAATCCTAGAGGAAAACCTGGTTCAGTCTGCTTTCCAACAGATACTGGGAAACAGATTCACCTTTCAGCAGGACAATAACCTAAAATAGATGGCCAAATATACACTGGAGTTGCTTACCAAGACGACATTGAATGTTCCTGAGTGGCGCAGTTACATTTTTGACTTAAATCGGCTTGAAAATCTATGGCAAGACTTGAAAATGGCTGTCTAGCAATGATCAACAACCAACTTGACAGAGCTTGAAGAATGTTAAAAATAATCATGTGCAAATATTGTACAGTCCAAAGCTCTTAGAAACTTAAACAGAAAGCATTGACACGGGGTGTGAATACTTGTGTAAATGAGATTTCTATATTTAATTTTAAATACATTTGGTAAATTACTGAGCATGTTTTTACTTTTTGATTATGGGGTATTGTGTGTACAGTAGATGGGTGAGATTTTTTCTTTAATAAATGTTGAATTCAGGCTGTAACACAACAATGTGGAATAAGTCAAGGGGTGTGAATGCTTTCTCAAGGCACTATACATACATACATACATACATACATACATACATACATACATACATACATACATACATACATACATACATACATGCACACTGTGCAACCCACTGACCCTCCCAATCAGCAGCAGATCCAGCAGTAGTTTTTCTGAATTGTGTGAAGAGGTTCTGCCCACTGTTCTGTATAATTCTGTGCACAGCTCCAGATAAAACTTCCTGTTCAATACTATGAAGGGATGGTGAAGGGTTCAATACTATGAAGGGATTGGTGAAGGGTTCAATACTATGAAGGGATTGGTAAAGGGTTCAATACTATGAAGGGATGGTAAAGGGTTCAATACTATGAAGGGACTGTGAAGGGTTCAATACTATGGATATTATCAGGACACACTTGACTAAAGCACAGTATAGAAAAATAATGAGTTGGCATGGCCGGGGCGATATGGATGGGAAACCAGGCAAACCATTTCTAGAGGACAACTCATTTTTCAAATATTCCAGCCTGACACCTGACTGAGTATATACATTTACATTTTAGTCATTTAGCAGACGCTCTTATCCAGAGCGACTTACAGTTAAGTGAGTGCATACATTTTTCATACTGGCCCCCCGTGGGAATCGAACCCACAACCCTGGCGTTGCAAGCGCCATTGCTCTACCAACTGAGCTACAGGATTTTACCTGACTGATTTAATATCTGATCTAAGGACTTTCTGCTGAGTCATGTCAGTTTTGCTGCTGTAACTGGGAGGAAGTGATTCACAATGTCAACAGAGAGATAGGCCCTGGTCTGGTTCTAACAGGCTTGGTCTCCTCTAGCTGAGGAAGAAAAGAAAGCCCTGGGGGTGTTACAGTAGGCGGGGGCTGAACATACCCTGACAATAGAGACACCCTGGTAGGCTGGCATAGACAAGTTGGGACAGTGAACAGTGGTTGTAGTTGATGATCCTTCTTTTAATGGGTGGCATTACCACTGTCCCAATGTTGACTGACTCCCACGCTTCCTGAACCATGGCCAAGAGGGAGGTGCTCAGAAGACATGTCCGTGGTTGTCCGTGGTGAGAGAAAGAAAAGCAGCCCTTGAAATGTGCTTAGTGAAAAGCTATAAGTTAGCGAAAAGCTATAAGTTAGCTAATAGCTATAATTGGTGTGTATACAGTATGAAAAATTTATGCACTCACTAACTGTGTAAGTCGCTCTGGATAAGAGCGTCTGCTAAATGACTAAAATGTAAATGTATACGATTGAAAGTGTACAGTGAGGGGAAAAAAGTATTTGATCCCCTGCTGATTTTGTAAGTTTGCCCACTGACAAAGAAATGATCAGTCTATAATTTTAATGGTAGGTTTTTTTGAACAGTGAGAGACAGAATAACAACAAAAAAATCCAGAAAAACGCATGTCAAAAATGTTATAAATTGATTTGCATTTTAATGAGGGAAATAAGTGTTTGACCCCCTCTCAATCAGAAATATTTCTGGCTCCCAGGTGTCTTTTATACAGGTAACGAAGAGTGCTCCTAATCTCAGTTTGTTACCTGTATAAAAGACACCTGTCCACAGAAGCAATCAATCAATCAGATTCCAAACTCTCCACCATGGCCAAGACCAAAGAGCTCTCTAAGGATGTCAGGGACAAGATTGTAGACCTACACAAGGCTGGAATGGGCTACAAGACCATCGCCAAGCAGCTTGGTGAGAAGGTGACAACAGTTGGTTGCGATTATTCGCAAATGGAAGAAACACAAAATAACTGTCAATCTCCCTCGGCCTGGGGCTCCATGCAAGATCTCACCTCGTGGAGTTGCAATGATCATGAGAACGGGGAGGAATCAGCCCAGAACTACACGGGAGGATCTTGTCAATGATCTCAAAGCAGCTGGGACCATAGTCAGCAAGAAAACAATTGGTAACACACTACGCCGTGAAGGACTGAAATCCTGCAGCGCCCGCAAGGTCCCCCTGCTCAAGAAAGCACATATACATGCCCGTCTGAAGTTTGCCAATGAACATCTGAATGATTCAGAGGAGAACTGGGTGAAAGTGTTGTGGTCAGATGAGACCAAAATGTAGCTCTTTGGCAACAACTCAACTCGCCGTGTTTGGAGGAGGAGGAATGCTGCCTATGACCCCAAGAACACCATCCCCACCATCAAACATGGAGGTGGAAACATTATGCTTTGAGGGTGTTTTTCTGCTAAGGGGACAGGACAACTTCACCGCATCAAAGGGACGATGGACGGGGCCATGTAGAGAGGAGGGGGAGAGGAGGGTTATGTAACCATTGCATGGTATTGATTATAGTTCCTAAGCTGGTCTGGGTTCAGTACTAATTGAAAACATTTTTAAATACTTTAGCTGGCCTTGATTTGAGCATGCCTGGCACAATGGAACCAATAGAAAAGTCTCGAAAGACCAACCACCTGGCACTCCAGGCAGGCTAAAGCAAAACCTAGAAATATTTGAAAGATTTAAAAAGTATAGTATTTGCTAAGCTGGTCTGGTGGTGTTGGTGTATTTTAGCTTTGTTTCTTTCCAAGAGTCAGGAGAACCAGCCTTAAAGGAAAGGTTCACCCATTTTGTATGTTGTATTGTCTTTGTGCATCTCTGAGTGATCTATCGATTCCCTGGGTCATCTCATGTTTTAATGTGTATCTGAGTTGTTCGCGTTCAAGCAGGCAGAAATCTGGCCGGTACGACGTAGCACTGTGATAAAGTCGCTCTCACTATACTGGAAGTTAATAGGAATACGACTTTTAGATCGCGAAAACGTCTATCATACATGTCAGATTTCAATACTGGCTGATGTCATAACTCGGGAGGATGTATTTTCTCGAATGAACCATTGATCATATTTTTTGCGATATTCCTACCTCAAGAAATGTAATTTAATGGAGGGTCAAGCACATTTTTCTTGTCTGTCTCTTTAGTCCAGGGTGCATTGCAGGGTGCCGTTGCCATAGATATTATATAAAGGAGATAGGAATCCAATGAATGAAGGACCGTATAACGCCCCACCCAGCAGAATGTTGACCGTTCACGTTGTCATCCAACGTCACGCGGTTGCTAAGTTAATCGTCACACAATTCCTTCTCAAAGTCAGTGTATATGTCAAGAAACGTGCCTTCTTTCCTCAAGTATGTAATGTCACGATTCCAAAGCTATATGATACTACAGATGGCAAGTTAATTATCTCACATCTCAGAAAAAAAGTTGGGTATTTGAGCTAGCCCCCAATAGACTTCCCATTCACTCCTTTAAGAAGAGCACTCCTTGTCCCAGAATCGCCCAGAATGCACCGCATGGCCCATTGACGTAGCGTGGGCAATGTTTCCCATCTCCTCAAAAGTATATCTGGTTGCTAAGCAAATCTTAGACTCCACTCTGTGAGGCACATCAATCTGCAGGTTGAACATGGTGAGATTGTAGACTCCTAAATTGATAGTGCAGTTTGTTTAGGGGATTTTACAGCTAACTAGCTGTGTTTACATGCTGATATTGTTAGGTATTGTGTGTAGCTACATTTTCTAGCTAGCCAGCCAGCCCATAGAGAGCATTGCATTGTGGATTTTGTAGTCTACTTGAGCTGCAACAGATTTCCACGACAATTTTCCATGTTGCTACCAACCTTATAATAACGCCAAAATGAAACATTTGTTCACAAAAAAATATTGTTCTCACATATTAGTGTTATGTAACACTATAAATTAAAGGAATGAGTGGATTTGGGTGGATTTTTCCTTTTAAACATCGTTTTCACACACAGTTCTAGGCTATAGTTCCAATCGGAGTTAGATTATTTGTTACATTGTATTTTTTAAATTTGGTCCGGTTAGTTTTTCACATTGCTAAATGTAAAACTAACTAAAATGTCTAAACAAAATCAGTTATTTATTTATTGGAAAGAAATGCTCACGTTAAATCCATCTGATTATCTAGAACATAAAATGTAAATATATAAAAACATTTTCCTTAAATTTTTTAGCGGTGACTAATGTTACTGCCAAGGCAGCAGCTACTCTTCCTGGGGTCCAGCAAAATTAGGACAGTTATACATTTTTAAAACATTACAATGCATTCATAACAGATTTCATAACATATTAAGTGTGTGCCCTCAGGCCTCTACTCTACTACCACATATCTATAACACAAAATCCATGTGTACATGTGTGTAGTGCGTATGTTATCGTGTGTGTGTATGCATGTCTGTGCCTATGTTTGTGTTGCTTCACAGTCCCCACTGTTCCATAAGGAGAATTTGTATCTGTTTTTTAAATCTAATTTTACTGCTGCATGAGTTACATGATGTGGAATAGAGTTCCATGTAGTCATGGCTCTATGTAGTACTGTGCGCCTCCCATAGTCTGTTCTTGACTTGGGGACTGTGAAGAGACCTCTGGTGGCATGTCTTGTGGGGTATGCATGGGTGTCCGAGCTGTGTGCCAGTAGTTCAAACAGACAGCTCGGTTCATTCAACATGTCAATACCTCTCACTAATACAAGTAGTGATGAAGTCAATCTCTCCTCCACTTTGAGTCAGGAGAGATTGACATGCATTTTATTAATGTTAGCTCTCTGTGTACACCCAAGGGCCAGCCGTGCTGCCCTGTTCTGAGCCAAATGCAATTTTCTTAAGTCCCTTTTTGTGGCACCTGACCACACGACTGGACAGTAGTCCAGGTGCGACAAAACTAGGGCCTGTAGGACCTGCCTTGTTGATAGTGCTGTTTAGAATGCAGAGCAGCGCTTTATTATAGACAGACTTCTCCCCATCCTAGCTACTGTTGTATCAATATGTTTTGACCATGACAGTTTACAATCCAGGATTATTCCAAGCAATTTAGTCTCCTCAACTTTCCGCATTATTCATTGAGATTTAGGGTTTAGTAAATGATTTGTCCCAAATACAATGCTTTTAGTTTTTGAAATATTTAGTGCTAACTTATTCCTTGCCACCCATTATGAAACTAACTGCAGCTCTTTGTTAAGTGTTGCTGTCATTTCAGTCGCTGTAGTAGCTGACGTGTATAGTGTTGAGTCATCCACATACATAGACACACTGGCTTTACTCAAAGCCAGTGGCATGTCGTTAGTAAAGATTGAATAAAGTAAGGGGCCTAGACAGCTGCCCTGGGGAATTCCCGACTCTACCTGGATTTTGTTGGAAAGGCGTCCATTAAAGAACACCCTCTGTGTTGTGTTAGACAGGTATGCTTGATAATGTCAAAAGCCACATTGAAGTCTAACAAAACAGCCCCCACAATCTTTTTATCATCAATTTCTCTCAGCCAATCATCGGTCATTTGTGTAAGTGCGGTGCTTGTTGAATGTCCTTCCCTATAAGCGTGCTGAAAGTCTGTTGTCAATTTGTTTACTGTGAAATAGCATTTTGTCTCGTCAAACACCATTTTTTCCAAAATGTAAGGGTTGGTAACAGGCTGATTGGTCAGCTATTTGAGCCAGTTAAGGGGGCTTTACTATTCTTAGGTAGGGGAATAACTTTTGCTTCCCTCCAGGCCTGAGGGCACACACTTTCTAGTAGGCTTAAATTGAAGATATGGCAAATAGGAGTGGCAATATCGACCTCTATTATCCTCAGTAAGTTTCCACCCAAGTTGTCAGACCCCGGTGGCTTGTCATTGTTGATCGACAATAATACTTTTTTCACCTCTTCCACACTTACTTTACGGAATTCAAAATTACAATGTTTGTCTTTCATAATTTGGTCAGATATACTTGGATGTGTGGTGTCAGTGTTTGTTGCTGGCATGTCATGCCTAAGTTTGCTTATCTTGCCAATGAAAAAATCATTGAAGTAGTTGGCAATATCAGTGGGTTTTCTGATTCAATGAATAATGGAGTTTGCCTTTTTGCCCAAAACTTCATTTAAGGTGCTCCAAAGCTTTTTACTATCATTCTTTGTCTTATCTTTGTTTCATAGTGTAGTTACTGTCCCCACAACAACAACAAAAACAACGTAAATATACTGAATAAAAATATAAGCGCAACATGCAACAATTTCAATGATTTTACTGAGTTACAGTTTATATAAGAAAATCAGTCAATTGAAATAAATTCACTCAGCAACCAGCACCGACCACCCCTCCCTCAGACGATCCCGCAGGTGAAGAAGCCAGATGTGAAGGTTCTGGGCTGGCGTGGTTACACATTGTCTGCGGTTGGGAGGCCAGTTGGATGTACTGCCAAATTATCTAAAATGACGTTGGAGGTGGTTTATGGTAGAGAAATTAACATTAAATTATCTGGCAACAGCTCTGGTGAACATTCCTTCAGTCAGCATGCCAATTGCACTCTCCCTCAAAACTTGAGACATCTGTGGCATTCTGTTGTGTGACAAAACGGCACATTTTAGAGTGGCCTTTTATTGTCCCCAGCACAAGGTCATGCTGTTTAATCAGCTTCTGGATATGCCACACCTGTCAGGTCGCTGGATTATCTTGGCAAAGGAGAAATGCTCACGAACAGGGATGTAAACAAATTTGTGCACAACATTTTGATAGAAATAAGCTTTTGGTGCATATGGAAAAATTCTGGGATCTTTTATTTCAGCTCATGAAACATAGGACCAACATTTACATGTTGCATTTATATTTTTGTTCACTGTACATGTAATTTTGTCCTTGAAACATTTTAATGAATTCCATTCATTCCTATGGAGGACTGTTCCGAATGAGGAGTCCCAATATGGCCGCCGGTGGCGACAAAGCCTCTCAATGGCCAATACATAGCATCAGCAATCCAGGGTTGATATAAATCATTTGACCGCACCACGGTATGAATGGAATCTGACCGAGACCACCCTTTTTGAGCGAACCACGGTGCGTTGGTTAGTGCACTCCCAAGCACGGATAGTGTTCACACCAGTCCAAACGAACCGAACTAAGGGGGAAAACATGCCAGAGTTCAGAAGAAAAAAAAACACTCCAAACCAATTTGGTGTGAAAATACACACAAATAGTCTTAGTCACTTGTGTGTTTCTTTCTTTCTGCAGATCAGACATTTCAGTGGTTAGGGTTGAAGTGTTCTGACTGTGGAGAAAATGCTGTCATTGCTTTGTTTTTCATGCTGGGCGACGTGATTTGTTTTCATTCTGCTTTAGTACCACAGCTCTCACTGTCCTGTGGCAGCCTACCCATGCCCACCACCACTAATAGTACTAGATAAACCTCAGGCAACAATTCTCTGAATGTTGCAACTAAGAATGAAAGGCCAATGGAGCCTGAAAACCAAGTTTCATTTATTTGTATTTTTTTTGACTCACTCTTGTCCTTGTTTGTCTGCCTCCATAGCAACAGTGTTCCTGGAAAAATGTCAGCCTGTCTTTTTATATGTTCTGTTTTACTGTAGAGAGGGAGCCATATGCTTTGTAGATTAAAGCAAGGTACTACATGCAGTATTTTATAGGCCTGAGGGCCCCTCCCCCCCCACTCACTCACTCACTCTCATGTCCAAGACAGTGTATCTTACTCAGTGTGTAGATAGCTGATATAGAAGATGCTGCAGGGTCATATGTAACTCTGTGTTGTTGTTTTTATCGCACTACTTTGCTTTATCTTGGCCAGGTCGCAGTTGTAAATGAGAACTTGTTCCCAACTGGCTATACCTGGTTAAATAAAGGTGAAAGAAATAAATAAATAAATATGAACAGTACAGTTTTTAACCAGTAGTCTGTATTAGATTCAGGAGGAACATTTCAAAACATTGGACATTTTTGTTGTAGTCTTTCAAAGCACTTTACCTTAATTCTCTTTATTAGTATGTGAAACTTAGCCTTCCTGTTTCAAAGTAAAATGTTATTTTTAAGGTGCGTGTGTTTTATACAGTCTTAATTGTATATATTTGGACAGATGGATATGTAATCTTCACTTCAACACTATTGACAGATAAAGGTAACCTAATTTAACAAATGACACTGAAAGATTATACTTTGCAATCATTTATTCATCAAATATTAACATGCAATTCCATAGTGCGGAAAAGATTAAGGACACCCCTAGCTTCAATAGCTGGTGTTGCCCCCTTTGGCTGAAGTAACTTCAAGTAGACGTTTCTTGTAACTGTCAATCAGTCTCTTACATCGACTGGGAGGACATTTTTGACACTCTTCTTTACAGTACTGTTTCAACTGTGTTTTCTTGCGTGCACGGCCCGCTTCAAGTCCCCCCACAGCATTTCCGAAAGGTCGCTGGTTCTAATCCCCGAGCCGACTAGGTGAAAAATCTGTCGATGTGCCCTTAAGCAAGGCACTTAACCCTAATTGCTCCTGTAAGTCGCTCTGGATAAGAGCGTCTGCTAAATTACGTAAATGTAAATTTCGATAGGATTGAGATCTGGGCTTTGACTCAGCCATTCCATTACCCTCCATTTCTTATTTTTGAGCCATTCTGTTGTAGCTTTGCTTTTGTGTTTTGGATCATTGTCCTGTTGCAAGATCCATGTTCGGTTCAGCTTTTTGACAGATGGCCTCAGAATTATCTGGTACAATATAGAATTAACGGTTGACTCAATGATGGCAAGTTGGCCCTGAGGCAGCAAAGCAGCCCCAAACCATAACGCCACCGCCTCCATGCTTTACGGTTGGCATGAGGTTCTTCTGTTCAAAGGTAGTGTTTCGTTCTCTCCAAACATGGCGTCTGGCATTGCGTCCAAACAACTCCACCTTTTGACTCATCTGTCCAGAGCACATTGTTCCAGTAGTTTTGGTCTTTACCCAGGTGTTGTCTGGCAAACATCAGTCGTGTCTACATATTCTTTTTTGAGAGCAGAGGCTTCTTCCTCCTTGACCTGCCATGTAGGCCAAATTTGTGCAGTCTCTTTCTGACAGTTGACTCATGCACTTCCACATTGATTGTGGCAAGAAAGGCCTGTAGATCCCTTGATGTTACCCCCGGGGTTCTTAGACTTCTATGAGCATCTTTCGCATCTTTCGGTCAGCTCTTGGGCTGAATTCGGTGGGACGACCTGTCCTAGGTAGATTGCCAGAGGGTCTGGAATTTTCTCCATTTGTAGATGAGCCATCGGACAGTGGAATGATGTACGTTGATTTGCTTAGAAATGGATTTGTAACCCCTCCCAGACTCATGGGCATCACTACTCTTTCTTCTGAGGGCCTCTGGTAGGTCATTTGAACTTGGCATGATGTGTTACCATACACCCATATGGTTAAGACCAAACCAGACCAAGTTTTTAAACCAGACCAAGTTTTTAATATGGTTAAGTTTATCTCTAATAATTTTCTGATCATTTGCACCTGTTTTGGTGAACCTGATTCAAATTGGAGCCATTTTATGTGATGGTAAAGGTAGGGGTGTACTAAGGAAAATGCATTTTTGTTTATTTTAATTGCATAACATTTTCAAAGTTTTAATTTTTTTGTGTGTGATTTGTTAAATTTCTTTACCTTTTATCAATGAATGCTGTGGGAATTTAGCTCAAATATCCATTTGTCCAAATATGTACAACAACAAAAAAAGACCACTTTTTCACATGACTTCATTAAATCAGTCTGTCTACAATTGGGATTTATAAAAATGTGTTAATCCAATAACCTGTAAAACTGCAAGAGGTTTTATTATACTAATAGATTTTTCCAGCCTGGTCCCAGATCTGTTTGTGTAGGTTTGTCAACTCCTATTGGTCAGTGTCACAGCATTGTCAAGACAACACAAACAGATCTGACACCAGGCTTGTGCCTTCGGAAAGTATTCAGACCCCTTGACTTTTTTTTCACATTTTGTTACGTTACAGCCTTATTCTAAAATTGATTAAATTGTCCCCCTCCCCCTCATCTACACACAATACCCCATAATGACATAACCAAAACAGGTTTTTATACATTTTTGCTAATTTATTACAAATAAAAAACTAAAATATCACATTTACATAAGCATTCAGACCCTTTACGCAGTACTTTGTTGAAGCACCTTTGGCAGCAATTACAGCATTGAGTGTTCTTGGGTACGACGCTACAAGCTTGGCACACCTGTATTTGGGGAGTTTCTCCAATTCTGCTTCTCTGCAGATCCTCTCAAGCTCTGTCAGGTTGGATGGGGAGTGTTGCTGCACAGCTATTTTCAGGTCTCTGCGGAGATGTTCGACCAGGCTCTGGCTGGGCCACTCAAGGACATTGAGACTTATCCCGAAGACTGGTCTCCCAGTCCCTGCCGCCGAAAAACATCCCCACAGCATGATGCTACCACCACCCTGCTACACCGTAGGGATGGTGCCAGGTTTCCCTCAGACGTGAAGCTTGGCATTCAGGCCAAAGAGTTCAATCTTGGTTTCATCAGACCAGAGAATCTTGTTTCTCATGGTCAGAGTCTTTAGGTGCCTTTTGGCAAACTCCAAGCGGGCTGTCATGTGCCTTTTTTACTGAGGAGTGGCTGCCGTCTGGCCAATCTACTGTAAAGGCCTGATTTGGTGGAGTGCTGCAGAGATGGTTGTCCTTCTGGAAGGTTCTCCCATCTCCACAGAGGAACGCTGGAGCTCTGTCAGAGTGACCATCGGGTTCTTGGTCACCTCCCTGATCAAGGCCCTTCTCCCCCAATTGCTCAGTTTGACCAGGCGGCCAGCTCTAGGAAGAGTCTTGGTGGTTCCAAACTTCTTCCATTTAAGAATGATGGAGGCCACTGTGTTCTTGGGGACTTTCAATGCTGCAGAATGTTTTTGGTACCCTTCCCCAGATATGTGACTCGACACAATCCTGTCTCGGAGCTCTACGGACAATTCCTTCAACCTCATGGCTTGGTTTTTGCTCTGACATGCACTGTCAACAGTGGAACCTTATATAGACACGTGTGTGCCTTTCCAAATCATGTCCAATCAATTGAATTTACAACAGGTGGACTCAAAGTTGTAGAAACATCTCAAGGATGATCAACGGAAACAGGATGCACCTGAGCTCAATTTCGAGTCTCATAAGAAAGGGTCTGAATACTTATGTAAATAAGGTATTTCTATTTTTAATTTTGATACATTTCTAAATACCTGTTTTCGCTTTGTCATTATGGGGAATTGTGTGTAAAAGGAAAAGGTGGAAAAAGTCAAGGGGTCTGAATACTTTTTGAAGGCACTATATTCGAAAGTATGTGGACACATTCCTTCAAATTAGTGGATTTGGCTATTTCAGCCACACCCGTTGCTGACAGGTGCATAGAATCGAGCACACAGCCATGCAATCTCCATAGACAAACATTGGCAGTAGAATGACATTACTGAAAGTACACCTGTGGTACACTTTCTAATTAGTCCCTAATACAGTAGGTTATATCCCTGTTGTCTGATTAATTAGTCCCTATACAGTATGTTATATCCCTGTTGTCGGATTAATTAGTCCCTAATACAGTATGTTATATCCCTGTTGTCGGATTAATTAGTCCCTAATACAGTATGTTATATCCCTGTTGTCTGATTAATTAGTCCCTATACAGTATGTTATTTCCCTGTTGTCGGATTAATTAGTCCCTATACAGTAGGTTATTTCCCTGTTGTCGGATTAATTAGTCCCTATACAGTAGGTTATTTCCCTGTTGTCGGATTAATTAGTCCCTATACAGTAGGTTATTTCCCTGTTGTCTGATTAATTAGTCCCTATACAGTAGGTTATTTCCCTGTTGTCGGATTAATTAGTCCCTATACAGTAGGTTATTTCCCTGTTGTCGGATTAATTAGTCCCTATACAGTAGGTTATTTCCCTGTTGTCGGATTAATTAGTCCCTATACAGTAGGTTATTTCCCTGTTGTCGGATTAATTAGTCCCTATACAGTATGTTATTTCCCTGTTGTCGGATTAATTAGTCCCTATACAGTAGGTTATTTCCCTGTTGTCGGATTAATTAGTCCCTATACAGTAGGTTATTTCCCTGTTGTCTGATTAATTAGTCCCTATACAGTATGTTATTTCCCTGTTGTCTGATTAATTAGTCCCTATACAGTATGTTATATCCCTGTTGTCGGATTAATTAGTCCCTAATACAGTATGTTATTTCCCTGTTGTCGGATTAATTAGTCCCTATACAGTATGTTATATCCCTGTTGTCTGATTAATTAGTCCCTATACAGTAGGTTATTTCCCTGTTGTCGGATTAATTAGTCCCTAATACAGTAGGTTATATCCCTGTTGTCTGATTAATTAGTCCCTAATACAGTATGTTATTTCCCTGTTGTCGGATTAATTAGTCCCTAATACAGTATGTTATATCCCTGTTGTCGGATTAATTAGTCCCTAATACAGTATGTTATATCCCTGTTGTCGGATTAATTAGTCCCTAATACAGTATGTTATATCCCTGTTGTCTGATTAATTAGTCCCTATACAGTAGGTTATTTCCCTGTTGTCGGATTAATTAGTCCCTAATACAGTAGGTTATATCCCTGTTGTCTGATTAATTAGTCCCTAATACAGTATGTTATTTCCCTGTTGTCGGATTAATTAGTCCCTAATACAGTATGTTATATCCCTGTTGTCGGATTAATTAGTCCCTAATACAGTATGTTATATCCCTGTTGTCGGATTAATTAGTCCCTAATACAGTATGTTATATCCCTGTTGTCGGATTAATTAGTCCCTAATACAGTATGTTATATCCCTGTTGTCGGATTAATTAGTCCCTAATACAGTATGTTATATCCCTGTTGTCGGATTAATTAGTCCCTAATACAGTATGTTATTTCCCTGTTGTCTGATTAATTAGTCCCTATACAGTAGGTTATATCCCTGTTGTCTGATTAATTAGTCCCTAATACAGTAGGTTATTTCCCTGTTGTCTGATTAATTAGTCCCTAATACAGTAGGTTATTTCCCTGTTGTCGGATTAATTAGTCCCTAATACAGTAGGTTATTTCCCTGTTGTCGGATTAATTAGTCCCTAATACAGTAGGTTATTTCCCTGTTGTCGGATTAATTAGTCCCTATACAGTAGGTTATTTCCCTGTTGTCGGATTAATTAGTCCCTATACAGTAGGTTATATCCCTGTTGTCTGATTAATTAGTCCCTAATACAGTAGGTTATTTCCCTGTTGTCGGATTAATTAGTCCCTATACAGTAGGTTATTTCCCTGTTGTCGGATTAATTAGTCCCTATACAGTAGGTTATTTCCCTGTTGTCGGATTAATTAGTCCCTATACAGTATGTTATTTCCCTGTTGTCTGATTAATTAGTCCCTATACAGTATGTTATATCCCTGTTGTCGGATTAATTAGTCCCTATACAGTATGTTATTTCCCTGTTGTCTGATTAATTAGTCCCTATACAGTATGTTATTTCCCTGTTGTCGGATTAATTAGTCCCTATACAGTAGGTTATTTCCTGTTGTCGGATTAATTAGTCCCTATACAGTAGGTTATTTCCCTGTTGTCAGATTAATTAGTCCCTATACAGTATGTTATATCCCTGTTGTCGGATTAATTAGTCCCTAATACAGTATGTTATATCCCTGTTGTCGGATTAATTAGTCCCTATACATTATGTTATATCCCTGTTGTCGGATTAATTAGTCCCTAATACAGTAGGTTATTTCCCTGTTGTCTGATTAATTAGTCCCTATACAGTAGGTTATTTCCCTGTTGTCGGATTAATTAGTCCCTAATACAGTATGTTATATCCCTGTTGTCGGATTAATTAGTCCCTAATACAGTAGGTTATTTCCCTGTTGTCTGATTAATTAGTCCCTATACAGTAGGTTATTTCCCTGTTGTCGGATTAATTAGTCCCTATACAGTAGGTTATTTCCCTGTTGTCGGATTAATTAGTCCCTATACAGTAGGTTATTTCCCTGTTGTCGGATTAATTAGTCCCTATACAGTATGTTATTTCCCTGTTGTCGGATTAATTAGTCCCTATACAGTAGGTTATTTCCCTGTTGTCTGATTAATTAGTCCCTATACAGTATGTTATATCCCTGTTGTCTGATTAATTAGTCCCTAATACAGTAGGTTATTTCCCTGTTGTCGGATTAATTAGTCCCTATACAGTAGGTTATTTCCCTGTTGTCGGATTAATTAGTCCCTATACAGTAGGTTATTTCCTGTTGTCGGATTAATTAGTCCCTATACAGTATGTTATTTCCCTGTTGTCTGATTAATTAGTCCCTATACAGTATGTTATATCCCTGTTGTCGGATTAATTAGTCCCTAATACAGTATGTTATTTCCCCTGTTGTCGGATTAATTAGTCCCTATACAGTATGTTATATCCCTGTTGTCTGATTAATTAGTCCCTATACAGTAGGTTATTTCCTGTTGTCGGATTAATTAGTCCCTAATACAGTAGGTTATATCCCTGTTGTCTGATTAATTAGTCCCTAATACAGTATGTTATTTCCCTGTTGTCGGATTAATTAGTCCCTAATACAGTATGTTATATCCCTGTTGTCGGATTAATTAGTCCCTAATACAGTATGTTATATCCCTGTTGTCGGATTAATTAGTCCCTAATACAGTATGTTATATCCCTGTTGTCTGATTAATTAGTCCCTATACAGTAGGTTATTTCCCCTGTTGTCGGATTAATTAGTCCCTAATACAGTAGGTTATATCCCTGTTGTCTGATTAATTAGTCCCTAATACAGTATGTTATTTCCTGTTGTCGGATTAATTAGTCCCTAATACAGTATGTTATATCCCTGTTGTCGGATTAATTAGTCCCTAATACAGTATGTTATATCCCTGTTGTCGGATTAATTAGTCCCTAATACAGTATGTTATATCCCTGTTGTCGGATTAATTAGTCCCTAATACAGTATGTTATATCCCTGTTGTCGGATTAATTAGTCCCTAATACAGTATGTTATATCCCTGTTGTCGGATTAATTAGTCCCTAATACAGTATGTTATTTCCCTGTTGTCTGATTAATTAGTCCCTATACAGTAGGTTATATCCCTGTTGTCTGATTAATTAGTCCCTAATACAGTAGGTTATTTCCCTGTTGTCTGATTAATTAGTCCCTAATACAGTAGGTTATTTCCCTGTTGTCGGATTAATTAGTCCCTAATACAGTAGGTTATTTCCCTGTTGTCGGATTAATTAGTCCCTAATACAGTAGGTTATTTCCTGTTGTCGGATTAATTAGTCCCTATACAGTAGGTTATTTCCCTGTTGTCGGATTAATTAGTCCCTATACAGTAGGTTATATCCCTGTTGTCTGATTAATTAGTCCCTAATACAGTAGGTTATTTCCCTGTTGTCGGATTAATTAGTCCCTATACAGTAGGTTATTTCCCTGTTGTCGGATTAATTAGTCCCTATACAGTAGGTTATTTCCCTGTTGTCGGATTAATTAGTCCCTATACAGTATGTTATTTCCCTGTTGTCTGATTAATTAGTCCCTATACAGTATGTTATATCCCTGTTGTCGGATTAATTAGTCCCTATACAGTATGTTATTTCCCTGTTGTCTGATTAATTAGTCCCTATACAGTATGTTATTTCCTGTTGTCGGATTAATTAGTCCCTATACAGTAGGTTATTTCCCTGTTGTCGGTTTAATTAGTCCCTATACAGTAGGTTATTTCCCTGTTGTCAGATTAATTAGTCCCTATACAGTATGTTATATCCCTGTTGTCGGATTAATTAGTCCCTAATACAGTATGTTATATCCCTGTTGTCGGATTAATTAGTCCCTATACATTATGTTATATCCCTGTTGTCGGATTAATTAGTCCCTAATACAGTAGGTTATTTCCCTGTTGTCTGATTAATTAGTCCCTATACAGTAGGTTATTTCCCCTGTTGTCGGATTAATTAGTCCCTAATACAGTATGTTATATCCCTGTTGTCGGATTAATTAGTCCCTAATACAGTAGGTTATTTCCCTGTTGTCTGATTAATTAGTCCCTATACAGTAGGTTATTTCCCTGTTGTCGGATTAATTAGTCCCTATACAGTAGGTTATTTCCCTGTTGTCGGATTAATTAGTCCCTATACAGTAGGTTATTTCCCTGTTGTCGGATTAATTAGTCCCTATACAGTATGTTATTTCCCTGTTGTCGGATTAATTAGTCCCTATACAGTAGGTTATTTCCCTGTTGTCTGATTAATTAGTCCCTATACAGTATGTTATATCCCTGTTGTCTGATTAATTAGTCCCTAATACAGTAGGTTATTTCCCTGTTGTCGGATTAATTAGTCCCTATACAGTAGGTTATTTCCCTGTTGTCGGATTAATTAGTCCCTATACAGTAGGTTATTTCCCTGTTGTCGGATTAATTAGTCCCTATACAGTATGTTATTTCCCTGTTGTCTGATTAATTAGTCCCTATACAGTATGTTATATCCCTGTTGTCGGATTAATTAGTCCCTATACAGTATGTTATTTCCCTGTTGTCTGATTAATTAGTCCCTATACAGTATGTTATTTCCCTGTTGTCGGATTAATTAGTCCCTATACAGTAGGTTATTTCCCTGTTGTCGGATTAATTAGTCCCTATACAGTAGGTTATTTCCCTGTTGTCAGATTAATTAGTCCCTATACAGTATGTTATATCCCTGTTGTCGGATTAATTAGTCCCTAATACAGTATGTTATATCCCTGTTGTCGGATTAATTAGTCCCTATACATTATGTTATATCCCTGTTGTCGGATTAATTAGTCCCTAATACAGTAGGTTATTTCCCTGTTGTCTGATTAATTAGTCCCTATACAGTAGGTTATTTCCCTGTTGTCGGATTAATTAGTCCCTATACAGTAGGTTATTTCCCTGTTGTCTGATTAATTAGTCCCTATACAGTATGTTATATCCCTGTTGTCTGATTAATTAGTCCCTATACAGTATGTTATATCCCTGTTGTCTGATCTACCTTCTGTCTTTCCCCTCAGGGAGGAGTGCAGCCCCGCGGGTACTGGAGCGCTACAAGGCCCGTAGTCAGGAGCAGGCATCTCTGAACCGTGGCATGAGTCGCTCCATGGGCTCCCTCCCCATCCAGGACCTCCTGAGAGGTGAGGAGGTGGCCCCGCCTGGTCCCTACCCGCCTTCGGATAACCATCCTGGGTCAGAGTCCTCCGCAGACCCGGCCCTCTACTTCCAGGCCCAGCAGAGAGGCAGGCCGGTCGAGCTGGACAGGAGGTCCCTGCCCTATAGAGGAGACTCAACAGCCCAACACAAGAAGAACTGGGCGTCTTCTGTAGACCTGGCCCACATTGACCCGGATATGCTCCGCTTTGGAGCCCTTGAGGATGCCAGGCGGGGTAGCAGTGCCCTCAGTACCCGCTCAGGGGGAAGGCACAAGTCAGCCTCCCGGGTGTCCCGGGACAGAGACCGAGACGGGGAGAACCGCTACTCAGACTTTGGGGGGTTGGAGACGCACAGGACGAAGGCCCACCACCGCTCAGCCCTGTCGGTCAGCTCAGCTCTGACCTCAGCCTATGACCGGATCAAGGAGAAGCAGAGGAAGCTGCAGGTCCTCCGCCAGGCCATGGACGGTGAGACCCTTTTTTTCCTGTTTCTAATGGTAGGATAGTAAGGAAGAGATTGAAACGTCAGGGGCACTGACAGGAGACTGGCTGAGACGGGGCTTGGACCACTATCCCAGGGGGTATGTAGACCAGACTTCTCCATGGACGGTGAGTCCTGCTGCTGTGAATCTAAACCTTGGCGTCGAGTTGATGATTGATAACTAACTAGTGAAGGACTGTCAAGAGACTCAGCTGTTGAGATGTTTGGAAAGGAAGGTGAAAAAATGTGTGAGACGACGTGAACGGAGCGGACCAGAGCAGAGAGGCTGACTGGTTGGTGAGATGTTCAGGACGGTCTGGATGTGTTTTAGTGGTGCTGTGTTGTGCCAGGTGCATCCCAAATGGCATCCTATTTCCTATAGTGAACTCATTTTGACCAGAGCCGTATGGACCCTGGTCAAAATAGTGCACTATAAAGGGAATAGGGTACGATTTGGAACGCACACCCAGAGTGCGTGAGACAGGGTGGCTGTGGTTTCCAAATGCCTGCTTCTAATAAGAGACGGGATAATTCTAGACCTTTAACGCTCTCTCACTTATAGCCAAGTCTGCCTCTCACACACACACACTGGTGCATGATTGACACTGCTTGCATGCTGTAACGAGCCATGAGAGCCATAAGCTACTTGCCATATCGCATAAGCTACTTGCCATGGCACTTATTTAATTTCTGAGTCTACGTATATGAAGTCATGTGGGACATTAATTTTTACATCCTTCTCTAATGCAGCGCTCTCTGTCTGTTGGCCATCTGGAGGCTTGGGGGAGGGAGGGAGGGCGGGAGGGATGGAGGGCGGGATGGAGTGAGGGCGGGAGGGAGGGAGGGATGGAGGGAGGCGGTAGGGAGGGAGGGATGGAGGAGGCGGAGGGAGGGAGGGCGAGATGGAGGCGGGAGGGAGGGAGGGCGGGATGGAGGGAGGGCGGGGTGGAGGGCGGGAGGGAGGGAGAGGGGAGGGATGAACGGGCTCCTATACTAAACCTCATGCCTTCCTATCCAGCCTGCCTTCCTACCCAGCCTGCCTCCCGCCTTCCTATCCAGCCTGCCTTCCTACCCAGCCTGCCTTCCTACCCAGCCTGCCTTCCTATCCAGCCTGCCTTCCTCTCCAGCCTGCCTTCCTCTCCAGCCTGCCTTCCTCTCCAGCCTGCCTTCCTCTCCAGCCTGCCTTCCTATCCAGCCTGCCTTCCTACCCAGCCTGCCTTCCTCTCCAGCCTGCCTTCCTCTCCAGCCTGCCTTCCTACCCAGCCTGCCTTCCTACCCAGCCTGCCTTCCTACCCAGCCTGCCTTCCTACCCAGCCTGCCTTCCTACCCAGCCTGCCTTCCTATCCAGCCTGCCTTCCTCTCCAGCCTGCCTTCCTATCCAGCCTGCCTTCCTCTCCAGCCTGCCTTCCTATCCAGCCTGCCTTCCTACCCAGCCTGCCTTCCTACCCAGCCTGCCTTCCTACCCAGCCTGCCTTCCTACCCAGCCTGCCTTCCTATCCAGCCTGCCTTCCTATCCAGCCTGCCTTCCTATCCAGCCTGCCTTCCTACCCAGCCTGCCTTCCTACCCAGCCTGCCTTCCTACCCAGCCTGCCTTCCTACCCAGCCTGCCTTCCTACCCAGCCTGCCTTCCTACCCAGCCTGCCTTCCTACCCAGCCTATTGCCTTTTGAACAGGGCCCATGGTCCTCTGGTTGAAAGTAGTTTACTATATAGGACAGGGATGGGCACCTGGCGGCATCAGCAGTTTTTCTCTTATGTCAGTCGCTGACAATCATCCAATTAGCCCATGTCAGCAAAAACATTAATCTAGCCAGCTATCTAAACTTGTAGTAATCATGGTCGATTTACTGACTGGAGGGCCCCCATTGATTTTGTTAGTCACTCTCGCGCAGATATCATATTAAACACTGCAGACATTTCTTTCCACCCTATGGCAAAATTAGTAGAATTGCAAAATGTGTAGAATTTCAGCACACTTGCATTAAACTACATAATGTTCTCTACGCCCGATGGCAGAATGTGTAGAATTCCAGGAAATGAACTCTAAAACAATTCTCCTTTATTTTTCTCTCCGCTGTCAAGAGCAGGGCTGCTAAAATGTTTTGCTCGCGGGGGGGCTACATAATTTTAATTTAGGGCCCCCAAAAAGCTAGGGCCTGCTCTGAATTCATGTGTGGGTATGGATGTTCGTACGCAGAACCGCGCGCAACTTGTGGCTCCTCATGATAAATTCAGATTTTGTGGCCCCCACCCCCATTTTTGGGGGGGTCATTTTTAGCAGACGCTCTTATCCAGAGCGACTTACAGTTACTGCATTTTTTTTTTTTCATAAATTTTTTTCTTCATACAGTATACCCATCAGAGTTGCCCTATATGGCCCAAAGTTGCCATTTGGGACACAAACGCTTCTCTCCTCCAGCGTTTTCTAACTTTATATCGCTGACTGACTGAGCCGCCAACCAGAGGCATTATTTTCCTTGACACTGTGGCTTTTTCCCTGGCTTTTTCCCTGGCGGAGGCTTTTTCCCTGGCGGAGGCTTTTTCCTTGGCTTTTTCCCTGGCGGAGGCTTTTTCCCTTGGCTTTTCCCTGGCTTTTTCCCTGGCGGAGGCTTTTTCCTTGGCTTTTTCCCTGGCGGAGGCTTTTTCCCTGGCTGAGGCTTTTTCCCTGGCTGAGGCTTTTTCCCTGGCTTTTTCCCTGTCTGAGGCTTTTTCCCTGGCTGAGGCTCGGCCCCCTCCATGTGCTTATTCTATCTGAGCTGTGGACAGGTTCTCTTTCTTTAATGTGGGGGTCTGTCTCCCTCCTCCCATGCAGAGCGGTGTACTGTAGCAGGGAGAATGAAACAGTCATTGCTCCCAGTCAACCTGAAAATAATGTAGCTCAGGGATGTAGCTCAGTTGGTAGAGCATGGCGTTTGCAACGCCAGGGTTGTGGGTTCGATTCCCACGGGGGGCCAGTATAAAAAAAATAAAAAATAAAGAAGAATAAGAATAATGTATGCACTCACTAACTGTAAGTCGCTCTGGATAAGAGCGTCTGCTAAATGAATAAAACAAAAATGTAAAAAAATATTATAGTCCATGCTGATGTGAAGGAATGTTGGGTCATTTTAAAGGGATACTGTGAGATTCTACTTCCCCAGAGTCAAATGAACTTGTGGATACCATTTTTATGTCCCAGTGTGCAGTATGAAGGAAGTTAGCATTGCTACTGTACCTGTAGACTTCCAGTCGTTGCACTAACGCTGGCTTGCGACACTATCGCTAACTTTCGTCATACTGCACGCGGTATCCTCACATCAAACTGTGAAATAGCCATCACTAGCACACTAGAGGCTGCTGCTGCCTATTGAAATCACTGGCCACTTTAAAGAAATGGAACACTAGTCACTTTAATAATGTTTACATATCTTGCACTACTCATCTCATATGTATATACTGCAGTCTATTCTATAATATTCTACTGTATCTTAGTCCATGCCGCTCTGTCGTTGCTTGTCCATATATGTATATATTCTTAAATTCCAGTCCTTACTAGATTTGTGTGTATTGGGTATATGTTGTGAAATTGTTAGATATTAGGGCGGCAGGTAGCTTAGTGGTTAAGAGCGTTGTGCCAGTAACCGAAAGGTCGCTGGCTCTAATCCCCGAGCCGACTAGGTGAAAAATCTGTCTGTGCCCTTGAGCAAGGCACTTAACCCTAATTGCTCCTGTAAGTCGCTCTGGATAAGAGCGTCTGGTAAATGACTAAAAAAATTAATATAACAAGTAATATATAATATATATAGTACTTGTTAAGTATTACTGCACTGTCGGAACTAGAAGCACAAGCGTTTCGCTACACCAGCAATAACATCTGCTAAACATGTGTATTTGACAAATAACATTTGATTTGACGCTGGGGAAGTAGAAGAACAATCAGGCAGTATCCCTTAAAAACTGGATGGCTGGATGGATGGCTGGCTGGATGGATGGATGGCTGCTGAACCTAGATATTTTTGTATTATTCAGGTCTCTATTCTGCTCATGCTGCAGGGTTGAAGCCCAATTGGCACCCTATTCCCTATAAAGTGCCCTACTTTTGACCAGGGCCCTACAGGATACTATGAGCCCTGGTCAAAGTAGCATATTTTGTAGGGAATAGGGTGCCATTTGGGACACAAAGCTTCCTCTGTTTCTTTTTTCTCTTTTCTTCTTTGTGGTTCTTTTGCCGAAAAGCAAGAAAGGATCTCACAGCAGCGGTTAATGCTCTCCGGTTACCTCCATGTACATGGAGCCTTAATCTGTGGCTTGCTCCTCTGGCTGCAGTGTACCCTCCTCCTCCACCCTCTCCCCTCCACCACCCTCTCTCCTCCTCCTCCACCCTCTCCTCCTCCTCCACCCTCTCCCCTCCACCTCCCTTCTCTTTCCTTCCCCACCCCCTCCTCTTTCCTTCAGGACCAAGGTGCTTCAATCAGGACTATAGTTTCCTAGCTTCCCTGAGGTCAGTAATTGGAGGCATGTGTAGCGGATGAGGGAATTCCAAATGTTATTGGACTTTCCAGTGCTTGGCAGCGGGTCATGTGGCTCTCGATTAGGCTGGGCTGGGTTCTGGAATGGGCGGGGCTGTGCCAGGATTTGCTGGACCGGGCTCCGGAATGGGCTGGGGACTGGGCTGGGCTTGAGATAGGATGGGCTGGGCTCCGGAATGGGCTGTGTTGGAAGAAGAGTTCTGGAACTTCTGGTGAGCGTTCTGGGGGGAGGGGCCTAACTGAACTAAGTACCACAGGATTTCTAAATCGGGAATATCTGCTTGTTGACTTCAAAAGCTGTCGGCTGTCGCAAGACTTAGTTAGGTTAGTTAGGTCAGTGGGAGGGGAGGGCTTTTAGCAAGAGGCCGAAGGTTGCTAGGCTGTAATTCGGCTCAGAATAATTGTTGGGAATGCAGAAGCAGTAGCTGTTGAAGCTAGTATCTCTTGTATGTACAAGACCGTAAAATATTTTTTCTCTGGATATAGCTAACCACCTTAGATACAATGAAACGTGGTTCAATCCATGTATTCAAGAGCATGTTGTGTCTCAACCTATGGTGGGCACAACACTAAAACCTCAGATGACGTAAAATAGGGTGTATGCTACAACATATGCGAATATGAAAAAAATCTTGTTTTGAGATTAATTTACATTTAAGGAAAAATAATAATGATGGAAATAACTTTGAGCACCTTTTATCTCTTAAATGTTTTGGCATTCAGGTATAAACAGTCATTTTCTGACCACTTCTACAATTGGCAAATATGTATGAAAGGTTTTGTTCAAAATCAAAAGGGGTGCTGTCAAAAAAGTGATTGAATTCAAATGGATTTACCCAAAGTCCTCTTATTTTGTCAGTTACTAACCTTGCAGTGTGACCGAGCATGTGTTTGAGTCACAGACCTAGATGATATGGCCCTCTAACATGTGATAAGATCGGTAGGCTCAAATCTGTGTCACAGAGATACCGGGGGTCAGGAGCGGAAACTGGGGCAAACAGTAGCTGCTGAGGTTTGCATTGCTTTGCAGGGCAGAGAATATTAATCCAGTTTTGGTAAGGTAAAGCCCCCTGAAAAAACACAATTCTGGAAAACAAACGCTTCTATCAGATCAAAAACATGTCTGTCTTTGTATCATGTTTTGCACTGTAAAACAAACTTGATTTACCGGAAATGCTGAGTTCTATTAAGCTATCATTATCCAGTTAGCATATGTTCTAGTGGGAGGGAGGTTCTTCTTCTAGTAAGCTGTCATTATCCAGTTAGCATATTTTCTAGTGGGAGGGAGGTTCTTCTGCTTCCTTCTTGGGGCCACCAGACTGTAAATAATCTGTCTGAGTTGTCCCCTCCTCCTCTCTGTTTGAACACAGCTGAAGGCCATAGCTTCAATGCTGTCACACATTTCAACAGCGAGGACTTTCTTCAGAGCTTGTTTTCCAACTCGCCTAAGGCCCTATTCCCACTACGAGATATGAAGGAGAGTCTGAGGAGCGGAAAGAGAATTCTACTTTTCAGTTCACGTTACATGCTTGTCTTACATTTACGTCATTTAGCAGACGCTCTTATCCAGAGCGACTTACAAATAGG
Organism: Coregonus clupeaformis; assembly: GCF_020615455.1. Taxonomy (NCBI): domain Eukaryota; kingdom Metazoa; phylum Chordata; class Actinopteri; order Salmoniformes; family Salmonidae; genus Coregonus; species Coregonus clupeaformis. The sequence goes on along the minus strand of NC_059200.1, from coordinate 17,171,068 downwards.
TGCATTCACCTTATAGCCAGTGGGATAACCACTTTACAATGTTTTTTTTTTTTGGAGGGGGGGGGAAGGATTACTTTATCCTATCCCAGGTATTCCTTAAAGAGGTGGGGGTTTCAAATGTCTCCGGAAGGTGGTGAGTGACTCCGCTGTCCTGGCGTCGTGAGGGAGCTTGTTCCACCATTGGGGTGCCAGAGCCGCGAATAGCTTTGACTGGGCTGAGCGGGAACTGTGCTTCCGTAGAGGTAGGGGAGCTAGCGGGCCAGAGGTGGATGAACGTAGTGCCCTCGTCAGATGAATATAATGTACAGTAGGCCTACAACGTTACAACAAACCAGGCTTCATTTTATCAATATCATGCAAATCATTACATGGTCAAAGCAAATCGTGACGGAGAACGTGGGTATAAGTGAATTCACTGCGATGAGCTGTTTTATATGGAAGCCCATACCCGCCACCATTTTATAGAATGCCTCATGTTTTGTCAATGTGCACAATTAGTCTGTGCTTCAGTCTGATCAGCTGCAGGTAGCCTACTGATAACAAACACAGCTGCAGGTAGCCTACTGATAACAAACACAGCTGCAGGTAGCCTACTGATAACACAGCTGCAGGTAGCCTACTGATAACAAACACAGCTGCAGGTAGCCTACTGATAACAAACACAGCTGCAGGTAGCCTACTGATAACAAACACAGTTGCAGGTAGCCTACTGATAACAAACACAGCTGCAGGTAGCCTACTGATAACAAACACAGCTGCAGGTAGCCTACTGATAACAAACACAGCTGCAGGTAGCCTACTGATAACACAGTTGCAGGTAGCCTACTGATAACAAACACAGCTGCAGGTAGCCTACTGATAGCAAACACAGCTGCAGGTAGCCTACTGATAACAAACATAGCTGCAGGTAGCCTACTGATAACAAACACAGCTGCAGGTAGCCTACTGATAACAAACACAGCTGCAGGTAGCCTACTGATAACAAACACAGCTGCAGGTAGCCTACTGATAACAAACACAGCTGCAGGTAGCCTACTGATAACAAACACAGTTGCAGGTAGCCTACTGATAGCAAACACAGTTGCAGGTAGCCTACTGATAACAAACACAGCTGCAGGTAGCCTACTGATAACAAACACAGCTGCAGGTAGCCTACTGATAACAAACACAGCTGCAGGTAGCCTACTGATAACAAACACAGCTGCAGGTAGCCTACTGATAACAAACACAGCTGTAGGTAGCCTACTGATAACAAACACAGCTGCAGGTAGCCTACTGATAACAAACACAGCTGCAGGTAGCCTACTGATAACAAACACAGCTGCAGGTAGCCTACTGATAACAAACACAGCTGCAGGTAGCCTACTGATAACAAACACAGCTGCAGGTAGCCTACTGATAACAAACACAGCTGCAGGTAGCCTACTGATAACAAACACAGCTGCAGGTAGCCTACTGATAACAAACACAGCTGCAGGTAGCCTACTGATAACAAACACAGCTGCAGGTAGCCTACTGATAACAAACACAGCTGCAGGTAGCCTACTGATAGCAAACACAGCTGCAGGTAGCCTACTGATAGCAAACACAGCTGCAGGTAGCCTACTGATAACAAACATAGCTGCAGGTAGCCTACTGATAACAAACACAGCTGCAGGTAGCCTACTGATAACAAACACAGCTGCAGGTAGCCTACTGATAACAAACACAGCTGCATGTAGCCTACTGATAACAAACACAGCTGCAGGTAGCCTACTGATAACAAACACAGCTGTAGGTAGCCTACTGATAACAAACACAGCTGCAGGTAGCCTACTGATAACAAACACAGCTGCAGGTAGCCTACTGATAACAAACACAGCTGCAGGTAGCCTACTGATAACAAACACAGCTGCAGGTAGCCTACTGATAACAAACACAGCTGCAGGTAGCCTACTGATAACAAACACAGCTGCAGGTAGCCTACTGATAACAAACACAGCTGCAGGTAGCCTACTGATAACAAACACAGTTGCAGGTAGCCTACTGATAACACAGTTGCAGGTAGCCTACTGATAACAAACATAGCTGCAGGTAGCCTACTGATAACAAACACAGCTGCAGGTAGCCTACTGATAACAAACACAGCTGCAGGTAGCCTACTGATAACAAACACAGCTGCAGGTAGCCTACTGATAACAAACACAGCTGCAGGTAGCCTACTGATAACAAACACAGCTGCAGGTAGCCTACTGATAACACAGTTGCAGGTAGCCTACTGATAACAAACACAGCTGCAGGTAGCCTACTGATAACAAACACAGCTGCAGGTTGCCTAGAGCAGCCTATGCTCTCTGATCCCATCTGGGCCCGGGGAAAGCTATGTATTTATAGCCCGAAATAGGCCCATTTATTTGTGTTCTGAGAAAATGCGAATGTCATCAAATTTGGTTTATATTCAACCTTCAGGTGGTTAGACTACCTGGGCCTTTTTAATCCAAACTGATTGACTGGAATTAATCAAACAACACAATAATGATGACATACTGTCTGAGTATCTTTAAATTACAGACTCAAAGGCCCTCACCCTGCAACCTTGCATACAGCTAGCTCAGCCCCTGTTAGTTTTGGTCCAATCGCGGTTGTTGTCTCTTTGTCTGTGTAAAGGGTTTGTGTTCATCCTCCCTAGGGCCAGGAGTTTTTCCCCAGGAGTTTTATTTTTAAACAGTATGACCATTTTCATGTGGCTCAGAGCAGCCGGCAGCTACTGCAACATGTAACAGAATGTAACATGCTGTTACTGCAATTTCAGGGAAAAACTAAATAAAACAAGTCTCAAATGTTAGGAAAATGTCTATACGTTTTGAGCTGTTTCAAAAACATGACTCTGCTATTACCGTTTATACTGTAGGAGTGTTGAGCTCGACGAGACAATTGTGTTTACACTGCCGTGCTTCAAGGGGGGCAATCTCTCCGGAGGTAGCAGTCGGGACGTAGCAAGTATACAAGTTTACATTTTAGTCATTTAGCAGACGCTCTTATCCAGAGCGACTTACAGGAGCAATTAGGGTTAAGTGCCTTGCTTAAGGGCACATCGGCAGATTTTTCACCTAGTCGCCTCTGGGATTAGAACCAGCAACCTTTCGGGTACTGGCACAACGCTCTTAACCACTAAGCTACCTGCCGCCCTACACAATGGCATATTTTTTTATTTTTTTATTTATACACAAGTTTACGTTTGAGTAATATGTGTAGCAGATGGTATTTTTAGGGAAGGTGTAATTAGTGTGAAGAGGCTCTAAGAGTGTTCAGAGAATAGTGTTGAATCTGTTTGGATTGATTGACAGGCAGTTGGAGTTTGAGTGTCCTGCTGTTGATTTAAGTCACACTATGCAGCATTTAAGCTCAGAGGAAAAAACAACCAGTTCTAATGAATAAAATCCTTCCATCCACAGTTTTTTATATAGGAGTAAAGTCATACCGTATATTAAAAAAAAATCACTACCACTGTGATGGAAACACGGTGGAATCTTTTTGTGTCTATGAAATGAATTATGCGACAAATTGCAGTGGAAACGATTTCTTGGTTTCAATTGTTGATAGAATAGCCATGTCGAGGAACATCTGCAGTCACGCGATGCTATGTTGTGTGGTTCTTCCCCACTATGTCTTGAAAAAGCATGCACAGTTTATCAGGCTACATATGTAATTAGCTGTAATGACCTTCACGGTGGTGAGCTTGACGTTCCTTTCCAATAACAATAGGTGGTAGAAGCTGCCGATGATCAAATAAGAATGATCTTATCCAGCTCATCATATAACTTCACCTGTCCACTTTATCAGCCAACTGCTGTCTAGAGAGCATGTGCGAAAACCAGATTGGGCATGTTTGCCATTTATCACAACGTGTGTGTGTGTGTGTGTGTGTGTGTGTGTGTGTGTGTGTCTCACATTGAACTTTATTTTATTTTATTCTGTACAATGGAACTTTAGAATTTATGTCATCACAGCCTTTTATGTGCACTACGTCATCACAGCCTTTTATGTGCAGCAGGTAGCTTAGTGGTTAAGAGCGTTGTGCCAGTAACCGAAAGGTCGCTGGTTCTAATCCCCGAGCCGACTAGGTGAAAAATCTGTCGATGTGCCCTTGAGCAAGGCACTTAACCCTAATTGCTCATGTAAGTCGCTCTGGATAAGAGCGTCTGCTAAATGACATAAAAATAAAAAGAATGTGCACTACGTCATCACAGCCTTGTCCGTAACAAGTCAGTTTTGATGGAAACAAACCTCTGGTGGGGAAAATGCACATTTTTGTTTTAATGCAGATTTGATCATATTTGCATTAAAATCTGTCAAACTGGATAGAAACCTGGCTTGTGATCGGTGAGTGTCCTCAGCTCAGATAAACATAGGGGAGTCCTTTCCTTCTCTCTCCCCTAGTGTGTGTTGGTGATTATTGCCTTGGAAGCAGAAAATCCAAACAGTTATAAAATAGAAAGACAAAAGATTGAAGCAATTATCAAATGATTCACTGGGAGGATTAGATCTGAAAAGTAAACTATTCTTCACAGACAGACACACACTCCCTTTCCCTCTGCAGAGTGTGTTGGCGTGGGGAATGTGCTGAGGTGTTCATTCCAGATTAGCTGGGGGCGTGTGTGTGTTTGGCCCTGGCCCTTTGACGCCTCCCTCCTCAGCTCTTTGGCCTCTGTCCTGGCCTTGACTGCCACCCTTCCACAGCCTGTCTGAAGATGGCTAAGGCAGTACAGGGCTAGATTGCCTTACCACATTACAGTTTTTCTCTCCCAGTGAAGAGTCAGTCACTCTAGTCGATTCTTTGACAGCAGACTTGTGTGAGAGGAGGCAGCAGGAAGCACCTGTGTAGAATGCAGATGTGTGTCTTGTCCTAGGGGATCTCTCTGGCTACTCTGACTGCCTAAAGAATCATGTCACTTTTTAGTGCTGGGTTCTCTCTCTTTCTCTCTTTCTCTCTCTCGCTCTCTCAAATCAATTTCAATGTCAATTTAAGGGATTTATTGGCATGGGAAACGTATGTTAACATTGCCAAAGCAAGTGAAGTAGATAGTAAACAAAAGTGAAATAAACAATAAATATTAACAGTAAACATTACACTCAGAAGTTCCAAAAGAATAAAGACATTTCAAATGTCATATTATGTATATATACAGTGTTGTAACAATGTGCAAATAGTTAAAGTACAAATGGGAAAATAAATCAACATAAATATGGGTTGTATTTACAATGGTGTTTGTTCTTCACTGGTTGCCCTTTTCTTGTGGCAACAGGTCACAAATCTTGCTGCTGTGATGGCACACTGTGGTTTTTCACCCAGTAGATATGGGAGTTTATCAAAATTGGGTTTGTTTTCGAATTCTTTGTGGATCGCTGTAATCTCTCTCTCTCTCTCTCTCTCTCTCTCTCAGAGCTGTTAGTCTAATGGTGAGGTCAGGCAGCAAAAACAGATTGATTTAATTACATTTTTGTCTGAATTAAATCAAAGGTTAATGGGTGGTTAAAAAGTAATAGAACTCCCATTTGAAAATCATTATCAGGAAGCCATCCTTTTAAACCACTGTCCACACCCTCCCTCCTTCATAGTTAGCCACGGCTTGATTATACCACACCGTATCAAGGCAGATCCCTGAGATCAGGCTAGTCGATGCACGTTCTGCTCTAGTTCAGACTAGGAGATTCAGCTGAATGGGAGGTAAACAGGGTGAAGAGAGTAGAGATGTCTGAACTGAACATATATTTCAGACAGCAAAACATTTTGAAATGGCGATCCCTCCAGCCCACTCCCACCAGCTCTCAGAGCAGAGGCCGTAGTTAATGGCTAAAATGAAAGACAGATGGCACCTTCACAACCTGCAGTAGACTGAGTCGGTATGATACAGCGGTTATCTATTCACGTTATCGATGTGGCGACGAGTACTAATTATCCCTTTCCCTTTTGAGTACCACACCGTGGTAGAGGATGGTCACGGCACTGAACCTTTATCAGGGTTGGCGGAACAACGAGACGGAAGAAAGAACTGGATGGTTTCAGACATGTTGGTACTGCTGTAGACGTGTTAACTAAACAGGATGGTTTCAGACATGTTGGTACTGCTGTAGACGTGTTAACTAAACTAAACAGGATGGTTTCAGACATGTTGGTACTGCTGTAGACGTGTTCACTAAACAGGATGGTTTCAGACATGTTGGTACTGCTGTAGACGTGTTAACTAAACAGGATGGTTTCAGACATGTTGGTACTGCTGTAGACGTGTTAACTAAACAGGATGGTTTCAGACATGTTGGTACTGCTGTAGACGTGTTCACTAAACAGGATGGTTTCAGACATGTTGGTACTGCTGTAGACGTGTTCACTAAACAGGATGGTTTCAGACATGTTGGTACTGCTGTAGACGTGTTAACTAAACAGGATGGTTTCAGACATGTTGGTACTGCTGTAGACGTGTTCACTAAACTAAACAGGATGGTTTCAGACATGTTGGTACTGCTGTAGACGTGTTAACTAAACAGGATGGTTTCAGACATGTTGGTACTGCTGTAGACGTGTTAACTAAACAGGATGGTTTCAGACATGTTGGTACTGCTGTAGACGTGTTCACTAAACTAAACAGGATGGTTTCAGACATGTTGGTACTGCTGTAGACGTGTTAACTAAACAGGATGGTTTCAGACATGTTGGTACTGCTGTAGACGTGTTAACTAAACAGGATGGTTTCAGACATGTTGGTACTGCTGTAGACGTGTTCACTAAACAGGATGGTTTCAGACATGTTGGTACTGCTGTAGACGTGTTAACTAAACAGGATGGTTTCAGACATGTTGGTACTGCTGTAGACGTGTTAACTAAACAGGATGGTTTCAGACATGTTGGTACTGCTGTAGACGTGTTAACTAAACTAAACAGGATGGTTTCAGACATGTTGGTACTGCTGTAGACGTGTTAACTAAACAGGATGGTTTCAGACATGTTGGTACTGCTGTAGACGTGTTAACTAAACAGGATGGTTTCAGACATGTTGGTACTGCTGTAGACGTGTTCACTAAACAGGATGGTTTCAGACATGTTGGTACTGCTGTAGACGTGTTAACTAAACTAAACAGGATGGTTTCAGACATGTTGGTACTGCTGTAGACGTGTTAACTAAACAGGATAGTTTCAGACATGTTGGTACTGCTGTAGACGTGTTAACTAAACAGGATGGTTTCAGACATGTTGGTACTGCTGTAGACGTGTTAACTAAACAGGATGGTTTCAGACATGTTGGTACTGCTGTAGACGTGTTCACTAAACAGGATGGTTTCAGACATGTTGGTACTGCTGTAGACGTGTTCACTAAACAGGATGGTTTCAGACATGTTGGTACTGCTGTAGACGTGTTCACTAAACAGGATGGTTTCAGACATGTTGGTACTGCTGTAGACGTGTTAACTAAACAGGATGGTTTCAGGCATGTTGGTACTGCTGTAGACGTGTTAACTAAACAGGATGGTTTCAGACATGTTGGTACTGCTATAGACGTGTTAACTAAACTAAACAGGATGGTTTCAGACATGTTGGTACTGCTGTAGACGTGTTCACTAAACAGGATGGTTTCAGACATGTTGGTACTGCTGTAGACGTATTAACTAAACAGGATGGTTTCAGACATGTTGGTACTGCTGTAGACGTGTTAACTAAACTAAACAGGATGGTTTCAGACATGTTGGTCTGCTTCTACACCTGCATTACTAGCTGTTTGGGGTTTTAGGCTGGGTTTCTGTACAGCACTTCGAGATATTAGCTGATGTAAGAAGGGCTATATAAAATCAAATTGATTGATTGATTGATTGACTGTAGACGTGTTAACTAAACAGGATGGTTTCAGACATGTTGGTACTGCTGTAGACGTGTTAACTAAACAGGATGGTTTCAGACATGTTGGTACTGCTGTAGACGTGTTAACTAAACTAAACAGGATGGTTTCAGACATGTTGGTACTGCTGTAGACGTGTTAACTAAACTAAACAGGATGGTTTCAGACATGTTGGTACTGCTGTAGACGTGTTAACTAAACTAAACAGGATGGTTTCAGACATGTTGGTACTGCTGTAGACGTGTTAACTAAACAGGATGGTTTCAGACATGTTGGTACTGCTGTAGACGTGTTAACTAAACAGGATGGTTTCAGACATGTTGGTACTGCTGTAGACGTGTTAACTAAACTAAACAGGATGGTTTCAGACATGTTGGTACTGCTGTAGACGTGTTAACTAAACTAAACAGGATGGTTTCAGACATGTTGGTACTGCTGTAGACGTGTTAACTAAACAGGATGGTTTCAGACATGTTGGTACTGCTGTAGACGTGTTAACTAAACAGGATGGTTTCAGACATGTTGCTACTGCTTTAGACTAAACCAGCCTGAAACACAGACACGTGTTTTGATTGTACGTTTCCTCTATCTCATGAGTGATTTGGCTCAGTCAGGGCATCATTCACTAGGCTATGGCCTCAGAGCTGCTGGTGGTGGGCAGAATGACAGGATCTCAATTTTAAATACCTATGCTGTCGGAAATGTATGTATGTACGTACGCACACATGCTGAGAACATATATTTAGCTTACAATTGTGTCCATGAAAGGGAGATTATTTCAATATTTTTTGTCCCTTGAATCATTTGATTGGATGTAGGCGTACAAAAAAACCAGCACCACTTGGTCCAGCCCTATGGCATTTAGTAAGGTCTTCACAGTTCATATCAGATGTATTTACTACCTTTTACATACTTCATCATCTTTATCCCCATTGGGACAGACGTACTTAAATCAGTGTCATGGGTTAATCAGCCCATGACATTGTTGACCGTGTTGTGAAGCCCCGCTTTGTTCTCTCACGGAGATCTGGAGTCACAGTGGAAGGATCTGAGGAACTATTTATAGTCAACAGGTGTCACAGTGGAAGGATCTGAGGAACTATTTATAGTCAACAGGTGAACCGTTCCACCGAGGCCTACTACTTTAATATTGCAGTTAGATTGTAACTTCCATCAGTGTAATTGTCTGCATCACTTCCAATCCCCCATATGTCTTTTTTTCTTGCAAATAAATATGTGTGTGTGTGTGTGTGTGTATATATATATATATATATATATATGTGTATGTACAGTGGGGAAAAAAAAGTATTTAGTCAGCCACCAATTGTGCAAGTTCTCCCGCTTAAAAAGATGAGAGAGGCCTGTAATTTTTCATCATAGGTACACGTCAACTATGACAGACAAAATGAGAAAAATTTTCCAGAAAATCACATTGTAGGATTTTTAATGAATTTATTTGCAAATTATGGTGGAAAATAAGTATTTGGTCAATAACAAAAGTTTCTCAATACTTTGTTATATACCCTTTGTTAGCAATGACACAGGTCAAACGTTTTCTGTAAGTCTTCACAAGGTTTTCACACACTGTTGCTGGTATTTTGGCCCATTCCTCCATGCAGATCTCCTCTAGAGCAGTGATGTTTTGGGGCTGTCGCTGGGCAACACAGACTTTCAACTCCCTCCAAAGATTTTCTATGGGGTTAAGATCTGGAGACTGGCTAGGCCACTCCAGGACCTTGAAATGTTTCTTCCGAAGCCACTCCTTCGTTGCCCGGGCGGTGTGTTTGGGATCATTGTCATGCTGAAAGACCCAGCCACGTTTCATCTTCAATGCCCTTGCTGATGGAAGGAGGTTTTCACTCAAAATCTCACGATACATGGCCCCATTAATTATTTCCTTTAAACGGATCATTCGTCCTGGTCCCTTTGCAGAAAAACAGCCCCAAAGCATGATGTTTCCACCCCCATGCTTCACAGTAGGTATGGTGTTCTTTGGATGCAACTCAGCATTCTTTGTCCTCCAAACACGACGAGTTGAGTTTTTACCAAAAAGTTATATTTTGACCATATGACATTCTCCCAATCCTCTTCTGGATCATCCAAATGCACTCTAGGAAACTTCAGACGGGCCTGGACATGTACTGGCTTAAGCAGGGGGACACGTCTTGCACTGCAGGATTTGAGTCCCTGGCGGCGTAGTGTGTTACTGATGGTAGGCTTTGTTATTTTGGTCCCAGCTCTCTGCAGGTCATTCACTAGGTCCCCCCGTGTGGTTCTGGGATTTTTGCTCACCGTTCTTGTGATCATTTTGACCCCACGGGGTGAGATCTTGCGTGGAGCCCCAGATCGAGGGAGATTATCAGTGGTCTTGTATGTCTTCCATTTCCTAATAATTGCTCCCACAGTTGATTTATTCAAACCAAGCTGCTTACCTATTGCAGATTCAGTCTTCCCAGCCTGGTGCAGGTCTACAATTTTGTTTCTGGTGTCCTTTGACAGCTCTTTGGTCTTGGCCATAGTGGAGTTTGGAGTGTGACTGTTTGAGGTTGTGGACAGGTGTCTTTTATACTGATAACAAGTTGAAACAGGTGCCATTAATACAGGTAACGAGTGGAGGACAGAGGAGCCTCTTAAAGAAGAAGTTACAGGTCTGTGAGAGCCAGAAATCTTGCTTGTTTGTAGGTGACCAAATACTTATTTTCCACCATAATTTGCAAATAAATTCATTAAAAAATCCTACAATGTGATTTTCTGGATTTTTTTTCCTCAATTTGTCTGTCATAGTTGACGTGTACCTATGATGAAAATTACAGGCCTCTCTCATCTTTTTTAAGTGGGAGAACTTGCACAATTGGTGGCTGACTAAATACTTATTTTCCCCACTGTATATGTGTTTATATATGTATGTATACATATCCTTTTTTTATAATATATTTACATTTACATTTACGTCATTTAGCAGACGCTCTTATCCAGAGCGACTTACAAATTGGTGCATTCACCCTATAGCCAGTGGGATAACCACTTTACAATTATTATTTTTTTATTATTATTTTGGGGGGGGGTAGAAGGATTACTTTATCCTATCCCAGGTATTCCTTAAAGAGGTGGGGTTTCAAATGTCTCCGGAAGGTGGTGAGTGACTCCGCTGTGTCCTGGCGTTGTGAGGGAGCTTGTTCCACCATTGGGGTGCCAGAGCAGCGAACAGTTTTGACTGGGCTGAGCGGGAACTATGCTTCCGCAGAGGAAGGGGAGCCAGCAGGCCAGAGGTGGATGAACGCAATGCCCTCGTTTGGGTGTAGGGACTGATCAGAGCCTGAAGGTACGGAGGTGCCGTTCCCCTCACAGCTCCGTAGGCAAGCACCATGGTCTTGTAACAGATGCGAGCTTCAACTGGAAGCCAGTGGAGTGTGCGGAGGAGCGGGGTGACGTGAGAGAACTTGGGAAGGTTGAACACCAGACGGGCTGCGGCATTCTGGATGAGTTGTAGGGGTTTAATGGCACAGGCAGGGAGCCCAGCCAACAGCGAGTTGCAGTAATCCAGACGGGAGATGACAAGTGCCTGGATTAGGACCTGTGCCGCTTCCTGTGTAAGGCAGGCTCGTACTCTCCCATTATTACTTTCCAACCCCACCACCCCTTCCCTAATTGGAGTAAACTAGTGAACAACAATGCTTAGGCCTCTACTTCCAGCTTATACATACTATATAAATTTTATGGACACAGTCAATTTTCCAATCATTCTATTTTGTTTGTTTTTACTCCTGAACTTCATCTACCCTCAACCTCGCCGATCATTTTCATGATGTCCATCCAGTTTGCTTCTACATGCCATATATTTCTAACTGTGCTCTTTCACAAAAGCACTCAACCTATAACCTATATACTTATTATGGACACAGTATGCTTTACATTAGTTATCTTGTTGTTGTTAGTTGTTATTAGTCCCATCCTTCAACTCCATTCAACCCCTCCCATATATCTCTTAACACCATCCATATTGGATTTCTATTTGCCAATATGTTTTTCAACTGTACTGTGATGTTTCACAAAATATCTGAACCATTATCGTTATCCCTGTTGCTTTAAGTGTCTTCAAAGTGTCTTACCATTCTGCTCTGGTCTTTGTTTACATACGACACCGACTAGACCGGCACCCTACTGTACTGAGAAGTGTATTTTTAACTCCTGGCCTACATGAGCAATCTCTGAAGAATGTTGCGTACTAAACATTTCTACAGTAGCATGGAGTGATACTCCGAGCAGGATTTTCCGGTGTCCAACATACACTTGAAGGTATGTTGGACCGACGTCATGGGTTTTCCCACAGTAGATGGGTAGACTACAAAGCAGGTTCAATGAGTTTGCTAGCTAACTTGCCTAAATATTCTGAAATGACTAATAGATCTAAGTTTAGCTTTCTTAATCAATCAGAAAATCAATGGTTATTTCAGGTTGTTTATCAAAGTTCGATGTCTAACTCATTGAACTTGCTTTGTAGTATACCACACAGAGGTTAAATCTTTTTATTCATCAAATGTTTATTTGTGTTATAAATTAGTCATGTTAAAATATATCACATTACGCATTTTGGAATGACAGAATGCATTTTAAACTTGTGTTTGTGCATTGATAAGCACACCAAAGACGACATTCACGATAAGTAATCAAATATGGCACTGACTTGCCCCTGGATTGATGTTTTAGCATTGTCTCAATGAAGAGTTTTGCGTTCAACAAGCTATGTGCAACATGCACGCGCAGTTACAAGCCTGCTAGAGTTGGCGCAGAAGGCAAAAAGCAGTATCTAGCTTACTTCGTAGGATACCCCTCATGTGTGGTGCCAAGAGTGTCATGGTGATGAGTAGGACAGGTCAGAGAGGGAAACGTGGCATCAGGAGTTTCCAACCAAAGTGCTTCTCTATCCAGTCAACTCTCACACAGTCATTCAGCCGTGCCTGAACCTCTGCTTCATGATTAATCTAGTCATCTCTCCTCTCACTCAGCTAGCCCTTCCTCTAATCCATCTAGTCATCTCTCCTCACACTCAGCCAGCCCTTCCTCTAATCCATCTAGTCATCTCTCCTCACACTCAGCCAGCCCTTCCTCTAATCCATCTAGTCATCTCTCCTCTCACTCAGCCAGCCCTTCCTCTAATCCATCTAGTCATCTCTCCTCTCACTCAGCTAGCCCTTCCTCTAATCCATCTAGTCATCTCTCCTCTCACTCAGCTAGCCCTTCCTCTAATCCATCTAGTCATCTCTCCTCTCACTCAGCCAGCCCTTCCTCTAATCCATCTAGTCATCTCTCCTCTCACTCAGCTAGCCCTTCCTCTAATCCATCTAGTCATCTCTCCTCTCACTCAGCCAGCCCTTCCTCTAATCCATCTAGTCATCTCTCCTCTCACTCAGCTAGCCCTTCCTCTAATCCATCTAGTCATCTCTCCTCACACTCAGCTAGCCCCTTCCTCTAATCCATCTAGTCATCTCTCCTCTCACTCAGCTAGCCCTTCCTCTAATCCATCTAGTCATCTCTCCTCTCACTCAGCTAGCCCTTCCTCTAATCCATCTAGTCATCTCTCCTCTCACTCAACTAGCCCTTCCTCTAATCCATCTAGTCATCTCTCCTCTCACTCAGCCAGCCCTTCCTCTAATCCATCTAGTCATCTCTCCTCTCACTCAGCTAGCCCTTCCTCTAATCCATCTAGTCATCTCTCCTCTCACTCAGCCAGCCCTTCCTCTAATCCATCTAGTCATCTCTCCTCTCACTCAGCTAGCCCTTCCTCTAATCCATCTAGTCATCTCTCCTCACACTCAGCTAGCCCTTCCCTCTAATCCATCTAGTCATCTCTCCTCACACTCAGCCAGCCCTTCCTCTAATCCATCTAGTCATCTCTCCTCTCACTCAGCTAGCCCTTCCTCTAATCCATCTAGTCATCTCTCCTCACACTCAGCTAGCCCTTCCTCTAATCCATCTAGTCATCTCTCCTCTCACTCAGCTAGCCCTTCCTCTAATCCATCTAGTCATCTCTCCTCACACTCAGCTAGCCCTTCCTCTAATCCATCTAGTCATCTCTCCTCACACTCAGCTAGCCCTTCCTCTAATCCATCTAGTCATCTCTCCTCTCACTCAGCTAGCCCTTCCTCTAATCCATCTAGTCATCTCTCCTCACACTCAGCTAGCCCTTCCTCTAATCCATCTAGTCATCTCTCCTCTCACTCAGCTAGCCCTTCCTCTAATCCATCTAGTCATCTCTCCTCTCACTCAGCTAGCCCTTCCTCTAATCCATCTAGTCATCTCTCCTCTCACTCAGCTAGCCCTTCCTCTAATCCATCTAGTCATCTCTCCTCTCACTCAGCTAGCCCTTCCTCTAATCCATCTAGTCATCTCTCCTCTCACTCAGCTAGCCCTTCCTCTAATCCATCTAGTCATCTCTCCTCTCACTCAGCTAGCCCTTCCTCTAATCCATCTAGTCATCTCTCCTCTCACTCAGCCAGCCCTTCCTCTAATCCATCTAGTCATCTCTCCTCTCACTCAGCCAGCCCTTCCTCTAATCCATCTAGTCATCTCTCCTCTCACTCAGCTAGCCCTTCCTCTAATCCATCTAGTCATCTCTCCTCTCACTCAGCTAGCCCTTCCTCTAATCCATCTAGTCATCTCTCCTCTCACTCAGCCAGCCCTTCCTCTAATCCATCTAGTCATCTCTCCTCTCACTCAGCTAGCCCTTCCTCTAATCCATCTAGTCATCTCTCCTCACACTCAGCTAGCCCTTCCTCTAATCCATCTAGTCATCTCTCCTCACACTCAGCTAGCCCTTCCTCTAATCCATCTAGTCATCTCTCCTCACACTCAGCTAGCCCTTCCTCTAATCCATCTAGTCATCTCTCCTCTCACTCAGCCAGCCCTTCCTCTAATCCATCTAGTCATCTCTCCTCACACTCAGCCAGCCCTTCCTCTAATCCATCTAGTCATCTCTCCTCTCACTCAGCTAGCCTATATCCCTGCCCGAGGCTGTTAAGACTAGAGAGGAAGATTCACAGCATTTTGCAGCGTCAAGCTAGCTGGCTTCACCTTTATTTATAATATTTTCTATTTGATTATATGGACTTTTCGTGACAGCTCTCCATGTATGTTTACTTTCCTGGCATGAGTTATTTGTATATCTTACTGTAGTTTTCAACAGGTTAATGTGTTTGTTCAAGTTCAGTTCAAGAACGATTTGGGAGAATCGAATTCCCCCGGCAGTTGGAAAGGGACCGCTGCTCTGAACTCGCAGGCTGCGATCCCAAATGGCACCCTATTCCCTCTATAGTGCACTACTTTAGACCAGAACCCTACGGTATTAGGGTACCATTTATGACACCTCCTCAGTCTCACCCACTGCAATGTCTGGACTCTATTTCCCCTGAGTTAGAACTCCGGCACTGCTAACCAGTCAAATCCTCTTAAAATGAATTTATTTAAATGTATTTGGTCGGGACATGAAATATGGCATCATGGATCAAACTAGTTTTTCCTGTGTCCAAAATGAAAAACATACTTTGCATGATTTTTATATCCATCGCCCACAGTGATGCTGTGTCCTGGATGTTTGAGCTGTGAGAGCAAAACGGGACTATGATGCAGTGACCGTTCTCTTGAAAATATACTGAGTGTACAAAACATTAGGAACACATCCTTAATATTGAGTTGCACCCCATTTTGCCCTCACAACAGCCTCAATTCATCAGGGCATGGACTCTACAAGTTGTCTTAAAACATTCTACAGGGAAGCATGTTGACTCCAATGCTTCCCACAGTTGTGTCAAATTGGCTGGATGTCCTTTGGGTGGTGGACCATTCTTGATACACACGGCAAACTGTTGAGCATGAAAAACCCAGCAGCGTTGCAGTTCTTGACACACTCAAACCGGTGTGCCTGGCACCTACTACCATACCCCGTTCAAAGGCATTTAAATATTTTGTCTTGCCCACTCATCCTCTGAATGCCACACATACACAATCCATGTCTCAAGGCTAAAAAAAAATCCTTCTTTAACCTGTCTCCTCCCCTTCATCTACACTGATTTGAAGTGAATCTAACAGGTGACATCAATAAGGGATCATAGATTTCACCTGGATTCACCTGGTCAGTCTGTCATGGAAAGAGCAGGTGTTCCTAATGTTTTGTACACTCCGTCTATTTGACACACTGCAGCTTCTCTACTGTCTGAGTAAAAAAAAATGTCTGTCTTTCAGACCATAGAGATACAATATAATAACTCTGATTTTAATATTTCTGTCTTTCAGACCATAGAGATACAATATAATAACTCTGATTTTAATATTTCTGTCTTTCAGATCCTCTGCACTCCCACCGGAGGTACCACAGTGACTACAGCTCGTCCAGTGAGAGCCCCTCTGTAGCTTCCTCTGAAACAGACTACAGACAAGGTAGCATTTATTTATTTCACCTTTATTTAACCAGGTAGGCCAGTTGAGAACAAGTTCTCATTTACAACTGCGACCTGGCCAAGATAAAAGCAAAGCAGTGCGATTTTAAAAACAACAACAACACAGAGTTACATATGGGGTAAAACAAAACATAAAGTCAAAAATACTAACAGAAAATATATATATATACAGTGTGTGCAAATGTAGCAAGTTATGGAGGTAAGGCATTAAATAGGCCATAGTGCAAAATAATTACAATTGGTATTAACACTGGAATGATAGATGTGCAAGAGATGATGTGCAAATAGAGATACTGGGGTGTAAATGAGCAAAATAAATAACAATATGGGGATGAGGTAGTTGGGTGGGCTAATTTCATTCATATTCATATCATTCAAGCCAGTCCTTTTAACTTTAAAATACAAAATTACATGTTTGTTACGCACAAGGTGTTTCAAATTCCACAGCAAAAGAGGAACATGTGCCGTTGAATGTAGATTTATTATGAGTCCTGTATCTGAAAGCCAGAGCTGACTATGCACTTCACGTCCCCCTCATCTTGGAAACGAAATTATAAACAGCTTAACTGCAGCACCAGAAACCTCACTGACACACAAAGCTGCTGTCATCTTGAGCAACTGTTAGGTCTTTCGAAAACGCTCACCGTAGCATCTTGAGCAACTGATAGATATTGTTAGATATTACTTGTTAGATATTACTGCACTGTCGGAGCTAGAAGCACAAGCATTTCGCTACACCCGCAATAACATCTGCTAAACACGTGTATGTGACAAATACAATTTGATTTGATTTGAACTGTTAGATCTTTTGGAAAACGCTCACCCGTAGCCTAGTTCTTTGAATGTGTGATACTCCTGGCTCTGTTCTGGTTTCACCATCACTACTCGACCAACTCCCTCTGATTCTGCTGCCCGCTGGAGCCTGCTGTTGATCATGTGATGGATCTTTTACATCTTTCTTTCTTCTGTTTCAGCTAAGAAAACAGAGGAAGTGAGACGCTACAGCTCCCAGTTGGCTCTCTCAGACCATCACGGCGTGTCTCTCACCAGCCACAACACGCACAGGCACAGGTACGTCCCTGTTAACAATTACACTTGAGATGGAGGCATGTCCGTTCCCAGTAAAAGATTCACCTGGGCCTTGTTCATTAAAATACGCAGTGGAAGAAAACAGTCCGAAACAGGGAGGCGCTATCTGAACTTGTCCTATAGCAAAGGCTCCTTTTTTCATTACACAATGTTAAAAAAAAAGTTGCGCTATGGTGTGCCTTAATGAAAACAACCTTTCACCTGAGCGCTCTCTCTGTGACTTTCTCCCCTCTCACATTCCTAGTGTCCAGTCAAGCCAAAAGTCTGAGTCCTGCAATAGCAACGTGTGTGTGTGTGTACACCAAAAGTATGTGATTACCTGTTCAAATGAGTGGATTTGGCTATTTCAGCCACACCCGTTGCTGACGGGTGTATAAAATTGAGCACACCGCCATGCAATCTCCATAGACAAACATTGGCTGTAGAATGGCCTTACTGAAGAGCTCAGTGACTTTCAACGTGGCACCGTCATAGGATGCCACCTTTCCAACAAGTCAGTTAATCACATTTCTGCCCTGCTAGAGCTGCCCCGGTCAACTGTAAGTGCTGTTATTGTGAAGTGAATACATCTAGAAGCAACAACGGCTAGGCTGCGAAATGGTAGGCCACACAAGCTCACAGAACAGGCCCGCCGAATGCTGAAGCGCGTAGCGCATTAAAATCGTCTGTTCTCTGATGCAACACTGACTACCGAGTTCCAAATTGCCTCTGGAAGCAACGCCAGCACAAGTACTGTTCGTCGGAAGCTTCATGAAATGTGTTTCCATGGCCGAGCAGCCGCACACAAGCCTAAGATCACTATGCGCAATGCCAGGCGTCGGCTGGAGTGGTGTAAAGCTCGCCGCCATTGGACTCTGGAGTAGTCGAAACGCGTTCTCTGGAGTGATTAATCATGCTTCACCATCTGGCAGTCCGACGGAGGAATCTTGAGTTTGGCGGATGCCAGTAGAAACGCTACCTGCCCCAATGCATAGTGCCAACTGTAAAGTTTGGTTGAGGAGGAATAATGGTCTGGGGCTGTTTTTCATGGTTCGGGCTAGTTCCAGTGAAGGGAAATCTTAACGCTACAGCATACAATGACATTCTAGACGATTCTATGCTTCCAAATTGTGGCAACAGTTTGGGGAAGGCCCTTTCCTGTTTCAGCATGACAATGCCCCCGTGCACAAATCGAGGTCCATACAGAAATGGTTTGTCTATCTGTGTGGAAGAACTTGACTGGCCTGCACAGAGCCCTGACCTCAACCCCATCGAACACCTTTGGGATGAATTGGAACGCCGACTGCGAGCCAGGCCTAATCGGCCAACATCAGTGTCTGACCTCACTAATGCTCTTGTGGCTGAATGGAAGCAAGTCCCCGCAGCAATGTTCCAACATCTAGTGGAAAGCCTTCCCAGAAGAGTGGAGGCTGTTGTAGCAGCAAAGGGGGGACCGACTCCATAGTAATGGCAGTGATTTTGGAATAAGATGTTTGACGAGCAGGTGTCCACATACTTTTGATCATGTAGTTTATATACCCTGGCCCAGGATAGACACCTGTTAATGTTCAGCTAAAGGATCTCCGCTGTTCTCATGCCGCTCACGACTGGGAAAACGGAGAGGTGTGTCGTAGTTGAGGTATGGAAACACGTCCCTCTACTTGGAAGTCAGTCCGAGTTGAGTTATTTATCAGGAATCATAGAAGGTAAATCATCCTGTCACGTTTTCAGTTATTACTGTTCCTGAAGGGTAATGTTTTTTTTGTTTGTTTTTTTAACTTCCTGAAGCAGCCTTGCCTGTTAGCTGTACGATGTTTAATCTGTGGCACTACTTCACCCCCTGCTGGCTAAGTTAATGTATAAGCTGGCTCTATGTTCTAGTCTAGGGGTGTCTCAGAAATAGCACACTTTTCCTTTATATAGTGCCCTGTTCAAAAGTAGTGCACTATATAGGGAATGTGGTGCCATTGGGGACTCCTACTAGTAGTGGGCCGTAGTAGTGTGTGTGTGTGTGTGTGTGTGTGTGTGTGTGTGGTCATGGTAACGTCAATCGGCTGCAGGCTGTAGTGTGGGGTGGTAGGTTAATCAGTGCCAGTATGATTTCATAATTGATCCTGTGTGCAGACAGACAGTTTGGGCACAGGACCACAGAGGGGATTGACACACACTCACCAAACAGCTGGGTCGGGTCACATGCCTGTGCACTGATGTGAAAACCCCATCCAGCACTGATCTCACTCTAATCTTTGGCATCACACTGTGTGTGTGTGTGTGTGTACTAATACCAGCCCAAACCAGTCGTGACATTTATGCTAAAAGGAAATCATGGCAGAGCAATGATCCTCTGTCCTCATGCCTTTTTAGTTTGTACTGATATGTTCTGGCGCTTTAGATTTTAGTGATACAGTGCATTCAGAAAGTATTCAGACCCCTTGACTTTTTCCAGATTTTTTGTTACATTACAGCCTTATTATAAAATTGATTAAATAGTTATTTTTTCTCATGATTCTACACACAATACCCCATAATGTCAAAGCAAAAGTTATTTTTTTTATGTAAAAAATTAAAAACGTTTACAGAAGTATTCAGACCCTTTACTCAGTACTTTGTTGAAGCACCTTTGGCAGCGATTACAGCCTCGAGTCTTCTTGGGTATGACGCTACAAGCTTGGCACACCTGTATTTGGTGAGTTTCTCCCATTTTTCTCTGCAGATCCTCTCAAGCTCTGTCAGGTTGGATGGGGAGTGTCGCTGCACAGCTATTTTCAGGTCTCCAGAGATGTTCGATCGGGTTCAAGTCCGGGCTCTGGCTGGGCCCACTCAAGGACATTCAAAAACTTGTCCCGAAGCCACTCCTGCGTTGTCTTGGCTGTGTGCCTAGGGTCGTTGTCCTGTTGGAAGGTGAACCTTCACCCCAGTCTGTGGTCCTGAGTGCTCTGGAGCAGGTTTTCATCAAGGATCTCTCTGTACTTTGCTCCGTTCATCTTTCTCTCGATCCTGACTAGTCTCCTAGTCCCTGCTGCTGAAAAACATACCCACAGTATGATGTTGCCACCACCATGCTTCACCATAGGGATGGTGCCAGGTTTCCTCCAGATGTGACGCTTGGCATTCAGGCCAAAGTGTTCCATCTTGGTTTCATCCGACCAGAGAATCTTATTTCTCATGGTCTGGGAGTCCTTTAGGTGCCCTTTGCCAAACTCCAAGCGGGCAGTCATGTGCTTTTTTCTGAGGAGTGCCTTCCGTCTGGCCACTCTACCATAAAGGCCTAACTGGTGAAGTGCTGCAAAGATGGTTGTCCTTCTGGACGGGTCTCCCATCTCCACAGAGGAACTCTGGAGCTCTGTCGAGAATGACCAAGGCCCTTCTCCCCCGATTACTCAGTTTGGCTGGGCGGCCAGCTCTAGGAAGAGTCTTGGTGGTTCCAAACTTCTTCCATTTAAGAATGATAGAGGCCACTGTGTTCTTGGAGACTTTCAATGCTGCAGAAATGTTTGGGTACCCTTCCCCAGATCTGTGCCTCGACACAATCCTGTCTCGGAGCTCTACGGACAATTCCTTCGACCTCGTGGCTTGGTTTTTTTCTCTGACATGCACTGTCAACTGTAGGAGCTTATATAGACATGTGTGTGCCTTTCCAAATAATCTCCAATCATTTTAATTTACCACAGGTGGACTCCAATTAAGTTGTAGAAACAGCTAAATGATGATCAACGGAAACAGGATGCACCTGAGCTCAATTTCGAGTCTCATAGCAAAGGGTCTGAATACTTATGTAAATAAGGTATTTCTGGTTTATTTATTTTTATTCTAAAAACCTGTTTTTGCTTTATCATTATGAGGTATTGTGTGTCGATTGATGCGGGAAAACCCAATTAATTTAATACATTTTAGAATAAGGCTGTAACGCCACAAAATGTGGAGAAGGGGTCTGAATACTTTCCGAATGCACTGTATGAACATAGCACTTTAGATTTTCCGCATTTAACCCAACCCCTCTGAATCAGAGGTGCGGAGGGCTGCCTTAATCCACATCCACGTCTTCGGCACCCGGGGAACACCAGGTGAAAGCTATGATCCCTTATTGATGTCACTTGTTAAATCCACTTCAATCAGTGTAGATGAAGGGGAGGAGACAGGTTAAATAAGGATTTTTAAGCCTTGAGACAATTGAGACATATATTGTACATGTGTCATTCAGAGGGTGAGTGGGCAAGACAAAATATTGAAGTGCCTTTGAACGGGGTATGGTAGTAGGTGCCAGGCGCACCGGTTTGTGTCAAGAACTGCAACGCTGCTGGGTTTTTCACGCTCAACAGTTTCCTGTGTGTATCAAGAATGGTCCACCACCGAAAGGACATCCAGCCAACTTGACACTAACTGTAAGATTGGAGTCAACATGGGCCAGCATCCCTTGTGGAACGCTTTTCGACACCTTGTAGAGTCCATGCCCTGACGAAAAAACGAGGATATTCTGAGGGCAACTCAATATTAGGAAGGTGTTCTTAATGTTTTGTACACTCTGTGTATGTGCTTGTCTAGGTCATGTAGAGTAAGGAATCATGGCAGTTCTATGCATCTTATTTCTATGTCCTCCCCATGCAGGCTGTAGGAAGGGTCTGCACACAGATATGAATGTCTGTAATGTATAGTAGGGAATCAATCGTGTCAGTTTTACATTTCTATCCCCCCCAGGCGGTATGAGGGTGCAGCAGACGAGGGTCTGATGCTCCAGAGACGGGAGGACGAGGTTCAGAGGCTCCAGGCTAACAGGCTGTCCAGGGCATCCCTCTACCCAGGGGACGACCCCCGAGCCAGCCTCTACCCCGGGGATGAGCCCCTGGCCTTGGCCATGGCCCTGGCACGCACCTCCATGCTGGATCTCCGGGACCCTCTCAATGCAACGCTACCACACCACCGCAAGCCTAAGGTAGCCTACCGCATGACAAACCTAAGGGTAGCTACCGCATGACAAACCTAAGGGTAGCTACCGCATGACAAACCTAATGGTAGCTACCGCATGACAAACCTAAGGGTAGCTACCGCATGACAAACCTAAGGGTAGCTACCGCATGACAAACCTAAGGGTAGCTACCGCATGACAAACCTAAGGGTAGCTACCGCATGACAAACCTAATGGTAGCCTACCTACATCTCAGGCCTAGATCTAGACCAATGCTGTCTCTTTGTGAAACGGCTGTTGTATGATTTTGTTGTTGTTGTTGTTGTTGATGGGAGTACAAGTAGGCCTAACATTGTACACCACGACATGGTGCAGTCTGTGTGCGTAACCTCTTCCTACTCTGTCTCTCTTCCCCATTGCAGAATTTCTTTGGTCCTGAATTTGTGAAGATGACCAGCGAGCCATGTGTTGCCTTAACTGTTCCCTCTTCAATAATGGTAAGACTCCTCGAGACGTTTGGCGCAGGATACTAGTGGAGCCGGTGGTTGTGGGAGTGAGGGTTATGTCAGTGTAGCGGAATGCAGCCTTGTTCTCCTCTAGCCCTGGGTTCAAACAGAAAGCTTTCATTTCAATCCTTTAGCTCTGCTTGATTGAGCTGGCCTGGCTGCAATGGAACCAATGAAACCCTGCTCACCTAGCAGCTCCAGGCATGCTCAATCAAACTCTCTCAAACTATAAAAAAAAACCCCACCACATCCTATTTTAACCCCGCTCTAGAGAGGAGAGATCCCAGGTCTGGTGGTCAGTACAATGTAATGGATCACTCCTGGTCAGTACAGTGTAATGGACCTCTCCTGGTCAGTACAGTGTAATGGACCTCTCCTGGTCAGTACAGTGTAATGGATCTCTCCTGGTCAGTACAGTGTAATGGATCTCTCCTGGTCAGTACAGTGTAATGGACCTCTCCTGGTCAGTACAGTGTAATGGACCTCTCCTGGTCAGTACAGTGTAATGGATCTCTCCTGGTCAGTACAGTGTAATGGATCTCTCCTGGTCAGTACAGTGTAATGGATCTCTCCTGGTCAGTACAGTGTAATGGACCTCTCCTGGTCAGTACAGTGTAATGGATCTCTCCTGGTCAGTACAGTGTAATGGACCTCTCCTGGTCAGTACAGTGTAATGGACCTCTCCTGGTCAGTACAGTGTAATGGACCTCTCCTGGTCAGTACAGTGTAATGGATCTCCCCTGGTCAGTACAGTGTAATGGACCTCTCCTGGTCAGTACAGTGTAATGGACCTCTCCTGGTCAGTACAGTGTAATGGATCTCTCCTGGTCAGTACAGTGTAATGGATCTCTCCTGGTCAGTACAGTGTAATGGACCTCTCCTGGTCAGTACAGTGTAATGGACCTCTCCTGGTCAGTACAGTGTAATGGACCTCTCCTGGTCAGTACAGTGTAATGGACCTCTCCTGGTCAGTACAGTGTAATGGACCTCTCCTGGTCAGTACAGTGTAATGGACCTCTCCTGGTCAGTACAGTGTAATGGACCTCTCCTGGTCAGTACAGTGTAATGGACCTCTCCTGGTCAGTACAGTGTAATGGACCTCTCCTGGTCAGTACAGTGTAATGGACCTCTCCTGGTCAGTACAATGTCCCATCTCTCACCCTCTATTACCCCTCTCTCTCTCTCGCTCTCAGAACAAGCGTGGGAAGCTGGATGAGGTCCAGAGGAAGGTGGGGGTGGTTCTGCTGAACGGCCAGAAGCTGGAGCTGAGCTGTGACATCAAGGCTGTGTGTAAGGACGTGTTGGACATGGTGGTGGCTCACATTGGACTTGTGGAACACCACCTCTTTGGCCTTGCCTGCCTCACAGGTACGGTATGGGAGGAGACGGTTCATCCTGTGTGTGTGTGTCTGGTTGTCAGGGGCAGACTGGGACAAGAATTCGGCCATGGCATTTTAACCACACAAGGCCACATCCCTGCGCGCGCCGCCAACTTTTCCCACAATTGCATTTTGAAACGTTATATGATCAGAACGCATTTTTCTCTGGAGCGCATGCGGGGAGAGGAGAGTGGCTCACTCATCACAGCAGCAGACGACAGCACAGGGGCTGGGAAGACACTTTTATTACAGGAATCATGGATGATAATGCACTTTACTGTTTGAAGAAATTATGCTTTTAGCCCCCCCCCAAAAAACAGCAAGTTTTGAGTGAGGTGACCTTTCTACGTTTATAGGCACCCTTATCGTTTTTTACCATCCATGTTCTTGGCTGTCAAACTGATGAGTCGGAGCAGGTCTCTTTGCTGATGCTGCGTTTGACTTTGAATGTGAGTTTGTGTGACCTCAGCTCAGCCTATCAGAAGACCGGGCCGGCCCATCTTGGTAGGGGGGCGGCTGTTGCCCACTGATCAGCCAAAGGATCATTATACATGATTATAACAGAGAATTTGTTGTTGTTATTCTTTTGTGTGTGTCCAATTTCGACCAGCCCACCCAACAATAAAATGGTCCAGCCCATCTGGTGTTTGCCAGAAATGCCATATAACCAATCCGCCCCTGCTGGGTGTGCACTCTTCTGCCCTCCTGCTGTCCCATATAAACCAACATCCAGACACTTGTTGATTTCAAGTTTCTTAGTTATTTTCAGTGTGTCTGTGCAAGTGTCCAGCTCATGCTGATTTATTCCTATGTTATCACTCTATCTCTCCCTCCCTCCCTCTCTCCCTCTCCCCTCCGTCTCTCCTCCCTCCCTCCCTCTCTCCCTCTCCCCTCCGTCTCTCCTCCCTCCCTCCCTCCTCTCTCTCCTCCCTCCCTCCCTCCTCTCCCTCTCCCCTCCCTCTCTCCTCCCTCCCTCCCTCCTCTCCCTCTCTCCTCCATCCCTCCTCCCTCTCCCTCTCTCCTCCTCCTCTACCTGCTTCCTCTCTCCCCCTCCTCTCTCTGCTCCCTCCCCCTTCTCACCTCCCTCTGTGTCTTTATGTAGACAATGAGTTCTTCTTCATTGATCCCGATGCCAAGCTGTCCAAAGTTGCTCCTGAGGGGTGGAAGGAAGAACCCAAGAAGAAGAAACCAGACGTCCAGTTTAACCTGTTCCTACGCATCAAGTTCTTTCTGGATGACGTCAACCTCATACAGTAAGACCGTGGGAATATTCAAAAAGCTTCTCAGAGTGATGAGTGATGATCAAGGATCGCTTTTGCCTTTATCTTCTGTAGCTCAGCTGGTAGAGCATGGCAGTTGTAATGCCAGGGTAGTTGGTTCGATTCCCGGGACCACCCGTATGTAAAATGTATGCACGCATGACTGTAGGTCGCTTTGGATAAAAGCGTCTGATAAATGGCAGATTTATTATTATTATTATTATTATTATTATTATTATTATATTTGATCATAATGAATACGTTTATATGGATGAATTCCAGAGGTAAATGTATATATCCTAGATCCGCACTCCTACTCTAAAATTCTTTATGAATACAGTGGGGGAAAAAAGTATTTAGTCAGCCACCAATTGTGCAAGTTCTCCCACTTAAAAAGATGAGAGAGGCCTGTAATTTTCATCATAGGTACACGTCAACTATGACAGACAAAATGAGAAAAAAATATACATAAAATCACATTGTAGGATTTTTTATGAATGTATTTGCAAATTATGGTGGAAAATAAGTATTTGGTCAATAACAAAAGTTTCTCAATACTTTGTTATATACCCTTTGTTGGCAATGACACAGGTCAAACGTTTTCTGTAAGTCTTAACAAGGTTTTCACACACTGTTGCTGGTATTTTGGCCCATTCCTCCATGCAGATCTCCTCTAGAGCAGTGATGTTTTGGGGCTGTCGCTGGCAACACGGACTTTCAACTCCCTCCAAAGATGTTCTATGGGGTTGAGATCTGGAGACTGGCTAGGCCACTCCAGGACCTTGAAATGCTTCTTACGAAGCCACTCCTTCGTTGCCCGGGCGGTGTGTTTGGGATCATTGTCATGCTGAAAGACCCAGCCACGTTTCATCTTCAATGCCCTTGCTGATGGAAGGAGGTTTTCACTCAAAATCTCACGATACATGGCCCCATTCATTCTTTCCTTTACACGGATCAGTCGTCCTGGTCCCTTTGCAGAAAAACAGCCCCAAAGCATGATGTTTCCACCCCCATGCTTCACAGTAGGTATGGTGTTCTTTGGATGCAACTCAGCATTCTTTGTCCTCCAAACACGACTGAGTTGAGTTTTTACCAAAAAGTTATATTTTGGTTTCATCTGACCATATGACATTCTCCCAATCCTCTTCTGGATCATCCAAATGCAATCTAGCAAACTTCAGACGGGCCTGGACATGTACTGGCTTAAGCAGGGGGACACGTCTCGCACTGCAGGATTTGAGTCCCTGGCGGCGTAGTGTGTTACTGATGGTAGGCTTTGTTACTTTGGTCCCAGCTCTCTGCAGGTCATTCACTAGGTCCCCCCGTGTGGTTCTGGGATTTTTGCTCACCGTTCTTGTGATCATTTTGACCCCACGGGGTGAGATCTTGCGTGGAGCCCCAGATCGAGGGAGATTATCAGTGGTCTTGTATGTCTTCCATTTCCTAATAATTGCTCCCACAGTTGATTACTTCAAACCAAGCTACTTATCTATTGCAGATTCAGTCTTCCCAGCCTGGTGCAGGTCTACAATTTTGCTTCTGGTGTCCTTTGACAGCTCTTTGGTCTTGGCCATAGTGGAGTTTGGAGTGTGACTGTTTGAGGTTGTGGATAGGTGTCTTTTATACTGAAAACAAGTTCAAACAGGTGCCATTAATACAGGTAACGAGTGGAGGACAGAGGAGCCTCTTAAAGAAGAAGTTACAGGTCTGTGAGAGCCAGAAATCTTGCTTGTTTGTAGGTGACCAAATACTTATTTTCCACCATCATTTGCAAATAAATTCATTAAAAATCCTACAATGTGATTTTCTGGATTTTTCTTTCTCAATTTGTCTGTCATAGTTGACGTGTACCTATGATGAAAATTACAGGCCTCTCTCATCTTTTTAAGTGGGAGAACTTGCACAATTGGTGGCTGACTAAATACTTTTTTTCCCCACTGTATATGGACCCTGGTCCCAGATCTGTGCCAGGCACGGCAACAACCATTAATATGGACCCTGGTCCCAGATCTGTGCCAAGCACGGCAACAACCAATAGGACTATACATCACAAACCGATCTGGGACCAGGCTACTCTGAGCCTTTTAGCTGAAGTGAAACTAGCCCTTAGTTAAACAACAATAGCCTACTTCAGAATAAAGTATCAATACTGTGCTCCACTCCAGGCACACCATGACAAAACATCAGTACTACTTGCAGCTGAGGAAGGATATCTTGGAGGAGAGGGTGTGCTGTGACATGGAGAATGCCATGCTCCTGGCATCTCTGGCTCTTCAGGCAGAGTTTGGCGACTACCAGGCAGAGGTAGTTATCCATCCTCTACAGTAGTAGTATAGTTATTATACATTGTTTACTACATTTACATAATGGGGTGGTTTCCAAGACCATATTAAGCCATTCCTGGACTAAAAAGTGCTTTCAGTTGAGACTCTCCATTGAACATGCCTTTTAGTTCGGGAGTAGGCCTAATCTGGAACCAGGAAGCCGACCAACCCTATGTGAGGGCTACAATTATACCATCTGTTTCTTCTAGCTCCATGGAAAAACGTACTTCAGACTGGAACATTACATGTCTGCCTCTGCGCTGGATAATATTGACCAGAGCTCCATCAAGGAAGAACTGCTGAAACTACACAGCACATACTATGGAGCCACAGAGACAGAGACTGAGTTTGAGTTCCTCAAGGTAAGGGCCAAGATGGTCCCAGATCTGTTTGTTCTGTCTTGCCAACTTGATAACAGATCTGGGACCAGGCTTCAAGGTGGCGTGACTGTGCTACTACGTCAAATGACATAAAGATGCTGTAATATCAAGGGGGTGGAAACTTTTTTTTGCTGATAAGATGATGATTGTGATTGTGATCGATCCCTGTCTTGAGTTAAACTCCTTTTATCCTGTGTTTTCTCCTGAAGGAGAGCCAGAGGCTGACAGAGTACGGGGTTCACTTCCACCGCGTCCTCCCTGAGAAGCGGTCCCAGACAGGTATCATGCTCGGGGTCTTCTCCAAGGGTGTCCTCATCTTTGAGG
Organism: Coregonus clupeaformis; assembly: GCF_020615455.1. NCBI lineage: Eukaryota > Metazoa > Chordata > Actinopteri > Salmoniformes > Salmonidae > Coregonus > Coregonus clupeaformis. The sequence continues at coordinate 17,142,604 of NC_059200.1, read as the reverse complement.
TCCTGAATGGAAACAGAACCCCGGTACTAAGGTTCCCCTGGAGAGAAACCAAGAAGATCTCTTTCACAGTAAGTGCATGGCTCTCTGAAGTCTTAGATTTGAAGTATGGGTTCCCTAGTCCTAGTTTAGTGTCCCCTGTTACTCTGCATTGCTTTGTAATATTTCTCTCACTCATTTGTATGCTGTTTATTCTGTCGGGTGTATTTCTCTCACTCACTGCATTTTAAATCATGCCCTGCTTTCTGCTGCTATTCAACATTTCTCTCACTCACTTTTATCCTTTTCTCTCACTCACTTTTCTGATCCTGCTGTTTCTCTGCAGAAGAAGAAGATCTGTCTTCAGAACACATCAGACGGGATCAAACACCTATTCCAGACAGACAGCAACAAGACCTGTCAGTACCTGCTACACCTCTGCTCTGCTCAGCACAAGTTCCACCTGCAGATGAAGGCCCGACAGAACAACCAGGAGCTGCAGGACTTGGGTGAGACAGAGGGAGATGGTGAAATAACTACAGCATGTCGACATGAGCTTTGTCACATGATCTTAAACAATAGAAAACCTGAACTGATTCTGATTAGACCTAATTATGGGCTGGAGACAGTCGTTTTACTAACACTTGACTTTTTATTTTTACACTTCAGTTATATTAATTATTGGATAAGATTTGTCAATTGGGTTTAAGACCCGCTGATAATGTCCTCTCCGGTACTTCTCCCTGTTCCACAGAGAACTCTCCACTGAGCCTCCTGCAGTACTCTCTGGGCCAGGGGGGGGTGGAGGGGATCGGGAGGGCAGTGAGCTCTGCCAGCCTGACTCCTAGCTCCTCAGCCCGTTCCGCCCACTCAGACTCAGACCTGAAGAGGATCTCCTACTCAGAGGTAAGTGATGTTTTACATCTTTTGAAATCCCTGGTCCCAATCCCCAGTCCTCTATGTCCTTTGTGGTGTGTAGTTTTAATTGCATCCATTTTTGTGGGGAAAAAAAACAATAGCAAAAGCTTATTGTTACCTCAGGTGGCACTGAACAAGGCCCCTGGCAGCCGGTTCCATGCCCAGGAGGAGGTGCTCTTCCCTGGGTTGAACTCTGGCCTCGGCCCCTACCACCACCACCACCCCTCCAATGCCCGGCTAATGATGAGCAGATCACACCACAACCTGGGCCAGGTATGATGCTATTTAGTCATGCTATGTTACGGAGGTCTATGCCGCTTTTTATGGCTCCTGACTTTGTCTTTTATTTTTGTTGTGCGTGTTTTTGGTCTGCTGCTGTATGACGTTACAATTAATAAAGTTCCATCCAAGCGGATACTGCTATTCAAGTATTTATCTATCTATTTATGGCTCTATCCAGGTGCCTGAATCTCCAGAGCACCGTGCGGTCCCCTTCAACAGCCAGTCCCAGTCTGCTGTGAACCACGCCCAGCTCCTGGACTCCCACCACCGAGCCAGCTCGGACACAGACTCCATCTCTGTAGCTCACCAGCAGGACATGTGAGTCACCTATCCCCTAAGTGCTCACCTAAGCCTCTTTAGTAAATGGAGGGACCATCCGATAATCCAAAAAACTAGCCCTGATATTGATTTGGAAGATGGATTACTGTATGGCATGTTTGGGTCTAATCAAATCATCACATTTGATTTGTCACGTGCTTCGTAGTCCTGACTGAGCTGATCGTAGTACAGGGCAAGGCAGGGGTTGCCACCTTCAGCACCACAGCAGACTCATTACTGTGTAATGGCTCTTCATTCCTCTGTCTGTGGATCACTGAGTGTTCTAGTCTTTGTCTAGTCATGCCTTTAATTAGCCCTCTAGGGGAGGGGAGGGCCTGCCTGCCTGCCTGCCTGCCTGTCTGCCTGTCTGCCTGCCTGTCTGCCTGTCTGCCTGCCTGCCTGCCTGCCTGCCTGTCTGCCTGTCTGCCTGCCAGCCTGTCTGGTTCAGTGCTGAGTTGACAGTACTCTCTGTCTTCCCTCACCTCTTCCTCCTGGTTCAGTGCTGAGTTGACAGTACTCTCTGTCTTCCCTCATCTCTTCCTCCTGGTTCAGTGCTGAGTTGACAGTACTCTCTGTCTTCCCTCACCTCTTCCTCCTGGTTCAGTGCTGAGTTGACAGTACTCTCTGTCTTCCCTCATCTCTTCCTCCTGGTTCAGTGCTGAGTTGACAGTACTCTCAGTCTTCCCTCATCTCTTCCTCCTGGTTCAGTGCTGAGTTGACAGTACTCTCTGTCTTCCCTCACCTCTTCCTCCTGGTTCAGTGCTGAGTTGACAGTACTCTCTGTCTTCCCTCACCTCTTCCTCCTGGTTCAGTGCTGAGTTGACAGTACTCTCTGTCTTCCCTCACCTCTTCCTCCTGGTTCAGTGCTGAGTTGACAGTACTCTCTGTCTTCCCCTCACCTCTTCCTCCTGGTTCAGTGCTGAGTTGACAGTACTCTCTGTCTTCCCTCACCTCTTCCTCCTGGTTCAGTGCTGAGTTGACAGTACTCTCTGTCTTCCCTCATCTCTTCCTCCTGGTTCAGTGCTGAGTTGACAGTACTCTCTGTCTTCCCTCACCTCTTCCTCCTGGTTCAGTGCTGAGTTGACAGTACTCTCTGTCTTCCCTCACCTCTTCCTCCTGGTTCAGTGCTGAGTTGACAGTACTCTCTGTCTTCCCTCATCTCTTCCTCCTGGTTCAGTGCTGAGTTGACAGTACTCTCTGTCTTCCCTCATCTCTTCCTCCTGGTTCAGTGCTGAGTTGACAGTACTCTCTGTCTTCCCTCATCTCTTCCTCCTGGTTCAGTGCTGAGTTGACAGTACTCTCTGTCTTCCCTCATCTCTTCCTCCTGGTTCAGTGCTGAGTTGACAGTACTCTCTGTCTTCCCTCATCTCTTCCTCCTGGTTCAGTGCTGAGTTGACAGTACTCTCTGTCTTCCCTCACCTCTTCCTCCTGGTTCAGTGCTGAGTTGACAGTACTCTCTGTCTTCCCTCACCTCTTCCTCCTGGTTCAGTGCTGAGTTGACAGTACTCTCTGTCTTCCCTCATCTCTTCCTCCTGGTTCAGTGCTGAGTTGACAGTACTCTCTGTCTTCCCTCATCTCTTCCTCCTGGTTCAGTGCTGAGTTGACAGTACTCTCTGTCTTCCCTCATCTCTTCCTCCTGGTTCAGTGCTGAGTTGACAGTACTCTCTGTCTTCCCTCATCTCTTCCTCCTGGTTCAGTGCTGAGTTGACAGTACTCTCTGTCTTCCCTCATCTCTTCCTCCTGGTTCAGTGCTGAGTTGACAGTACTCTCTGTCTTCCCTCACCTCTTCCTCCTGGTTCAGTGCTGAGTTGACAGTACTCTCTGTCTTCCCTCACCTCTTCCTCCTGGTTCAGTGCTGAGTTGACAGTACTCTCTGTCTTCCCTCATCTCTTCCTCCTGGTTCAGTGCTGAGTTGACAGTACTCTCTGTCTTCCCTCATCTCTTCCTCCTGGTTCAGTGCTGAGTTGACAGTACTCTCTGTCTTCCCTCACCTCTTCCTCCTGGTTCAGTGCTGAGTTGACAGTACTCTCTGTCTTCCCTCACCTCTTCCTCCTGGTTCAGTGCTGAGTTGACAGTACTCTCTGTCTTCCCTCACCTCTTCCTCCTGGTTCAGTGCTGAGTTGACAGTACTCTCTGTCTTGTTGTATCTCTTCCCTCATCTCTTCCTCCCACCAGATTTAGTTTGGGGCTTTTTGGAATGGAACGGCCTTCTGCATACTTTAAAAGGCCCATGAACTAGAACAGAAAAACGGGCTTCATATTAACATAATGTTAATTAGTGAAGGGGTTTGATGTATTCAGCCACAGTCTCTGTTTTTGATTTGTTTTTTGCTTCCAGCCGGATTGCTAACTACATCTGAATATGGACTTTATTCTATCTCTTCTAATACAGCGGTGTAGTTTGGGCTGTCCCAGACCAGTTTAACACCCCCAGATTGAATGATAACAAAAATATCATACTCTGTAGAGGGTGTTAATGTTCTTTCTCCTTCCTTTTTCTGTCTCTGTCTCTCTCTCTCTCTGTCTCTGTCTCTCTCTCTCTCCTCAACAGAGGGTTTGGCTCCTCAGCGTCGCACGGCAGCCCCGCCTGGAGCCTTAAGAGCTTCCAGAAAGAGTCTGACTCCTCCTCCATCGAAGAGACGGGACATGCTTATGTCGTAGGTCAGGGTCTTGTCTTTTTCCTGGCTGCTATGAGACATGCTGTGCTCATCTTTCTGTTGTCTGTTGTTGGCTTTGACAGTGCCAACAGTGTCTGGCTGTGTGAACTGTGTTGGCATTGTCCAACGCCATGTATTATGTCTAGAAACCATGTCATGATTTTTCTTGTGTTCAGGCAGACATACATACAATACTTGTTTGTTCTCATTCCAGGTGTGAGCATGCACAGCTCTGGTCTGCCCTCAGCACCTGCCTCTCTGACTAGTGTCAACAGTAGGTTCTCCTTGGGCTCGGTCTCATTCTCAACAAGCTATTGTTTTCATCCTAAATGGTACCCTATTGCCTTTATAGTGCACTAATACCCTATTACCTTTATAGTGCACTAATACCCTATTATTTTTATAGTGCACTAATACCCTATTGCCTTTATAGTGCACTAATACCCTATTACCTTTATAGTGCACTAATACCCTATTATTCTTTATAGTGCACTAATACCCTATTCCCTTTATAGTGCACTAATACCCTATTCCCTTTATAGTGCACTAATACCCTATTCCCTTTATAGTGCACTAATACCCTATTCCCTTTAGTGCACTAATACCCTATTCCCTTTATAGTGCACTAATATACTATTCCCTTTATAGTGCACTAATACCCTATTCCCTTTACTACTTATAAGTAGTGCACTATAAAGGGAATAGGGTGCCATTTGGGACACAGTCATCGGTCTAGTGAGTGTCTTTTTTAGCTGCCTTTAGCCTCAGTTATATAGGGGTATGTAACTGCAACAACACTAAGTCTCGTTGGTAGAGTTACATAACTCTGGCTTCTGTTCCCCATGTGTGGCCAAAATGGCACCCTATTCCCTATATAGTGCACTAAATTAGACTAGGTCTCCCCAGTTTAATAGCATCATGCTTGGCACAAGAATGTATCATGACCTTCCCTTTTACCCTAGCTTAGCCTGTGTGTTAGCCCCCATTAGCCCCTGGCCAACACACACACACACACACACTGCTTCTGTTGTGCTGGATAGCAGTGGTATATAGATAGATATGCTAAAGCTGTCAGCCTGTTTAAACCTCTTCCCTATGTTATAGGTGCAGGCTGCTCCCAGTTGCTTAGAGAGCAGAGCAATGTAATGCATCAGTCTCTGTGATAGACCAGAGATAATACATACACACACACACACACACACAGATAATGCTGTCCATTCACACTTTGCTAATGTATTTAACCATGAAAGTCAATTATCCTGCAGGGTGATGTGCTCACCATAGTGTGGTTCCTGCAATAAGCTTCTTATTATTGAATGTGTTATGGTCAGTGGGACAGCCTAGAAAATCCTCAGTGAACTTTAATACAACCTTGATATGTTGCTTTGATAGTGGTACTGTTTAAATGTACTCTCAAATGTTGAAATATATCCCCTTTACAAAACTCATTCAGTACCACCAGGGCTCTAAATTAAAAAAAGTAGGAGGTTTTTGTTTTAATTGATTGAGATACAGCCTATGTTGGGCCTTTATGAATTCTAGCTACTTTTGAAGTACATGTTGTGCCCTAGAAACTAATATGTAACACTGTATCTACAGTGTCTTCAGGAAGTATTCACCACCCTGGACTTTGTCCACATTTTGTTGTGTTACAGCCTGAATTTAAAATTTATTTAAATTGAGATTTTGTGTCACTGATCTACACACAATACCCCATAATGTCAAAGTGGAATTCTGTTTTTTTTTTTTTTTTTATGTGGAATAAGTCAAGGGGTTATGACTACTTTCTGAAGACACTGTACATTTGGTTATTATAAAAGCTAAAATGTTTACATACCTTTCATTGAAATTACAAAGTCGTTTGTGGAGTATAAGGTTTCTACATTGTGTAAAAGCACTATTTTCCTATTGAGATGCATTACATTGAAAATTGTACACTTTCTCTTTTAAAAAAAGGTCAGGTTTGTGATGATGACATGCAAGAGATTCATTCATTCATTGCTGTGATCATTGATCTGCTGAAGAAGATATCCCCCTTCCTTTATTTCTGTGCGCCGGGCACTGGTGTTGTACTGGTAAAGTTACCAGGTTGTTAGCCAGCAATGAAGTAACACGAGTGAACTAAGTGTAAACAAATGGTTAACGATGTCAACGCGAGAGTAGTTTTGGAGCGGCCCATGACATGAACGTCTGCTATAGGAAGCAACAAATGTTGCGCCGGTAATATGGGTCAGATCTTTTGACCAGATTTGTTATTATCTGGGAGATTTTTTTTCCAAAGTCGCACAGTGCTCCCAAAATATAACTCATGGTCGCACAGCAAAATATTATGTTGCATATGCGACCAGATTGGTCACGCTTTAGAGTCCTGAGTACCATTTTAGTAATTTAGCAGACACTCTTATCCAGAGCGACTTACAGTAGTGGGACGTTTTCGTACCACATGCATGATGTCGTTTTTTTTTTTTTTTGTAGCTCTATATACTTCTGTAGAGCTAACTAAATGGTTCTCCTTGGATTGTGTTTTACCAAGATTCCCTGAAGACAAAGCTGAATGCCTTGCCTTCCCCAGAGAGAGAGATTACCACGGTCAATCTGAAGAAAGATGTGAAGTCTGGCCTGGGTGAGTTCCTCTCTTACTCCGGTGTAGCTTGGATTGTCAGGACGGGTTTGACAGATTGGGAAGCAATAGATCCATGGAAACGGGAATAGAGAATGCCGAGTTGATACAAAGACACTGATAAATGGCGGTTAGTCCCAGGGCTCTCAGAAGGGTTGTCAGATCTAGAACAGGCAACCTGCATAGAAGTGCACTAAGACTGTCAGACCAAAAACAGCCTCATTTAGTGCTGCTAGCTATCACTCCACAACATGTAGCTGTGATGGACGGACCTCCAACATGGAGGGAAACACGACTGGGCTACAGCGATAGGACTTTAGTGGTAGTGATGGAAGACATTTTATGGTTTCTTTTTATAAGTCTCGTAATCTGGTGGTTGGCACATTTATCGTAGAGATTTCCAGGGCATTGATTCATGTTCATCCTAACCTGCTGTCTGTTTTTCGACTACGGCAGTGGTTCTCGGCAGGTTTTTGCCTCGGGACCCAAATTGAACAAGGTTGTCTCAGTCGCGATCCAATACTCGCATCACGGAAAAATAATCGCAAAAAAATACTATCTGGAAAACTATTTTAACTGCTATATTGATAGTAAATGTAGCAATTATACAAGGGAACAACATTCCCACCTCTTTCATTGTCAATGAAATGTAGCCCATGGTCTAGATGAAGAATGTGAATAAACTCCCTGGCTTGGGACTCCAAAATCAACCAAAATAACACTGCTAATAGCTCTATATTAAAAATACTGTGATTGAAGAAACATTTTCAGAGATGTAACTATTTAAAAAAAAATTAAGTTCATTATAATTTCTACGCACCTTCTACCTGGTTTAAGTCGTTCAGACTGGAGTCTTTTTTCTTTTCTTTTTTTTTTTACTCAAGACACCTGCGACCCACCTGCGACCCACCTGCGACCCATTCAAAACCAAATTTGGGTCGCGTCTTACCAGTTGAGAAGCACTGTACTACAGGGTTTCAGATAGTAGGGGGGGTAGAACTCTGGTCTTGTTGATCTGTTCATACTAACCTGCTGTCTGTCTCGGTCTACTACAGGGTTTCAGATAGTAGGGGGGGGTAGAACTCTGGTCTTGTTGATCTGTTCATACTAACCTGCTGTCTGTCTCGGTCTACTACAGGGTTTCAGATAGTAGGGGGGGGGCAGAACTCTGGTCTTGTTGATCTGTTCATACTAACCTGCTGTCTGTCTCTGTCTACTACAGGGTTTCAGATAGTAGGGGGGGGGCAGAACTCTGGTCTTGTTGATCTGTTCATACTAACCTGCTGTCTGTCTCGGTCTACTACAGGGTTTCAGATAGTAGGGGGGGCAGAACTCTGGTCTTGTTGATCTGTTCATACTAACCTGCTGTCTGTCTCGGTCTACTACAGGGTTTCAGATAGTAGGGGGGGGGCAGAACTCTGGTCTTGTTGATCTTGGCACCTTAATCAGCTCCATAACTCCTGGGGGTCCTGCAGATGTCAACGGCTGCCTCAAGCCAGGTCAGTGAGAAACAATAACACAATGCATTGTATAATAATAATAATATATTGTATAATAATAATAATAATAATATATTGTATGATGATGATTATATATTGTATAATAATATAATGTAGAATTATAATATAGCATCATTTAGATAATGCACTTGATGTCTAAAATATATTGTACCATACATATTTTTGAAGCCAAAGGTTCTGCTCCTACTTGTGTAAGATACACTACATGACCAAATGTATGTGGACACCTGCTCGTCCAACATCTCATTCCAAAATCATGGGCATTAATATGGAGTTGGTCCCCCCCTTTGCTGCTATAACAGCCTCCACTCTTCTGGGAAGGCTTTCCACTAGATGTTGGAACATTGCTGCAGGGACTTGCTTCCATTCAGCCACAAGAGCATTAGTGAGGTCGGGCGCTGATGTTGGGCGATTAGGCCTGGCTCGCAATCAGCGTTCCAATTCATCCCAAAGGTGTTCGATGGGGTTGAGGTCAGGGCTCTGTGCAGGTCAGTCAAGTTCTTCCACACCAATCTCGACAAACCATTTCTGTATGGACCTCGCTTTGTGCACGGGGTCATTGTCATGCTGAAACAGGAAAGGGCTTTCCCCAAACTGTTGCCACAAAGTTGGAAGCACAGAATCATCTAGAATGTCATTGTATGCAGTAGCGTTAAGATTCCCCTTCACGGAACTAGGGAGCCTAGCCCGAACCACGAAGGACAGTCCCAGACCAGATTATTCCTCCTCCACCAAACTTTACAGTTGGCACTATGCATTGGGGCAGGTAGGGTTCTCCTGGCATCCGCCAAACTCAGATTCGTCCGTCGGACTGCCAGATGGTGAAGTGTGATTCATCACTCCAAAGAACGCGTTTCCACTGCTCCAGAGTCCAATGGTGGTGAGTTTTACACCACTCCAGTCGACGCTTGGCATTGCGCATGGTGATCTTAGGCTTGTGTGCGGCTGCTTGGCCATGGAAACCCAATTCACGAAGCTCTACGACAAACAGTTATTGTGCTGACGTTGCTTCCAGAGGCAGTTTGGATCTCGGTAGTGAGTGTTGCAACCGAGGACAGGCAATTTTTTTTTCACGCGCTTCAGCACTCGTCCCGTTCTGTGAGCTTGTGTGGCCTACCACTTCGCGGCTGAGCCGTTGTTACTCCTAGAGATTTCCATTTCACAATGACAGCACTTACAGTTGACCGGGGCAGCTCTAGCAGGTTTCGAAATTTGACGAACTGACTTGTTGGGAAGGTGGCATCCTGTGACGGTGCCACGTTGAAAGTCACTGAGCTCTTCAGTACGGGCCATTCAACTGCAAATGTTTGTCTATGGAGATTGCATGGCTGTGGGCTCGATTTTATACACTTGTCAGCAACGGGTTGGCTGAAATGGCCAAATCCACTAATTTGAAGGGGTGTCCACATACTTTTGGATATATAGTGTATGTAAATGGTTCAGAAAAGGGTATTTTGCATCCATCAGGAAGCCTTACTTTGTAACTTTCAGAGAGCCGTATCATCATTGTGTGGAATAGGTAACTCCATATTGCTCCAGTATGTGCAGTGTGGGTGACAGTATCAGAATGTGTTGTGTTCTGCAGGGGACCGTCTAATCTCTGTGAATGAGGTGAACCTAGAGGGCCTCCCCCACTCCGCTGCCATCGAGGTCCTGCAGAGCGCCCCCGATGACATCACACTGGTGGTGTCTCAACCCAAAGAGAGGCTCTATGAAGGTAGTTATAGATGTTTATGGGCAGTTATTAGCAGCTATGTCGTACATTATGTATCGTTCACAGAAATGCTCTATGGAGGTATTTATGTAGTTATTATAGACTTTTATGAGTAGTTATAAGCACCTTTTTGTTGTGCATTATATAATCCATTATTAGTGCTGAGCGATTAGTGCTTTAGGTCGGTTTCAGTTCGATTATTAAAACATAATCACAGTTTTCGGTTTTTATTTATTTTAACATTAAATGAAATAATGACATTACAAAGATTTTAATGGTAATTCCAAAGACAAAAATGGTGAACATTCAATTGCCAAAACATTGAATATATTACATTGTCTCTGTCAGGTCCACATTGGGTAGACATCCATAGAAATTACTATGAAATAATAAAATATTTCAGTTGTGTATATTATTATTATTTGATTACTTTATTATTTTTCATTCCTTAAAGTTATCATCTCATCTCTGCTCAGGCTGTAGCAGTCAGCCAGCCAGGCCATCTAACGTTATGCGCTCCCCATACTGTCCTGTCTTTAGTCATCCTATTTAGCTAGCCTGTCTAGCTATGCTGCAGAGCTGTCTGACAAAATCATTTTACTAGTTCTTCAAAGTAAATAAGGTATACTTTCACAAACTGTCTCTGTCCCTCTCTCTCGTCGCTGTGTACATTCCTCTCTCATGCGGTCTGTGTGTATCTAACCTAACGTAGCAGGCGTAAAAGTGTATCCATCCAGAGCACTGTATTTAATGATGAGATGCTCATGTCTCCGCCCTAACAATGGGAGTTGTTGTCCCAAAGGCTGGAAGGCAGGCGGCAAGCTTAGTCGAGAGTGAAACATCTCGCTTCACCTCTTCCTCTCTGATCCGCCTCTGTCTGAGCCGGGGGAAAAAGGCGCAATGGATTATGGTCATTATAGTTAATTACCACGTTTCTGCGCTGAACTAGGTTGAATATTTGCTTAATGAAAACGACAACTCCCTTCAGCACAGCATCCCACATATTTCTTGACTTGATTTCTCTCGTGAATCATTTAAATTCTCTCTAGAAAAACGGTGCGTTGGGCTGACAAAAAAAAACATTAAATGGAATTCAAGTAATTGAACCGACGTCAGGTCAACTAGTTAATAACCGGAATAAAGAAATGTCGGTAAATAATTCAGCACGATCCATTATGTATAGCTCCCAGCCCAGAGAGGTAGTTATGTACTTATTATAGATGTTTATGAGCAGTTAAAGTACCTTTGTCCTGAATTTTATTTGTCACATGCGCCGAATACAACAGGTGTAGACCTTACAGTGAATTGCTTTGTTGTGGAAATTCTAATCAATAATGAGGAGAGACAAGGTCAATCACCAATCAAGATATTCCTTTATTCAAAACGTATTAATAAGGTAGTAAGTGAGGTGGAGAGCACTGACATACAGACAATACAAATATATTTTATAGCACAATACCCCCTCTCACTCTACATGACAAACAGCAGATGTTTGGAATGAGTCAAAAGGTTAGGATTTGTATGAAATAAATTAATAATTCACAGCAGACAGTATCTGCTATGAAGACTGTTCTCATTGTATGCAAACCAGGGTTTGGCCCCCAAGACAAGGTTCTTATCAACATTACCCGAGCCTGGTACACCAATTCAGTCCATGAAAATGCAGGCTCAGTCAGACCAGAGACATCTCCCTCTCACACACCATTAATCATGAAATGGAAAGTGGCAGTTGGTTTTATCACCTAGTCGTCCCTAAATCAACTGCCAGGCCCAGCTTCAGAGGTTCCTCTCAGTTCACACAGACGAGAGTTCTAAGAACCCTATTCTATTGCATAAACAGTATTAAACATCATCTTGTTATTTTTCCACCATAGCTTACTTACAAGCCCTTAACCAACAATGCAGTTTTAAGAAAGATGAGTGTTAAGTAAAAAATAGATAAGTAAAAAATAAAAAAGAAATAATTAAAGAGCAGCAGTAAAATAACAGTAGGGAGGCTATATACATGGGGGTACCGGTACAGAGTATATATATATATATATTTTTTTTTGGCTTGGGGGTAGAAGCTGTTAAGAAGTATTTTGGACCTAGACTTGGCGCTCCGGTACCGCTTGCCGTACGGTAGCAGAGAGAACAGTCTATGACTAGGGTGGCTGGAGTCTTTGATAATTGTTAGGGCCTTCCTCTGACACAGCCTGGTATAGAGGTCCTGGATGGCAGGGAGCTTGGCCCCAGTGATGTACTGGGCCGTATGCACTACCCTCTGTAGTGCCTTGCGGTCAGAGGCCGAGCAGTTGCCATACCAGGCAGTGATGCAACCAGTCAGGATGCTCACGATGGTAAAGCTGTAGAACTTTTTGAGGATCTGAGGACCCATGCCAAATCTTTTCAGTCTCCTGAGGGGAAATGGGCTTTGTCTTGGTGTGTTTGGACCATGATAGTTTGTTGGTGATGTGGACACCAAGGAACTTGAAGCTCTCAACCTGCTCCACTACAGCCTCGTCGATGAGAATGGGGGCATGCTCGGTCCTCTTCTTTTTCTTGTAGTCCACGATCATCTCCTTTGTCTTGCTCACGTTGAGGGAGAGGTTGTTGTCCTGGCACCACACGGCTGTCTCGTCGTTGTCGTCGGTGATCAGGCCTATCACTGTTGTGTCGTCGGCAAACTTAATGATGGTGTTGGAGTCGTGCCTGGCCATACAGTCATGGGTGAACAGGGAGTACAGGAGGGGACTGAGCACGCACCCCTGATTGGTCCCTGTGTTGAGGATCAGCGTGGCAGATGTGTTGTTACCTACCCTTATCACCTGGGGGCGGCCAGTCAGGAAGTCCAGGATCCAGTTGCAGAGGGAGGTGTTTAGTCCCAGGGTCCTTAGCTTAGTGATGAGCGTTCACTGGTGTTGAACGCTGAGCTGTAGTCAATGAATAGCATTCTCACGTAGGTGTTCCTTTTGTCCAGGTGGGAAAGGGCAGTGTGGAGTGCAATAGAGATTGCATCATCTGTGGATCTGTTGGGGTGGTATGCACATTTCTGGGATAATGGTGTTGATGTGAGCCATGACCAGCCTTTCAAAGCACTTCATGGCTACAGACGTGAGTGCTACGGGTCTGTAGTCATTTAGACAGGTTACCTTAGTGTTCTTGGGCACAGGGACTATGGTGGTCTGCTTGAAACATGTTGGTATTACAGACTCAGACAGGGACAGGTTGAAAATGTCAGTGAAGACACTTGCCAGTTGGTCAGCGCGTGCTCGGAGTACACGTCCTGGTAATCCGTCTGGCCCTGCAGCCTTGTGAATGTTGACCTGTTTAAAGGTCTTACTCACATCGGCTACGGAGAGCGTGATCACACAGTCGTCCAGAACAGCTGATGCGCTCATGCATGCTTCAGTGTTGCTTGCCTCGAAGCGAGCATAGAAGTAATTTAGCTCGTCTGGTAGGCTCGTGTCACTGGGCAGCTTGCGGCTGTGCTTCCCTTTATAGTTTGCAAGCCCTGCCACATCCGACGAGCGTCTGAGCCGGTGTAGTACGATTCAGTCTTAGTCCTGTATTGACGCTTTGCCTGTTTGATGGTTCGTCTGTTTGATGGTTCGTCTGAGGGCATAGTGGGATTTTTTTATAAGCGTCCGGGTTAGTGTCCCGCTCCTTGAAAGCGGCAGCTCTACCCTTTAGCTCAGTGCGGATGTTGCCTGTAATCCATGGCTTCTGGTTGGGATATGTACGAACGGTCACTGTGCGGACGACATCATCGATGCACTTATTGATGAAGCCAGTGACTGATGTGGTGTACTCCTCAATGCTATCGGAATAATCCCAGAACATATTCCAGTCTGTGCTAGCAAAACAGTCCTGTAGCTTAGCATCTGTGTCATCTGACCACTTCTTTATTGACCAAGTCACTGGTGCTACCTGCTTTAGTTTTTGCTTGTAAGCAGGAATCAGGAGGATAGAGTTATGGTCAGGTTTAGTGATTTAGTGGTATGTCTGACTGGCTGAGTTTAGTGGTAGGTCTGGCAGTAGTAGTTAGTGGCAGAGCAATCTTATAACTAGTATCCTTTATGAATGTAGTTCTAGATGTTTATGAGGTGTTATAAGTGCCTATGTCACGCTTTATAATCAGTAGCATTGCAATCACAACCAGTATTCCTCTCGGTCTCCTCTAGAGTCTCCGTCAGGGTTTGCTCCATATAAACCCCAGGCTCCTCTGGCGGTCTCCAGACAGAGACAACAGGACCTGGACTTTGAGTCTTCATTTGAGGAACAGGAAGCAGGAACAGGCTCCCCCAGCCCTCCTCTCCCCACCACCACCACCACCCCCTTGTCTGTCTCCACTGTCCCACGCCAGGGCAGCCTCCAGTCACAGGACTCCAGGACCGAGAGCACCAATGCACCCCTCCAGACCCCCGTCAACGGCACCCAACCCCATCGCACCCCGCCCACTGAAGCTGCCTCAGTACCCGTATCCATACTCCATCACCAGGATCAAACCATCAACATCGCCTTGACCTTCGACCCCCTCAAAGTGGCTCCACCGGCGTTGCCACCCAAAACCAGGAAAGCTAAGATCCTTAAAGACCCGGACTATTCAGATAGAGGGGACTCTGAAATGGATGAGGAGACGTACTCTAGTAGTCAAGAGAAACCAAAATTGAAAAAGGTAGGTAGGGGCTGGTGTGTTCAACAAGAGTTCAACAGGTGCTAGCTCTGTTTCAGTTACCTGTAATGGAGAGTTTTTTCTCTGGTGATGTTTTGGTGCTTTTGACATGTCTGATAGTCAGTAGGCTACAAGATTAAATTAAAGAGCAACATTTACAGCGAATAATGTTGAGAACATCTTGTGTATCACCTGAAAACTACCTGGGAAAACAGTCCCTAATAGTTAGTCATATGTTTGTAGGTGTCCCCAAGGTACACTGTACAGTACCACTACAAAGATGCACGCAGTTAACAAACGACCTCTCAAATGCTTGACGTTCTTTACAAACTAATTGCATGTTTTGCTTAATCATGTTATGGCTACCTGTCATTGCATTTTAGAATTTTAACAAATGCAATACAGCGTTATAGAATGGCTGCATCCTTTTGATCCTTTCCTATATGTTATACTTCCTATACCAATTCCTTCCCCTCTATAAAACAACTTCCTGTTATTCTCTCTGCATGTCTGATGCCTGGCCACAACCCCAACATTCCATTTACTGCCATGTTCTCTGTTTGCAGGAGTTAACTCCTCCTCTCCTCAACGGCATCATGGGAGGGTTAAGTGGTAATGTCCCAGGGGTCAGTAGTCTCTCTCCTGGAGATCTGTTTGACGTTGAGCTGTCTAAAAAGGACAGAAGCCTGGGCATAAGTGTCACGGTACTGTTACTGGTTCTGTTACTGGTTCTGTTACTGGTTCTGTTACTGGTTCTGTTTCTGGTACTGTTCGGAAAAGGTTTTCTTCAGGTTTTTTCTTTCCTGGTGACTGGTGTATGTGTGTAGTGTATGTGCTGGTTTCGTGTAGCTGTGCTGCTTTCGAAGCTCTGTGGGATTTGTAGATTGTCTTGCGTCTCTTTGCATGCTGATTTTCTCACAGACATTTTGAATGGATAAGGATTCACTAATGGGTGACACTGCCACAGTAGGTACAGATTACAGAAGGATAATTTTACCCTATGACGACCCACCAGTTTTAATTGTGGTATTAATCATGTAGTACTAATGCCTGCTTAGATGTTGTGCCGCTGCCTGCTTGACCACTTTGATTTGCAGAAGTGACCAGCAGTGTGATTTTTTCCCCCCTCTGAATCATCTCAAACTTGATGATTTAAAAGCCTGCTTTCCTGCATAAGGCAAGCACTAAGGCACCTTACTTATCTACTCAAAGACCAGAGATTCAGTCAGTACCAATACAAATTCATAAGAAGAGCACAATGCCTGTTGTGGCACATATTATTTATAATAATAATAATTATTATTATTATTATTCAAGGTCTTTAAACTTTAATCATGTGATCTATCATGGCGATCTGTCATGTTAACAACACCATTTAGCTAAATCTGATACTTATAATACAACCCCACTATATGACCATAAATAATAACCCCGTAGACAAGAGCCAGGTAGTCCGTGATCGACAGGAATACAGCATTATACTCCAACTCTGTCTGGTTGACTGTAGTAACATGACCTGTTCTCCTCAGGGTGGAGTGAATACCAGTGTGAAGCATGGAGGTGTTTATGTGAAAGCCATCATCCCGAAAGGAGCTGCAGAACTGGACGGAAGGATCCAGAAGGGTAAGCTATAGCACCTGGGTCCTGTTCAGTAAGGCACAACGTAGCAAAACATTTTAGAACGAGGGTTTCTTTATTGGATTGTGTCCAGGTAGACCCCTCCCTGTTTCAGTCTGTGTTGTTCCATTTGTTGACCTAATGAATAATAATAATAATAAAATAATAATATGCCATTTAGCAGACGCTTTTATCCAAAGCGACTTACAGTCATGCGTGCATACATTTTTGTGTATGGGTGGTCCCGGGGATCGAACCCACTACCTTGGCGTTACAAGCGCCGTGCTCTACCAGCTGAGCTACAGAGAACACACATCAGTAGAGAGAAAACATTTTGAAACATTTAGAAACTGGGAGTACTACCTGAACTTGTCCAATAGGAACACAGATTTACGTTTTCCGTAGCAAAACCTTGTGCTATGGTGTCTCCTACTGAACATTGCCCTGATGGACTACGGCCAGCATGGAGGATTCCCACCAAACCTGCTGTGGTATCATGTTGTCAGCACCTTGATGCTTGACTGGTGTTTTCTGAGTCAGACTGTGTTTATATACACTCAGTCTACAAAACATGAACAACTCTCTCCATGACACAGACTGACCAGGTGAATCCAGGTGAAAGCTCTGATCCCTTATTGATGCCACTTGTTAACTCTACTTCAATCAGTGTAGATGAAGGGGTAGGAGACAGGATAAAGAAGGATTTTTAAGCATTGAGACAATTGAGACATGGATTGTGTGTGTGTGCCATTCAGAGGGTGAATGGGCAAGACAAAATATTTAAATGCCTTTGAACGGGGTATGGTAGTAGGTGACAGGCGTAGGGCTGTTGCGGTGACCGTATTACCGCCACACCGGCAGTCACGAGTCATGAAGGCAGTCAAATTCAACGTGATGCTGCTGCTGGTCATTAGTAGCCTAGCAACCTTGCTAACTGCCTGGTACTCAGCACTCTATTATCTCTAATCACTCTGACATCAATGGAAATATCATCAGAAATCTAATCAAACGCTTCATGAGAGCCCATGAGCTGATGTAGCGCAACATTTCTATAGGGGGGTGCAACTCAATATTAAGATGTTCCTAATGTTTTGTACACTCAGTGTAATACCTGTCTCTCTCTCTCTATTGTTACTAGGTGACAGGGTGGTGGCTGTCAATGGGAAGAATCTGGAAGGAGCCACTCACAAGCAGGCTGTGGAGACCCTCAGAGATACTGGAAAGGTCAGTACTTACACAGTCACTGTTAAAGGGATAGTTCAATAAGTTTTACCTTATTTCCACTTACCTATGGTGTGATTCATCCAGACAGTTAGTCCATTAGCTTGTTTAGCAAGTTCCAGCATCTATCTACTATATAGGCTGGTGTCCTCTCTCCTGTTCCAGCATCTATCTACTATATAGGCTGGTGTCCTCTCTCCTGTTCCAGCATCTATCTACTATATAGGCTGGTGTCCTCTCTCCTGTTCCAGCATCTATCTACTATATAGGCTGGTGTCCTCTCTCCTGTTTGAGACTCCTTGTGCTTTCTGACCAGTGGTGTTACTCTCCGCTCCTCCCCTCTCCTCCACTCCTCCTCCCCTCTCCTCCACTCCTCCTCCCCTCTCCTCCACTCCTCCTCCCCTCTCCTTCGCTCCTCCTCCCCTCTCTTCCGCTCCTCCTCCCCTCTCCTTCGCTCCTCCTCCCCTCTCCTTCGCTCCTCCTCCCCTCTCCTCCGCTCCTCCTCCCCTCTCCTCCGCTCCTCCTCCCCTCTCCTCCGCTCCTCCTCCCCTCTCCTCCGCCTCTCCCCTCTCCTCCGCTCCTCCTCCCCTCTCCTTCGCTCCTCCCCTCCCCTCTCCTCCGCTCCTCCCCTCCCCTCTCCTCTGCTCATCCCCTCTCCTCTGGTCCTACCCTCTCCTCTGGACCTCCCCTCCCCTCTCCTCTGCTCCTCCCCTCTCCTCTGCTCCTCCCCTCTTCAGATGGTCCACTTGCTGTTAGAGAAGGGTCAGCTCCCTGCGGACCGTGTCCACGCCCCCCTGACGCCTCAGTGCACCCCTCCCTCTGTGCCCAACGACCAACAGAAACAGGCGCCAGAGCCTACTCAGCCTAAAGCCCAGCCAGAGTACAGCTTCATCACTGACGGTGAGTGTCCAGTACAGTACAGCTTCATCACTCATTGCTTTCTTATACGTCACCAGCAGTTGCTCGTCTTTGATTTGTAATGTAGACATTGTGCCCTACTGCCGTTGTGCCCTTGAGCAAGGCACTTAAACCCTAACTTTGCTCCAGGGGCATTGCTCTGCAGCTGACCCTGTGCTTCTACCAGTCTCTCGTTTGTGTGTCGTGTCCGGGAGAGTTGGGAGTCAAATACCAGACTGCAAAAAAATGCACATTTTGATGGACAATAAAGTTGTCTCGTGTCTTCCTGTCCCCCCAGACAATGTATTTGAGGTGCCCTTGCTGAAGAACTCATCAGGCCTAGGGTTCAGCTTCAGCAGAGAGGGCACCCTGCCTGACCAGACCACTGGTAACGGCCCTGGTAACGGCTCCAGCATGGTCCGGGTCAAGAAGTTGTTCCCCGGGCAACCTGCCGCTGAGAGTGGACGCATCAACGTGGGTGACGTCATACTCCGTGTCAACCAGATGCCCCTCAAAGGACTCTCGCAGCACGTATGTCACCTTTTCAATATTGATCAATCAGTCAATCAATAGGTTATATTGGGGTGGGGTTTCAAATAGATTTTTCCAGTTGAAAAAACGGACTTCCTTGTATGCCAATATTATATGACTTTAACCATTTATATTGAATATTCTGTTGTGTTTCTCTGCCCTGCCACTAGGAGGTGATCTCAGCGCTGCGAGGGACCGGTCAGGAGGTGACTCTGCTGCTCTGTAGACCTGACCAGGGGGTCTTACCTGAGACGGACTCCTCTGCTCTGGTGAGAAACTCTACCAGCCACCAGCACCTCTCATTTGGTCCACAAACTGGGCAAAATGCCTGCATTTCTCTTACAGTGATCACATAGGACAATATGCAAGACAGTTCCCTCACTATAGCCACATTCACTATAAGTGGAGTGGAGTGTATATTAGTATTTTTTTATATTTAGTGAGCTTTACACTAATATACTTACTGAGTGTATCTCTTTCACCACTACCCAGACTTCCATGGCCTCTCCTCGTAAGGAACCAGTAGCCCAGACCCAGCAGCCTGAATGCAGCCTGGCCAGTCCCAGGACAACCTCCCCTGTAGGGTCTGAAGGGATGAGGAACCAGGATCTGGGACCTGGGCCAGTGGAGGAAGCTCTGGAGAGACTGCTCATGAAGTCCCCCAGCCGACGGGACAGCTACAGCGACAGCACGGATGATGAGGAGGTAACGATTTAATTGATCACTGGTAACAATTGATAACAAGAACCACAATAGATATGGGTTGTGTTGGCTTTGAGTTTTTAATCGTCAATGATGTGCGTATTGTTTCACTCGGCTGAGGCAACTGTACATTTGTCAAATTCACGAATGACTAAACAATGGATTTATTTATTCATTCGTTACTTAATTAATTAATTTGTTAATTTATTCAGGTGGAGGAGGCCTTCAGCCCCTCTCTGGAGCAGGGCCGACAAGCCTGGGACCGTAGTATCTACCAGACCCCCAGCAGTAACCTCACTCTGGGGAGGCTCCGCCAGTATGAGACCCCCTGTGAGCTGGATGACACCATCCGCTCTGCCTACTACTCTCCCAACCTGTCACTGGCCAACCTCAGCAGAAGGTAAAGATTAGATCCTACTGCTGATTTTATTCATGATAGCCTGAACCCAGAGAGGGATAGCCTGATCCCAGATCTAACATAATCTAACAAAGAAGGATTCATGAGTTAGCCAGCTAACCTGCCTAAATGTTCTGAAATAACGTTATACTTTTTAGAAAGATAAGCTTGAAATGGTCGTGGTCTAATCGACTCAAGAACCAAAAACGCATATCTAAGTTGAGCTTTCTTAGGCTGCGTTTACACAGGCTGCCCAATTCTGATCTTTTGCCCAATTATGATCAAAAGACCAATTAGTAGCAAAAAATATCAGAATTGGGCTGCCTGTGTAAATGCAGCCTTAATGAACCAGAAAATCTATAGTTATTTCTGGTTGTTTATCAAAGTTAGCTGGCTAATGCATTGATCATGCTTTGTAGTATACCACTCAGATCCTAGATCTGTTTGTGCTGGGAGTTGGCAAGACGGCACAAATAGATCAGGGACCAAGTTAAGTTAATGACAGTTCTATTTCCTCCTCTGATAACATTTCCAGTTGTCTTTGGAAGTGTTTGTAGACGATTATGAAGTAATTTCTCTGCGATAACAATCACAAGATTATTATGTCTCTTTCCCCCAGAGGCAAATGCAGTGACGCACATTGCTAGCGTAACCAATGAGAGGTGATATAGTTTCCAGGTCATTAGTACCGTAACCAATGAGAGGTGACTCATTGCAGTCAGATGGGGTTCGATCAGTCGAGGTGAAACGTAATGAAAAGAGCTCAGCTGACAGTTCTTTATTCTACCTGACAGACAATAATATTGTATGATCTGTTCTACACAAGTTATTTCTATGTTAACGTTATAGACTAGGAATGTCACCTCCGTTTTCCCAGGTCACTGTGCTTCAGCTTCTGCTTGCTCTTTGGGGTCTAAACCGGGTCACTGTATAGCACCTCGTGACGACTGCTGATGTAAAAATGACTTATTTGATTGATTCCTTCTGTTCTGTTTCCGCAGGTGTCCCTCCTCCTCCCCTCTGACCCCTGACCTGGCCACCACCCCTCAACGAGAAGCCCCCAGTCCCGACCCCCTGCCTCCCCCTCTACCACCGCTCTTCAACCTCACCCACACCCTGCCAGACAACAGACAAGACATGGACGAGTTTGTGCCGGTAAGAGCAGGGGAACACTAGGACTGTCTGAAAACACAAGTACTTCGACCGTCCTGGTTTCCTCCATTCCTTGCCTCTCTCTCAAAGCACATTGGAGGAGGAGGTCCAAGGGAACCTCTCATGGGCAGAGGAAGCAAGGATTTGAATGTGCATTATCCATGTAGTTATGTAACTATGTAGTATTTAGTCTGTTGTTCATCATTTTTAGCAGAGTTTGATTCCAACTGTGTTTGTTTACCTCTATCTGTGTGTTAGGACGTGGAGCTGAAAGTGTCCCTTGTGAAGTCTGAGAAAGGAAGCCTGGGGTTTACTCTGACCAAAGGCAATGACCTGGGCTGTTACATCCATGACATCATCCAGGACCCTGCCAAGGGAGACGGCAGGCTGCGGCCCGGGGATCGCATGATCATGGTACACAACTACTGAACACTCACTCTGGGGCGCTCTCAATTTGGCTTTCCTTGATTCCTCACCTCCTCCATCCATTTTAAGAAGGAGGTGAGGAGTGAGAGTTTGGATCTCCACCTCCAATGCAGTTTGAGGACACACGGAGAGAGGATTGCGAGGAATTGAAGACAGACAAATTGATAGTCTTGTTGAACACTCTCTGTCATGCTATATCACAAGAATTCCACCTCTGTAGCTCTTTGCTAACTTTGCCTCTTCCTCCTTCATCCTACCATCCTCCTCTCTCTCCCCCCTTTCAGGTGAACAACAAAGATGTGTCCAACATGGGCCACACTGAGGTGGTGAACCTGGTGAGAGCGGCCCCCAGGGTGGTAGATCTAGTGGTAGGAAGGGTCCTGGAGGCCCCTAAACCCCCCATAGAGGCACACCTACTGCCTGACATCTCCTTCCAGTGCCCTGACCAAACATTAGGTAAGAGAGATATAGAGATATTTATCTATTTAGACTGCCTAAAGTTATCTACTTAACTAATGTGTATCATCCCTCTTCAACTGTTGAACTGTTGAAAATATACCAAAATGCCACTGTTTTGGTTTTGGGTTATCAACCTCAGCGATAATGATCATTGTAAAGATAACATGTCACATGGGCAGTGCTCATGTCCCGGGGGCCAAGAAAGCACAAGATGTAAGGGTGTTAGATTGCAGTTTGAAAGGAATGTGTGGTGGGGTTTTTTTTGGACCATAAATAAGCTTTCACTGCCTCGCTGTGGTGTTTTAGGCGACAGCTTTTGGTTCAGAAGGTCAGGGTTGTGTTCAGTAGGCACCAAACAGAAGAAAATGGACTGAAACCGGTAGGACCTAGCTGGACTTCACTTTTCCGTAGCGAAACATTTTAAAACATATTTTCTCTGCAGGGCTGGTGTTGGACGGGGGGACAGTGACCGTGTATATGGGGTGTTGTTCATGAAGCTTAACGTTGTTGTATCTCTCCCTACAGGTCTAGTATTGGACAGGGGAAGTGACTGTGTGTATGGGTTAGAAGTCTTTCTGGGTCCGAAAACTTGGATCCGAGGATAATCATACCCGAACGGACTCGAGAACAATCAGACCCAAACCCAAATGGACCCCGACGACAACCAGACCTAGCTAGACCTAACGGGTACAGGTCTAGACCAGACCCAATTGGACCCTAGTGACAATCTTTTTTTAAATCAGCCAAGTTGATCTTAGAACTTCATATGTTGGCTAGGCCTTCCATAAGTCAATAAATTCACCTTATTAGTGTAGAATAAATATGCTATAGACTAGACCCAAGACCCGACGACAATCAAACAGGATCTGACCCAGAACCGAGGGAAATGTTAGAATTTTGGACCAGGACCCTGTCGGGTATTCAGGTTCGGGTGGACCCGTGAAGACCTCTAGTTACAGGGTGTTGTTCATAAAGCTTAACGTTGCAACTCTCCCTACAGGTCTAGTATTGGACGGGGGCAGTGACAGTGTGTACGGGGTGTTGTTCATAAAGGAGGTCCTGCCTGGCTCGGCGGCGCTGATGGAGGGCAGTCTGAGGCCCTTAGACCTGGTCCACTATATCAACGGAGCTCCAACTCTGGACCTGACCCTCAATGAGAGCTGCAGGCTGCTGGAGATCTCCCTCAGGGAGCTCACTATCAAAGCTACAAGGTACACTTAACCCTCACCCTGAATTCCAAATAGACCCCTAGCCCCTACACATTTTCTTCAGGAAATGTCCTTTACTAGTTAACATTATCAATCCATTTCTGTGCAAGGCAGTCCTTGCCAGCTAGCGCCAAAGAGGTTTGAAACTGAGAGACTCAACAAATGATTACTTCCTGTAATGCCCTCTTCAGAACCCCGTCCAAGAAGTACATGTGTTCATTATGCTTGGCCTAGCTATGTTGATCTCATATCTTTCTTTTCCCTCCAGGGATGGGAAACCAGTTTCTCCAGGACAGAAGAGTATTTCATTTCTCAACAACAACGTCAGCCCTGAAGTCTCCACCAGCCTGAATGGTAAGAACTTGTAGAAGCCTATCCATACAAATCGTTGATTTTATCCTTTGAAAGATTTGCTGAATGTGTATAGCATTCTGGTACACACAGTACATCACTCAAGTTCTCTTACCTTCTTCACAGTGCCTTCAGAAAGTAAACACACCCCTCTACTCTTTCCACATTTTTGTTGTTACAGCCTGAATTTTAAATTGATTAAATTTAGATTTTGTGTCACATGATTATTAATTTTTTATGACTACCCAATCTCCGTACCCCAGACATACACAGATTCAAGCACAAAGGCCCAAGGAGGTTTTTCCAATGCCTCGCAAAGAAGGCCACCGATTGGTAGATGTGTAAAAAAAAAATTGTTTTTGCTGAATATCCCTTTGAGCATGGTGAAGTTATTCATTAGGCTTTGGATGGTGTATCAATACACCCAGTCACTACAAAGATACAGGCATCCTTCCTAACTTAGTTGCCGGAGAGGAAGGAAACTGCTCAGGGATTTCACCATGAGGCCAATGGTGACTTTAAAACAGTTACAGAGTTTAATGGCTGTGAAAGGAGAAAACTGAGGATGGATCAACAACATTGTAGTTACTCCACAATACTAACATAGATGACAGAGTGAAAAGAAGGAATTCTGTACGGAATACAAATATTCCAAAACATGCATCCTGTTTGCAACAAGGCACTAAAGGAATACTGCAAAAAATGTGGCAAAGCAATTAACTTTTTGTTCTGAAAACAAAGTGTTACGTTTAGGGCAAATCCAATACAACACATTACTGAGTACCACGCTCCATATTTTCAAGCATAGTGGTGGCTGCATCATGTTATGGGTATGCTTGTAATCATTAAGGACTGGGGAGTTTTTCAGGATAAAGAAACGGAATGGAGCTAAGCACAGGCAAAACCTGGTTCAGTCTGCTTTCCACCAGACACTGGGAGATTAATTCACCTTTCAGCAGGACAATAACCTAAAACACCAGGCCAAATATACATATACGTATTGCTTACCAATACGACATTGAATGTTCCTGAGTGGCCTAGTTAGTTTTGACATAAATCTGCTTGGAAATCTATGGCAACACATGAAAATGGCTGTCTAGCAATAATCAACAATCAACTTGACAGAGCTTGAAGAATTTTTAAAAGAATAATGTGCAAATATTGTACAATCCAGGTGTGCAAAGCTCTTAGAGACTTACCCAGAAAGACTCACAGCTGTAATTGCTGCCAAGGGTGATTTTAACATGTATTGACTCAGGGGTGTGAATACTTATGTAAATTAGATATTTCTGTATTTCATTTTCAATACATTTGCAAACACTTCTAAAAACATATTTTCACTTTGTTATTATGGGGTATTGTGTAGATGGGTGAGAAAACAACATCAATTTAATCCATTTTGAATTCAGACTGTAACGCAACAAAATGTGGAATAAGTCAAGGGGTATGAATACCTTCTGAAGGTGTATGTTATGAACAATACATAACGCTGGTATGTTGTTGTTGAGTGTGATGGACTCCTCCCCCCCCCCCGTTACAGATTATGTCTATGGGGCAGATCGCAGAGAAACAGAGGCCTTATCTACGCTATGTCTTCTAGAGGTAACTTCACCTGCCCTGCTTTATTCAGTCTACTGCACAATACTTTCCCATTATTAGATAGATTTCGATTACACTTTGCTTTACATGTGACTATAGCAACTGAACTTCAATCACTTACACACATTTAAATTGCATTAACTTGCCTATAACGATATGTAATTGCATTAACTTGGCTAGAGAGAGAGTTTATTAGTTAAATGCACAGGGTTGCAGATGTGAATGTAGGGTACGGTGAAAGTCTTAAGCTCCGAGCTCCAACGGGGGGGGGGACTATTCAGCATTATAAATGTCAATTGGGTGGGGACAGGGTAAATGTCCTAATGGTCTGGGGGTAGAAGCTATTGGCCAATCTTAGTTTTTGCCATGAAGCTCCTATACTGCCCGCATCTGAATACAATCAAATGTTATTTGTCACATGCGCCTAGACTTGGCGCTCCGGTACCGCTTTCTGTGCGGTAGCAGAGAGAACAGTCTATGACTTGGGTGACTGGAGTCTTTGACCATTTTTAAGGCCTTCCTCTGACACTGCCTGGTATAGAGGTCCTGGATGGCAGGAAGCTTGGCCCCAGTGATGTACTGGGCCATACGCGCTACCCTCTGTAGCGCCTTGCGGTCGGATGCCAGGAGTCCAGTTGCAGAGGGAGGTGTTTAGTCCCAGGGTCCTTAGCTTAGAGATGAGCTTTGAGGGCACTATGGTGTTGAACGATGAGCTGTAGTCAATGAACAGCATTCTCACATAGGTGTTCCGTTTGTCCAGGTGGGAAAGGGCAGTGTGGAGTGCAATAGGGATTGCGTCATCTGTGGATCTGTTGGGCCGGTATGCGAATTGGAGTGGGTCTAGGGTTTCTGGGATGATGGTGTTGATGTGAGCCATGACCAGCCTTTCAAAGCACTTCATGGCTACAGACGTCAGTGCTACGGGTCGTTAGTCATTTAGACAGGTTACCTTAGACTCCTTGGGCACAGGGGACTATGGTGGTCTGCTTGAAACATAGGTATTACAGACTCTGTTAGGGAGAGGTTGAAAATGTCAATGAAGACACTTGCCAGTTGGTCAGCGCATTCTCTGAGTACACATCCTGGTAATCCGTCTGGCCCTGAGGCCATGTGAATGTTGACCTGTTTAAAGGTCTTACTCACCGGCTGTGGAGAGCGTGATCACAGTCGTCCGGAACAACTGGTGCTCTCATGCATGCTTCAGTGTTGCTTGCCTCGAAGCGCGCATAGATGTCATTCAGCTCGTCTGGTAGGCTTGCGTCACTGGGCAGCTCGCGACTGGGCTTCCCTTTGTAATCCGTGATAGTTTGCAAGCCCTGCCACATCTGACGAGCGTCAGAGCCGGTGTAGTAGGATTCAATCTTAGTCCTGTATTGATGCTTTGCCTGTTTGATGATTCGTCGGAGGGCATAGCGGGATTTCTTATAAGCGTCCCCGCTCCTTGAAAGTGGCAGCTCTAGCCTTTCGCTCCGCGCAGAGTGATGGAAGCGGGGAGAACTGTCCATGGCTGGGGTCCCCTGATTATCTTCTTGGCCTTCCTGTGACACCTGGTGTTGTAGGTGTCCTGTAGGGCAGGCAGTGTGCACCCAATGGAGCGTTCGGCTGCACGTATCACCCTCTGAAGAGCCTTGCAGTCCGCGGCGGTGCAGTTGCCGTACCAGGCTGTGATGCAGCCCGACAGTATGCTCTCGATGGGGCTCCTGTAGAACACTGTAAGGGCCCTCGGGGACAGGCGGATTTCTTCAGCCTCCTGAGGTTGAAGAGTCACTGTCATGCCTTCACCAAGGGTGTCTGTGTGGTTTGACCATTTCAGCTCCTCGGAGATGTGTATGCTGAGGAACTTTACGTTTTTGACCGTTTCCACGGTGGCCCAGTTGATGGCTATAAGGATATGTCCTTTAGTAGTCAATAAAAGATGGAGACTAAAGCGTTCTGATCTGTGCGAGTTGATGACTCCAACCTCTGTGTGTGTCTTTCTGAGATTTTCCATTGCCCCTGGACATTGGACAGTGAAAGTAATATTCTAATTGTGTTTTGTTGTGCTTCCAGGAGGAGATCATTCAGTTGGACCTGGACAAGCCTGCAGCAGGAGGCCTAGGCTTCTCTGTCATCGGAGGAGAGAGGGGCATCTTTGTCAAGTCCATCACCCCTGGTGGCATAGCAGATCGTACAGGACGGCTGCAAGTGGGGGATAGACTGCTCAAAGTGAGTCTGATCTACTGAGGTCTTTTCGATGTAACAACAGCTGTTGTCCACTACGTGGTGATATTTGACCGTAACTCATCTGAATGCAGGGTTGTGCACTAGGGCACGCTGTAATAAATGTTTTACAACAGCAAAACGAAAATATTTGTTCTCATTGGACAAATTCAGGCATTACCTCCCTGTTTCACTCCATTTCAAAACGTTTCACCCTACCAAACATGACCCAGCTCTGAGGTTTCCAGCTGACGGTGTCTCTATCCACAGGTGAACGAGGAGCTGATGACTGGCGTGTCTCACACTAAAGCTGTCACCACTATCCGAAAGGCCAAAGGACTGGTGCACCTCATAGTGTCCAGACCGCCGGACCAAAACCCCAACACCTACCTGTCCTACCTCCCCATCAACTCTGACGAATGCAACGGCAACGCTGACGACGCCGACGACAGTGGAATGAAGACCAAACTGTGTGGTCCACCTAATGAGAACAGGAGCCCTCCTGACATACCGCCAATAGGTAGGGTTACTACTCTTTTATCTGTGTGTTCAAAAGTTACACTTTTTCTGACGCCTGCTCCTCCACACTGTGTTAGAGCACAAGCCAGTTTGACTGTCTTCTTCCCTCCTGTGACGGCCTCCCCAGACTATGATGTAGGTTCAACGGAGCGGAGGAGGAGAGACGGTGAGGTGGAGAATACTGATCTGTGTGAAGACACAGACCGTGACGGCTCCTCTCTACCAGAGGACTCTCCTGAGGTGGGTATATACTCTGGGGAGGACCTGCCTCTGAGGCGGGGGCTATTCAACTACAGTCCTAGAGGGTCAAAACACTTTTTTTTTTTTTTTTCTTCTACATTGTAGTTTAATTCCATTCACATCTGTTTTCTGTGTTGTGTGGAATTCCAGACCTCCCGGAAAGCCGACTGGAAAGAGGAAAGTGTAGACGACCCACTGAATGAGAGGTAAGGGGGGGCTCCAGTATTCTGTTCTGTTCCAGAATACTGTGACTGAAAGTCCCCAGGGGACATTTTTGTATATTTTTTTAAATGTCAAATCGTATGTTCCTTCCCAGCTACATGCAGATGACATCAGAGCTTCCAGAAGAGGATGAGATTACCTGGGGGAGTGACGAGCTGCCTATAGAGAATATTACCTGGACATTCACTGACGGTAAGCTGCCTAGAGAGAATATTACCTGGGGGAGTGACGAGCTGCCTATAGAGAATATTACCTGGACATTCACTGACGGTAAGCTGCCTAGAGAGAATATTACCTGGGGGAGTGACGAGCTGCCTATAGAGAATATTACCTGGGGGAGTGACGAGCTGCCTATAGAGAATATTACCTGGGGGAGTGACGAGCTGCCTATAGAGAATATTACCTGGGGGAGTGACGAGCTGCCTATAGAGAATATTACCTGGACATTCATTGACGGTAAGCTGCCTATAGAGAATATTACCTGGACATTCACTGACGGTAAGCTGCCTATAGAGAATATTACCTGGGGGAGTGACGAGCTGCCTATAGAGAATATTACCTGGACATTCACTGACGGTAAGCTGTCTATAGAGAATATTAACTGGAAATTCACTGACGGTAAGCTGCCTATAGAGAATATTACCTGGGGGAGTGACGAGCTGCCTATAGAGAATATTACCTGGGGGAGTGACGAGCTGCCTATAGAGAATATTAACTGGAAATTCACTGACGGTAAGCTGTCTATAGAGAATATTAACTGGAAATTCACTGAGCGTGAACACCGCACCCAACGACTCAACCTCACCAATTTCGATGCCTAACGTTAATTAACCTTTTGGATCTGCCGATTTTGAATATCCTCTTCCAAATATACAATTAAATAGATTTTCTTGAGTGAGTGGTTAGGTAAGTCTCTGGTTAGGTAAGTCTCTCAACATGATCATCCCCTCCCCAGATAAACCCATCATTACAGAGGATGAGCTGACCTCTCTGCCCCTGGTGAAAGTGGTCCCTGATGGACAGTACACTAGGGCCAAGCTCAACACTGTGGTGCGTATGCTGAGGGGCCTGCTCGAACAGAAGATCCCTTTGCAGGAGTTTGAGGTACGAACTGTCTGTCTGATCTAGACAAGTATAGAAACCTCACATCACGTGTCAAACCCATTCCACGGAGGGCCGAGTGTCTGCGGGTTTTCACCCCTCCCTTGGACTTGATGAATTAAGGTCACTAATTAGTAGGGAACTCCCCTCACCTGGTTGACTAGGGCTTAATTGAAAGGAAAAAACCTGTAGACACTAGGCCCTCCGTGGAATGAGTTTGATACCCTGCATTAAACGGCCTCAGCTATATCCCCTCTTCTTCTTCTTCTTCCATAGTATGTAGCTCTAAAGAGAATAAGCTTTTTGTGTAGCGCTGATCTTTATTATTGTGGCTGCTGCCGTTTTGACTTTTATTAATTCTTGCAAAGTGTACATATAAAAAAATTGCATAGAAAATAGCATAAGAAAACACTCACTTAGATGCATAATACATGACATCAATATAGTACAGGACATTTATTTTCTTCAAAAATTACTTATTTGTGTCCATGGGACTGAGATTTAAGGCCAATTTATACTTCTTCTCTCACCAGAATCTACAGAATCTACAGCCGCTGGATGACTGTCTAATTGGTCAGACGAAGGAAAACAAGAAAAAGAATCGTTATAAGAACATTGTCCCTTGTAAGTGCACACTTTAGATCGAATGTCACAACGAAAATAGCGTCATCACTGAGTAAGTGTTTTAACTGGGAATAGTGCATCTCGTGTGTCAATATTCCTCCGCATCTACTTCAATAATAGCCCAGTGCAGTAGAAAACAAGCCCAATCAAACCTTCTCCTGTGTTTTCTCTTGTTTCTCCAGTTGATACCACCAGAGTGATCCTGGGTAAAGATGGCGGCTACATAAACGCCAACTTTATCAACATGCCAGTGAAAGACGAGAACTTCATGTACATTGCTTGTCAAGGACCCTTACCCACCACTCTGGGTGACTTCTGGCAGATGATCTGGGAGCAGAAATCCAATGTCATCGCTATGATGACCCAGGAAGTGGAAGGGGGAAAGGTGAAATGTCAACGGTACTGGCCCGACACCCTGCAGACGGCTGAGATGGTGGACGAGAGGCTGCAGATCACCCTGGTCAAAGATCAGCACCTGGACCACTTTGTTATCCGTCTCATCGAGGTCAAAGATATCCAGGTGAGACTTAATGTAAGGTATAAGGACAGGAGTAATGGCCCCAGAACAGAGCCTTGCAGGACTCCATACTTAACCTTGAAGTGATTTCTTTTGATATAATTTTACTTTATTACCAAGTAAATGTAAAGGACCGGACGTGTAATTTGGTAATAAGGTTAAACAAACAAACAAAAGCCAGTGCATAATCATTGAATGATTTGGGTACTGTGCAATGCATTCAGAGCATCAGAGTGATAATAATGCCCTATTCCTCTTGTACCCCTCCTGTTCTAGACCGAAGAGATTCAACGCGTCACCCACCTGAACTATACCGGCTGGCCAGACCACGGTACCCCATCACAGCCTGAGCAGCTGTTGACGTTCATATCCTACATGAGGCACATCCACCAATCAGGACCCATCATCACGCACTGCAGTGCAGGGATTGGCCGATCCGGAACCCTCATCTGCATAGACGTGGTTCTAGGCCTCATCAGTAAAGATGTTGATGTAAGTATGGTGACAAGCCTATAGCTTTTATATAGCTTTTATTATGCTAGAAATGTCCAACCACATTTTAGTTCTGTTTCTGAGAGAATGTATTTTAAAACACTTTTGTTTTCAGTTTGATATTTCAGATGTGGTACGTAACATGAGACTGCAGAGACAAGGAATGGTACAAACAGAGGTAACTTTACAATTTTAAGTAATTTCAGTTGTACATTTTTCTACAACTACAATATGTTTGATCTCTTTAAAGAGCCTGTAGTCTACATACTATGCTATTTCTGCATGAATAATAATATACATATTCTCTCATTTGTGTTTGCTCCACACAGGAACAATACATCTTCTGCTATCAAGTGATCTTATACGTGCTCCGATGTCTTCAAGCAGAGGAGAAAATCTCAGGATAGCAACCCTTTTTAAAGTCCCAGTGCTGTACACAACAACGTCCTCTCCTGAGATTTTGTGAGAGCAGAACTACGCACACTGGAGAGTTGACACAGCACCTTGAAGACAGAACAGAACCAAGCGGTGGGTTTACAAAAACCACTGCTCAACCAACGTTCAATAAATGCCTTAAAACATTCTGGGCTTGTGTCCCGGACAAAGATCAAGCCTAGTCTTGGATTTACTGGTACTTTCAATAGAGAATCTCCATTTAGCATGGTTCTTAGTCTCAGAACTAGGCTTAATCTGTGTCTGGGAAAGCAGTCCCTTGTTTCATGAAAGTAAATTCTTACAGGAGTCTGTATATTTCTGTTTGCTTGACCTCTACCTCTTTAACTGCTCTACCCCTTCTCTTGATGTATACACAAGAACATACGGTTGATTTTTCCGTCTTTTCTACGTGAAAACAATGCTTTTTATAGATTATTGGCTATTATGAAATATCTATGACAGTTGATAAATGAATTCATATTTTAAATGTGGAACAAAATCATGTATTTTTAAAGATTTTGATGCTGGAAGTTGCCTTGACAGAATACGATGACAGTATTTGCATTGTAAATCGTATTATTATGGTAATTGCTGACTGATGCCAGTGTTAATCAAAAGGAAATTAAAGTGTACATATTCATCTCTTGAAAACTGTGGATATGTTTTAATGTTACATACAGGAAAAATTGCAATTTGTAAATAAAAGTCAAACGTTTACATTTTGGTACTTTATTTAAATGCAGATGTTAATGCCACTAATAATGCAACTGAAAAGAGGATTCCATTGGAAACACTTAGGGCCCCGATTTGGACTTAGGAAATTAGCCTTTCCTATGCTCTTCTCAGTAGTTAGTATTCAGACTTGGCTAGCGTAGGTGTGGTTCTCTTGTGCACGCTGAATAAATGTCAACTGCTGAAAACCCTCCCACTTGCTGGCCAACAGATTTTCTGGTAGGTTTTCCAGTCCATTTATCTTAAGCCATCACTTTAAATACAGTGTACCTTCTTTAATTCGAATTTTGTCAACAGACTAGAATACATCAAGAGAAGGGGATCAATCAATCAACGAAAGAAAGCCAACTAAATACACTGAACAAAAATATAAACTCAATATGCAACAATTTCCCTGAGTTACAGTTCATAAGGAAATCAATTCGGCCCTAATCTATGGATTTCACATGACTGGGCAGGCCATAGGCCCACCCAATCAGAATGTTTTTCCCCACATACTGCAGTTTCATCAGCTGTCCTGGTGGCAGGTCTGACGATGTGGAGGTCCTGGGCTGGCGTGGTTACACGTGGTCTGCACGTACGGTCTTAAACGGAGGCAGCTTATGGTAGAGAATGAACATCCAATTCTCTGGCAGCAGCTCTGGTGGACATTCCTGCAGTCAGCATGCCAATTGCACGCTCCCTCAAAACTTCAGACGTGGCATTGTGTTGGCAAAACTGCACATTTTTTGTGGCCTTTTGTCCCCAGCACAAGGTGCACCTGTGTAATGATCAAGTTGGTGGAATGAAGTCATGTCAGAATACGTCTTATCTGTAGACGCCGCGTGCCAAACTACGCATAGAGAGAAGTGCATAAAAAAGGTAATTACAATCCATTTACTCCCGCTTAACTGTGGTCGGAATCTGGGCCTGATATGCACAATACTGCAACCTTCCCCTTGGGGTAGGGATATTTAAGATTTAGCTAAATACATTGATTTCTGAAATATGTGGAAACGCTGCGTCACTGATGAGGTCCATGTGCTAGATCTAAAATGTTCTCAAAACATGTCAAACATCTTGGTTGTAGCATTATTAAAGATTAGTCTGGTTTCAGCCAAACGTTAAGGAATCGACGTGGTGACCAGAACCTGGCCCAGGATTATTGGTCACCAGGGAGATCAGGATTTGGCCCAAAATGTGAGACTTGACAATGCAAGATACCGTAGTCAGTTATGGATCTAAAGTCAACCAAATGCAGATTACTGTGGCTGGCAGTAGAGAAGTATCAGTGCAGTCTTTAGTTGCTTGTAGATGTACCAAAAGTCAGTGGCTTTAATGTTAATCACAATTAATAAGCAACTTGTTCTAGAGAACGTCATCCCCCTAAAAGCTACAGACACTCTTCAACAATAAACTAGGATTAATACAAATCAAACAAAGCAAGAATTCAAATGCATTTGGTTTTAATTGCAAGTTGCTTTAGACAAGGTTGCTTTAGACAAGGTGGCTTTAGACAAGGTGGCTTTTTTAGAGAGAACAGGATTTAGTATTCATCTTCCTCATTCTCACAGGCGTCCCCAGAGTCCGCCCCCACCTCCTCGTAATCCTTCTCCAGAGCAGCCATGTCTTCTCTGGCCTCCGAGAACTCTCCCTCCTCCATGCCCTCACCCACGTACCAGTGCACAAAGGCCCGCTTGGCGTACAGCAGGTCAAACTTGTGGTCCAGACGACTCCAAGCCTCAGCGATGGCTGTGGTATTGCTCAGCATGCACACAGCCCTCTGGACCTTGGCCTGGTCTCCTCCAGGAACCACCGTAGGGGGCTGGTAGTTGATCCCCACCTTGAACCCAGTGGGACACCAGTCCACAAACTGGATGCTGCGCCGGGTCTTGATGCTGGCGATGGCTGCGTTGACGTCTTTGGGAACCACGTCGCCGCGGTACAGCAAGCAGCAGGCCATGTACTTGCCACGTCTGGGATCACACTTCACCATCTGGTTAGCCGGCTCAAAGCAGGCGTTGGTGATCTCAGGGACAGAGAGCTGCTCATGGTAGGCCTTTTCTGCTGAGATGATGGGGGCATAGGTGACCAGGGGGAAGTGGATACGGGGGTAAGGCACAAGGTTGGTCTGGAACTCTGTCAGGTCTACATTGAGAGCGCCATCAAAGCGCAGGGAGGCTGTGATGGAGGAGACGATCTGGGCAATGAGGCGGTTCAGGTTGGTGTAAGACGGCCGCTCCACTCCCAGGTTACGCTTGCAGATGTCAAAGATGGCCTCGTTGTCCACCATGAAAGAGCAGTCAGAGTGCTCCAGGGTGGTGTGGGTGGTCAGGATGGAGTTGTAGGGCTCCACCACTGCTGTGGACACCTGGGGAGCAGGGTAGACTGAGAACTCTAGTTTGGACTTCTTGCCGTAATCCACCGACAGGCGTTCCATCAACAGGGAAGTAAAGCCAGAGCCGGTCCCTCCTCCAAAGCTATGGAAGATGAGGAACCCCTGTAGTCCAGTGCATTGATCAGCCTGAGGATAAAACAAGTTATTCATACCAAGCATTAATATATTCACCCTAATGTTAGTCAGACAAACTATGCTCATAAGGCATGTACAAGTGATAGTCAAGAATTAATGGGTATCAAAACCACTAAATCAGAGTGGGCTTTTTAAACATTCAGCAGAGCCACTCACCATTTTACGCATCCTGTCCATGACGGAGTCCACAATCTCCTTGCCGATGGTGTAATGGCCACGGGCGTAGTTATTGGCAGCATCCTCCTTGCCACTGATGAGTTGTTCAGGGTGATAAAGCTGACGGTAGTGGCCATTCCTGATCTCATCTACAACAAATCAATTTGTCACATGCGCCAAATACAACTGGTTTAGACTACCGTGAAATGCTTGCTTATCATTTTGATACGGAAAGTTAGCGACAACGCAACGTTACATTTTCAGTACTACACAAGAGGAAATGAAAACGTCACATACTAGACACTCATTGCATAATGAGTAGCATTAATTGTTTGCCATGTCATAGCCTGGTCTCAGATTGGTTTGTGCGGTCTTGCCAACTCCTATGGTCATTCATTGACAACATAGAAGGAATTGGCATGTTCAACTCAAGTTTGTAGCAGCAAATTGTCTTTAGGTTCAAAAGGTATACACTGGAGAAAAGGGAAAAACCTGCACTCACTGTAACATTTAAGTTAATGTATTTTGTAGCAGCAGAGGGCAGAGCAAACAGTTGCTTTTGGCAACAGCCTTTGTCAGCGTTTTGATAGGAATTGGCAAGACCGTACAAACAGATCTGGGACCAGGCTAGGGCAGACCATCACCTCTATACAAGAAGCTTGCTATTCCTCACCCACAACAGTAGGCTCCAGATCTAAGAAGATAGCCCTGGGAACATATTTCCCGGCCCCAGTCTCACTGAAGAAGGTGCCAAACGATGAGTCAGTCAATTGAGGAGCAGCGTTCTCACGGATGGTCCCATCTGGCTGGAAATCATGCTCCAGACAATACAACTCCCAGCATGCATTGCCCATCTGGACTCCTGCTTGGCCAATGTGGACGGAAATGCACTCCCTCTGTCGAGAGAAACAATCCTTAGTCCAACAATCATTTATAAAAAAAAAGGTGTGTGTGTAAACTGCTATTAAAAGTTGTTGGAGAGCCCAGTCACTGTGGAGAACATAAGTCCTGTCAGCACAGAAAGCTGGGAGAAGATGAAACTTTGACCAACAAATCTCTCAACTCCGTGTCAGTTTTCTATATTAACAGAATACAGGGAAATCGGGCAGGGAAGCACGACTCCAGAGAAAAATGTATTTCAATGAATCAGTCATGTTGAATTAAAAAAAACTACTTACCATTTTTTTCTGCAGATTGGTGGCCTTTTTGAGGAATTAATGAACCCTGAAACAGTTTCACAGATAGCTCACCACAAGCGTTTACATATCAATTAGATTTACCTAAATAAACTAGGCAACAGGTTGAACTCCAAACACACTTGCTCACAATGGCAATCTGCCTCATGGGCCCAGTTTATATGGCATCAGGTGAGGAGTAGTAGGTGTGGCTTTTCAAATGACCTTTGACCATTTGACCAAGGGGCAGTGTATGTTTTATGATGATGCTCCCGAGGTAAATGTTCGACTTCAAAGTATTGACACTATAGCATTGAATTGCAGTTATTTATATTTTTTAAAGACAAAAATCTAACTACATGTTTCTGAATCTGCGAGTGTAACAGTACTTTGAACTTCACCAGGTTCATATATTATTATAAACTGGGTGGTTCGAGGCCTGAATGCTGATTGGCTGACAGCCATGGTATATCAGGGGGTATGACAAAACATTTATTTTTACTGCTCTAATTACGTTGGTAGCCAGTTTATAATAGCAATATGGGCCTCTGGGGATTGTGGTATAAATATGGCCAATATACCACGGCTAAGGGCTGTATCCAGGCACTCCGTGTTGCGTCTTGCGTAAGAACAACCCTTAGCCGTGGTATATCGGCCGTATACCACACCCCCTCGTGCCTTATTGCTTAAATATAACATGTTGATTTGTTATTATGTGCCTGCATCCTGGAGCGCGTATTTACGGTTTGCCCTGCGTGCTCAAATAATTGTGATGCACGCTTTTTCTGTAGTCTTCGGAAAAGTTAGATTATTTTAAGCACAAAGTCATACACACAGTGTTTTGTTCATTAATAATGTTGTATATTTAGAGTTTACTCATAAGTGGATGGTATTATCAAGATGCTATTGGAATTGTATTACTTGTTAGGATGATATTAACATTCTGAATTCAACATGTGGTTACTAGCTAGCTACGGTATTGTCTGTGTGAACGATGGCTAGCTCCTCCACTGATCCGTCTGTTGTAGAGAGAGGCAACGATTGAAATAAAATAGTTGTGCTCTACAAATGTTTTGTCTTTTCTTTTGGATGCAGGAGAGAGAACTCTGATACATTAAAACAACCTGATCTCCGAAGTCCACGTCTTTAGTCTCAATCACACAAATCGCAGAGCTACAGCGATGCAGTACAGCTCCGGTTACATTGGTGCCTTCTAGAACCGGATTCATCGTTGATCGACGTCAGCTCAATAATCCCCGTGGCGCTGCTGCTCTAGAGACTCTGTTTACATCATGAGGTACTCCTGTCGCCTTGTGGCAAAAAGCGGTACTGCAGTCTATTTTATTTCCTGTAAAAAAACAATCTGAAAACGATGGATTAAAAGTGCTTTTTATGGTTAACTAACATAGAAGTGTGTTCACAAACAGACATTTGAACATAACATTAGTGGTTTAGTGACATGGCATCTTATAACGGTGATGATGAACCCAAATTCACTGCTGGGAGGGGGAGGTTTTTCTCACACCGTGATCAGCGTAAAAATGTAAAAATGTATGAAACACAAATATGTCTTAATTTAAGGTTAGGTATAAGGTTAGCAGTGTGGTTAAGATTAGGTTTAAAATCACATTTTAAATTATATAAATTGTTGAAATGGGCGTGGTTTATGACTTTGTGGCTGTGGTATCTAGTAACGACCAGGTAGAACTCTGATATAAATGGTTTGTCACATGTCCTACTTATATCAGTACACTCATAACATCCTAATCATAACAAAACATATATTTGATCAAATAAGCCAGGGTTTTCCAAACTCGGTCCTGGGCCCCCACATGGTGCATGTTCAGTTTTTTGCCCTAGCACTACACAGCTGTTTCAAATAACCAATTCATCATCCAGCTTTGATTATTAGAATCAGCTGTGGAGTGCTAGGGCAAAAACCAAAACGTGCACCGGGAGGGATCGAGTTTGGGAAACCCTGAAATAAGCCATTCCATTTTTCGTTGACCAAACTCTCATTGACTGCCGTAAAAAAACCTCAGTAAACGTCGGGGGAAAAAAACTCATAAAATTGTTGCCAGCAGCACAGTTACAGTCAATAATGCTATACTGTAGATAACATGAAAACTGCCTAACCAGCTCGAGTGTTCTCTCATTTGTGTCTGGAAGTAGTGAGCCAACATTAGCCAGTTAGCTTGGGTGCTTGACTGCAGTTGTGAGGCAGAACACTCGGATCAACCCTACTTCTCGGCCAGAGCATCCAGTTTGCGCTCTGAACAATCCGCAGCGCTCTGAATTTACCAACGGACAACTCTCTGAATTTACGAACACTCAGAGAGCACTGGCACCCCAGAGTTAATTTACTAACGCACCCATTGTAAGAACTTGGTGCCGAAATGGATGACTTACACTACCAGTCAAAAGTTTGGACACACCTACTCATTCCAGGGTTTTTCTTTATTTTTACTATTTTCTACATTGTAGAATAATAGTGAAGACATCAAAACTATGAAATAACACATATGGAATCATGTAGTAAACAAAAAAGTGTTAAACAAATCAAAATATTTTTTCTATTTGAGATTCTTCAAAGTAGCCACCCTTTGCCTTGATGACAGCTTTGCACACTCTTGGCATTCTCTCAAACAGCTTCATGAGGGACCTTACAGATAATTGTATGTGTGGCGTACAGAGATGGGATAGTCATTCAGAAATCATGTTAAACACTATTATTGCACACAGAGTGAGTCCATTCAACTTATTATGTGAGTTGTTAAGCAAATCTTTACTCCTGAACTTATTTAGGCTTGCCATAACAAAAGGGTTGAATACTTATTGACTGAAGACATTTCAGCTTTTCATTTATTAATTTATAAACATTTCTAAAAACATAATTTACATTATGGGGTATTGTGTGTAGATCAGTGACACAA
This sequence comes from Coregonus clupeaformis, assembly GCF_020615455.1. Lineage (NCBI taxonomy): Eukaryota > Metazoa > Chordata > Actinopteri > Salmoniformes > Salmonidae > Coregonus > Coregonus clupeaformis. The sequence goes on along the minus strand of NC_059200.1, from coordinate 17,103,528 downwards.
AATCTCAATTTAATCAATTTTAAATTCAGGCTGTAACACAACAAAATGTGGAAAAGTCAAGGGGTGTGAATACTTTCTGAAGGCACTGTACATATACACATTATGGACAGGGCTCGACATTAACGCTTGTCCTCTTGTCCAGGACAAGTAAAAAAAAAAAAATGTCGGACAAGAGGAATATAGATTTAAGTTGTCCGAATGGACAAGTAAAAAAAATCACACATCACAATATCAAACAATTATTCTGATCAGAATTGGATCAGAGAGGCCAACATTGTAATAATATTCAAATCAATATTTAATGTAGGCCTGCATAAATAAAAAAGCCTACATGTCAAACCTGGGATAGGATAAAGTAATCATTCTACCGGAGAGTGAAGGGACAGTGCCTGTTGCACATCAGCAACCATGAGGCCGAGAGGAGGCGGTCAGCATTTAGAAACTATTTATTTAACCATAAACTGAATTGTTTAAAACCGGGACATTTTATGAAACATGTCTTACCTTGGTTCAAAGTAGCCTAGCCAAAATACAACCATAGAAATGTTGAGGGAAGTATTTTATGAAAATGTAATGTCATTGAAACCAACATTTCTCTCATGTTCTATTGGTTTCCAAATCAACGTTATTTTATTTTCCAGTAGCCAAAGGCATCTTTAGATAGCCCCTCTTTCTCAATTTCGAAGGGATATTTTTTTGTCACATGAAACCTCTTGTGCGTGCATTGTGCTTTTGAGAATGGTGTTTTTGCCGCTAATTGCATTTTGGAACATTCTCTTGCGTATCCTACAGCCATGAGCTAATTTGCAGTGGTTGAATGAATTTTGGATCTGTTGTCCCAGAACTGTCCCAGAGTCTGTTTTGAACTGCATACATATTTTTTTTTATCGTCCCAGAGACAACGAGACGCCCTTAATTTCGAGCCCAGGATGGAATTATTTTATAAAGTATTTGGTTGTAATTGTAATGTTGCAATATTTTATAGGCTACCAAGGGTGGCCAACCATTCTCCAGGAGAGCCTTCAAGGGACAGTGTTGTATTTTGAGACAGACTTGAATATGCAGAGAAGCCAATAGACCGAGTGTAGCCTCCATTTTGTCTGATTCTCTATGGTACAAAAGATAGTAATGCATTTATTTTGTAAAGTGGGTCCTTGCATCATACAATGATGTAAAACTAATAATAAAGTTAATGTCAAGCCATGTATGATATCCTTTATTGTCCCTGAGGGAAAATTTAAATTGGACAGTTAGAAGTGATTTGTCTGTCTGCTTATACACTACATGACCAAAAGTATGTGGACGCCTGCTCGTCGAACATCTCATTCCAAAATCACGGGCATTAATATGGAGTTGGTCCCCCCTTTGCTGCTATAACAGCCTCCACTCTTCTGGGAAGGCTTTCCACTAGATGTTGGAACATTGTTGCGGGGACTTGCTTCCATTCAGCCACAAGAGCATTAGTGAGGTCGGGCACTGATGTTGGGCGATTAGGCCTGGCTCATAGTTGGCGTTCCAATTCATCCCAAAGGTGATCGATGGGGTTGAGGTCAGGGCTATGTGCAGGCCAGTAAAGTTCTTCCACACCGATCTCGACAAACCATTTCTGTATGGACCTCTTTTTGTGCACGGGGGCATTGTCATGCTGAAACAGGAAAGGACCTTCCCCAAACTGTTGCCATAAAGTTGGAAGCACAGAATCGTCTAGAATATCATTGTATGCTGTAGCGTTAAGATTTCCCTTCACTGGAACTAAGGGGGCTAGCCCAAACCATGAAAAGCAGCCCCAGACCATTATCCCTCCTCCACCAAACTTTACAGTTGACACGCATTGGGGCAGGTAGCGTTCTCCTGGCATCCGCCAAACCCAGATTTGTCCGTCGGACTGCCAGATGGTGAAGCGTGATTCATCACTCCAGAGAACACGTTTCCACTGTTCCAGAGTCCAATGGGGCGAGATTTACACCACTCCAGCCGACACTTGGCATTGCGCATGGTGATCTTAGGCTCGTGTGCAGCTGCTCAGCCATTGAAACCCAATTCACGAAGCTCCCGACGAACAGTTATTGTGCTGATGTTGCTTCCAGAGACAGTTTGGAACTCGGTAGTGAGTGTTGCAACAGAGGACGGTCCCATTCTGTGAGCTTGTGTGTCCTACCACTTCGCGGCTGAGCCGTTGTTGCTCCTAGATGTTTCCACTTCACAATAACAGCACTTACAGTTGACCGGGTCGGCTCTAGCAGGGCAGACATTTGATGAACTGACCTGTTGGAAAGGTGGTATCCTATGACGGTGCCACGTTGAAAGTCACTGAGCTGTTCAGTAAGGCCATTCTACTGCCAATGTTTGTCTATGGAGATTGCATGGCTGCTCAATTGTCATTCAACTGAGACTGACTGAGCGTCTCTGTTCATATTAGTGTAGGTATGGTTGGTCAGTATCGCCAACTGAGCGTCTCCGTTCTCCTCTCCTCAGCACCTGAAGCAGCAGCAGGAGGGTCAGCTGATCCGCGTGATCAAAAACGACGTGGAAGACATCAAACTGATAGAACACGCCCTCCTGGACAAGCTCAGCTGACCTCCTCCGCCAAGCCCTTTTCTCTGTTCATCTGACCTGGGTTCAAATAGTATTTGATTTCTTTCAAATACTTTGAGCGTTTGATTGAGCCGGTCTGATGCACGGTTGCACTTTTTTGGGACTATTTCATTGGTTACAATGGGCCAGGCAAGCTCAATGGAGTGCACGTAAAGTATTTAAAAGAGAAATGATGTTATTTGAACCGGGTCAGCTGCTCTTACATGCATCTTTCTTGGCAAGACATCCGTCGGTTCAAAGCTCTTTCTGTTTCCCACTCAAAGCTCCAAGCCATCTGAACTAAGATGTGACTGTTTGAGTTGTAAAAAGATGTGGGGTGATATTCAAGTGTGATATTCTACAAACTGTTAATAAATACGCCTTTTATTGCTGTAGTATTTTTTTTTATGATGAAGAGAGAATACTACACAAGCCCAACATGGTTTTATAATAACGTTTAATTGAAGAGCCTTTCATCAGTACTCCGAGTTTGGATCTAATTTCTTATCCAAGTGTAACCAGCGTCACCGTGTTAGCTTACCCAAGTGTAACCAGCATCACTGTGTTATCTTATCCAAGTGTAACCAGCGTCAACGTGCTAGCTTATCCAAGTGTAACCAGTGTCACTGTGCTATCTTATCCAAGTGTAACCAGCGTCACCGTGCTAGCTTATCCAAGTGTAACCAGCGTCACCGTGCTAGCTAATCCAAGTGTAACTAGGGTCATTGTGCTAGCTTATCCAAGTGTAACCAGCGTCACCGTGCTAGCTTATCCAAGTGTAACCAGCGTCACCGTGCTAGCTTATCCAAGTGTAACCAGCGTCACCGTGCTAGCTTATCCAAGTGTAACCAGCGTCACCGTGCTAGCTTATCCAAGTGTAACCAGCGTCAACGTGCTAGCTTATCCAAGTGTAACCAGCGTCACCGTGCTAGCTTATCCAAGTGTAACCAGCGTCACCGTGCTAGCTTATCCAAGTGTAACCAGTGTCACCGTGCTAGCTAATCCAAGTGTAACCAGCGTCACCGTGCTAGTTTATCCAAGTGTAACCAGCGTCACCGTGCTAGCTTATCCAAGTGTAACCAGCGTCACCGTGCTAGCTTATCCAAGTGTAACCAGCGTCACCGTGTTATCTTATCCAAGTGTAACCAGCATCACCGTGCTATCTTATCCAAGTGTAACCAGCGTCACCGTGCTAGCTAATCCAAGTGTAACTAGGGTCATTGTGCTAGCTTATCCAAGTGTAACCAGCGTCACCGTGCTAGCTTATCCAAGTGTAACCAGTGTCACCGTGCTAGCTTATCCAAGTGTAACCAGCGTCACCGTGCTATCTTATCCAAGTGTAACCAGCATCACCGTGCTATCTTATCCAAGTGTAACCAGCGTCACCGTGCTATCTTATCCAAGTGTAACCAGCGCCACCGTGCTATCTTATCCAAGTGTAACCAGCGTCACCGTGCTAGCTTATCCAAGTGTAACCAGCGTCACCGTGCTAGCTTATCCAAGTGTAACCAGCGTCACCGTGCTAGCTTATCCACGTGTAACCAGCGTCACCGTGCTAGCTTATCCAAGTGTAACCAGCGTCACCGTGCTAGCTTATCCAAGTGTAACCAGTGTCACCGTGCTAGCTTATCCAAGTGTAACCAGCGTCACCGTGCTAGCTTATCCAAGTGTAACCAGCGTCACTGTGCTAGCTTATCCAAGTGTAACCAGCGTCACCGTGCTAGCTTGGCAGCTTTGCTTCCTCTCTCAATCTGCCTCTGACTGGGCCTTAACCAGGGTACTTTGCCTCGCAAATTCCCATGACCACATACAAACCAGTTATGCCACTGAATTTTGTGCTGTGGGTGAGTTTATCCGGGTACAATCCCAATCCGTTACACAAGCATAGACACCATGCATACGCCTCACTTCTGCACCATTTCTAAAACAAATGCTTTGCAAATCCATGTCCTGTGTCTCTCTCTCGCTCTCTCTCATTATACTGCTTACATAATGACTAAGCAATGGCTGTGCAGTTTTCATCTATAGAAGCAATTTCCCTTTGGTCATAACATAACATTCCTTTGGTCATAACATTCCTTTGGTCAGCTATAGAGGCTATTGAATGAATAGTCAGGTATCCCCTAAAATGTCTTTCCAATGTTTTCCTCTGTCTACTGAGAAATTATCTCACTAGTAATTATCTCCTTTTGGAAATGGCTGGGGCCATTGGGTCGAATGAGTAGATTCCAGTTTATAATAATATATTTCCTCTTGAGGTGGTGTATCAGTGGGGGTCATCTCCTTCATGCTGCAGATGGTCTCCTCCCACCAGGCGGAAGGCCTTCATGAAATCATTGATGTCTACGCTGACGTCCTTGTTAAAGTAACGCTGACGTCCTTGTTGAAGTCTACGCTGACGTCCTTGTTGAAGTCTACGCTGACGTCCTTGTTGAAGTCTACGCTGACGTCCTTGTTGAAGTCTACGCTGACGTCCTTGTTGAAGTCTACGCACGTCCTTGTTGAAGTATACGCTGACGTCCTTGTTGAAGTCTACGCTGACGTCCTTGTTGAAGTCTACGCTGACGTCCTTGTTAAAGTCTACGCTGACGTCCTTATTGAAGTCTACGCTGACGTCCTTATTGAAGTCAACTTTGACGTCCTTGTTGAAGTCTACGCTGACGTCCTTGTTGAAGTCTACGCTGACGTCCTTATTGAAGTCTACGCTGACGTCCTTGTTGAAGTCTACGCTGACGTCCTTGTTGAAGTCTACGCTGACGTCCTTGTTGAAGTCTACGCTGACGTCCCTGTTGAAGTCTACGCTGACGTCCTTGTTGAAGTCTACGCTGACGTCCTTATTGAAGTCTACGCTGACGTCCTTGTTGAAGTCTGCGCTGACGTCCTTGTTGAAGTCTACGCTGACGTCCTTATTGAAGTCTACGCTGACGTCCTTGTTGAAGTCTACGCTGACGTCCTTATTGAATTCTACGCTGACGTCCTTGTTGAAGTCTACGCTGACGTCCTTATTGAAGTCTATGCTGACGTCCTTGTTGAAGTCTACGCTGACGTCCTTGTTGAAGTCTACGCTGACGTCCTTATTGAAGTCTATGCTGACGTCCTTGTTGAAGTCTACGCTGACGTCCTTGTTGAAGTCTACACTGACGTCCTTGTTGATGTCTACGCTGACGTCATTGTTGAAGTCTGTGCTCGTGTGTGACGACCACCCTTACCTCTGTGTTGGGCTTGGTGATGGCCAGACTCAATACAGCCTCCAAGGCACTGGCCCAGTCTCAACACAGCTTCCATGGCATGCCCAGTCTCAACACAGCTTCCATGGCATGCCCAGTCTCAACACAGCTTCCATGGCATGCCCAGCCTCAACACAGCTTCCACGGGATGCCCAGCCTCAACACAGCTTCCACGGGATGCCCAGCCTCAACACAGCTTCCACGGGATGCCCAGCCTCAACACAGCTTCCATGGCATGCCCAGTCTCAACACAGCTTCCATGGCATGCCCAGTCTCAACACAGCTTCCATGGCATGCCCAGCCTCAACACAGCTTCCACGGGATGCCCAGTCTCAACACAGCCTCCAAGGCATTGGCCCACTGGCCCAGAGAGATCAGCCCTGAGAGAGAGACCATACCACGCATACATTACAGAGAGACCATACAGCAATAACACAGTCAGCCTCAAACTGCCACCTTAACCCTATAATTCTAATCCAGTGTTTCCCAAACTTGGTCCTGGGGACCCCAAAGGGTGCACATTTTGGTTTTTGACCTTGCACTGCACAGCTGATTCAAATAATCAAAGCTTGATGATGAGTTGACTATTTGAATCAGCTGTGTAGTTCTAGGGCAAAAACCAAAACGTGCATCCTTGGGGTCCCCAGGACCGAGTTTGGGAAATTCTGCCCTAACCCTTCAGGTTAGGCCCAGGCTCAACACAGCCTCCATGGCACTGGCCCAGTGGCCAGAATGATCAGACCTGAGAGACAGACCAGTCGGGCCAGACCGATATCGCACAGGCAGCCTCACATTGATAAAGCAGACAATCTTTACTGCACAGAGCTAGATCAAGTTTGATCTATATGCTTTACTGAGCCATAGAGACACTCTATGTCTGGCAGACATATCAGTGTGGATGGCAGATCACCACCTCAAGCTGAACCTCGGCAAGACGGAGCTGCTCTTCCTCCCGGGGAAGGACTGCCCGCTCCATGATCTCGCCATCACGGTTGACAACTCCATTGTGTCCTCCTCCCAGTGTGCAAAGAACCTTGGCGTGACCCTGGACAACACCCTGTCGTTCTCCGCTAACATCAAAGCGGTGACCCGATCCTGTAGGTTCATGCTCTACAACATTCGCAGAGTACGACCCTACCTTACACAGGAAGTGGCACAGGTCCAAATCCAGGCACTTGTCATCTCCCGTCTGGATTACTGCAACTCGCTGTTGGCTGGGCTCCCTGCCTGTGCCATTAAACCCCTACAACTTATCCAGAACGCTACAGCCCGTCTGGTGTTCAACCTTCCCAAGTTCTCTCATGTCACCCCGCTCCTCCGCACACTCCACTGGCTTCCAGTTGAAGCTCGCATCTACTACAAAACCATGGTGCTTGCCTACGGAGCTGTGAGGGGAAAGGCACCTCCTTACCTTCAGGCTCTGATCAGACCCTACACCCAAACGAGGGCACTACGTTCATCCACCTCTGGCCTGCTAGCCCCCCTACCTCTACGGAAGCACAGTTCCCGCTCAGCCCAGTCAAAGCTATTCGCTGCTCTGGCACCCCAATGGTGGAACAAGCTCCCCCACGACGCCAGGACAGCGGAGTCACTGACCACCTTCCGGAAACACTTGAAACCCTACCTCTTTAAGGAATACCTGGAATAGTATAACAGTAATCCTTCTACTACCCCCCCCCCCCCATTAAAAAATAAAAGGGTGGTTGTCCCACTGGCTATCCTAAGTTGAATGCACCAATTTGTAAGTCGCTCTGGATAAGAGCGTCTGCTAAATTACTTAAATGTAAATGTTAAATGTTAATCATCACAGAGAGAGACGCAATAAAACATGATTTGATGTTGACACACCATTCAGTGTCCATTGGGAACCTTTACGATTTTAAGAGGCTGCTAGATACTACTTTACAGTTGCCATTATAGCCACTAGATGGTGATGAATAGTCAACATGACATAATGTTTCTAAAGTACTGAGAAGGAACAGAGGTTACTGGTAGTTGTGATATGAGTGAAACAGTGAGTGTGTGGTTCATTACAAGCATTCTCCGGGTTGTACTCCTGAATGAGGTGTTCAAACAGCTGCTCCCTCAAAGCCCTTAGAGCTGAACGATCAGTCCGCCCAACACTGAAAACACAAGGTATTAACCACATCACAGCCCTTAGAGCTGAACGCTCAGTCCGCCCAACACTGAAAACACAAGGTATTAACCACATCACAGCCCTTAGAGCTGAACGCTCAGTCCGCCCAACACTGAAAACACAAGGTATTAACCACATCACAGCCCTTAGAGCTGAACGCTCAGTCCACCCAACACTGAAAACACAAGGGCATTAACACATCATAGGGCATTAACCACATCACACACAGAGATAACGTGTCTGTGGGAGGTATTCAGGGGATTCACTGCAGGGGTTTTGGTGGAAGTAGCTTATGTGTGAGGTATCGGTTATCGAACATATCACACAAACAGTAGGACTACTGATCATTTCAGCAGGCCGCATAGTATGTGAGAGCTTTTCATAAATCCCTTCCAAACAGATGACACAATGTTACCAGTGTTGAGCAGTTGGGTTTCCCAGAGTCATATCTCTATGGATGGCTGGTGTGACATCTGTTTCATCTCTATGAATGGCTGGTGTGACCTCTGTTTCATCTCTATGGATGGCTGGTGTGACATCTGTTTCATCTCTATGAATGGCTGGTGTGACCTCTGTTTCATCTCTATGGATGGCTGGTGTGACATCTGTTTCATCTCTATGAATGGCTGGTGTGACCTCTGTTTCATCTCAATGGATGGCTGGTGTGACATCTGTTTCATCTCTATGAATGGCTGGTGTGACCTCTGTTTCATCTCTATGGATGGCTGGTGTGACATCTGTTTCATCTCTTTGAATGGATGGTGTGACCTCTGTTTCATCTCTATGAATGGCTGGTGTGACCTCTGTTTCATCTCTATGAATGGCTGGTGTGACCTCTGTTTAATCTCTATGGATGGCTGGTGTGACCTCTGTTTCCTTTGCCTAGTACTGGATGGCTGGTGTGACCTCTGTTTCCTTTGCCTAGTACTGGATGGCTGGTGTGATCTCTGTTTCATCTCTATGGATGGCTGGTGTGACCTCTGTTTCATCTCTATGGATGGCTGGTGTGACATCTGTTTCATCTCTATGAATGGCTGGTGTGACCTCTGTTTCATCTCTATGGATGGCTGGTGTGACATCTGTTTCATCTCTATGAATGGCTGGTGTGACCTCTGTTTCATCTCAATGGATGGCTGGTGTGACATCTGTTTCATCTCTATGAATGGCTGGTGTGACCTCTGTTTCATCTCTATGGATGGCTGGTGTGACATCTGTTTCATCTCTATGAATGGCTGGTGTGACCTCTGTTTCATCTCTATGAATGGCTGGTGTGACATCTGTTTCATCTCTATGAATGGCTGGTGTGACCTCTGTTTCATCTCTATGAATGGCTGGTGTGACCTCTGTTTCATCTCTATGAATGGCTGGTGTGACCTCTGTTTAATCTCTATGGATGGCTGGTGTGACCTCTGTTTCCTTTGCCTAGTACTGGATGGCTGGTGTGATCTCTGTTTCCTTTGCCTAGTACTGGATGGTTGTTGTGACCTCTGTTTCATCTCTATGGATGGCTGGTGTGACCTCTGTTTCATCTCTATGGATGGCTGGTGTGACCTATGTTTAATCTCTATGGATGGCTGGTGTGACCTCTGTTTAATCTCTATGGATGGCTGGTGTGACCTCTGTTTCCTTTGCCTAGTACTGGATGGCTGGTGTGATCTCTGTTTCCTTTGCCTAGTACTGGATGGCACCCTGGAGAAAGAAAGAACAATTATAAGACAAAATAAACATTTTATTTATTTTTATTTAACCTTTATTTTATCAGGGAGTCATACTGAGACGTCTTTTACAGATGAGCCCTGAATTACAGAAATTACAGAAAATACACACATCAAAATATAAATACAAAATGCACGCAGAAAGAAAAACACAGTCATAAAAAACAAACACATTCATTAGTAATAAGGTTCTCTTATAGATATAAAAGCATAGGTGTAGTTGCCATTAGGTGTAGTTGTCATTAGGTGTAGTTGCCATTAGGTGTAGTTGCAATTAGGTGTAGTTGCCATTAGGTTTAGTTGCAATTAGGTGTAGTTGCAATTAGGTGTAGTTGCAATTAGGTGTAGTTGCCATTAGGTGTAGTTGCCATTGGGTGTAGTTGCAATTAGGTGTAGTTGGCATTATGTGTAGTTGCCATTAGGTGTAGTTGCAATTAGGTGTAGTTGCCATTAGGTGTAGTTGCCATTAGGTGTAGTTGCCATTAGGTGTAGTTGCCATTGGGTGTAGTTGCAATTAGGTGTAGTTGGCATTATGTGTAGTTGCCATTAGGTGTAGTTGCCATTAGGTGTAGTTGCAATTAGGTGTAGTTGCCATTAGGTGTAGTTACCATTAGGTGTAGTTGCCATTAGGTGTAGTTGCCATTAGGTGTAGTTGCCATTAGGTGTAGTTGCCATTAGGTGTAGTTGCCATTAGGTGTAGTTGCCATTGGGTGTAGTTGCCATTAGGTGTAGTTGGCATTAGGTGTAGTTGCCATTAGGTGTAGTTGCCATTGGGTGTAGTTGCCATTGTTGATTATTAAGTTCTGTCTTGCTTTAGACCTCCATCTACGAGTTGAAATGTTCCTTCTTTGAGTCTAATTTCATTGCACATCTTTATGTCTCTCACCCTGTGGTTGTGGCTGAACTCATAGCCCTCCTGCTTGTGGCGTCCAATGAGCAGCGGTGAGGCTGTGTCGTTCCAGGACCTCTTCTGTCACGTCTGGGGGCCCAGTAGCAGCACCTCGTTGGGGACACTGACGCTCTTAGGCATGGGGTCGCTCCACAGCATGTCCACAATCTGTAGCCCAGACAGACAGCACCAGGGGACAGTTACCAGTCAGTTACCAGTCAGTTACCAGTCAGTTACCAGTCAGTTACCAGTCAGTTACCAGTCAGTTACCAGTCAGTTACCAGTCAGTTACCAGTCAGTTACCAGTCAGTTACCAGTCAGTACCACCACTAAAGAGATATGAACGGAGGCTGATGGTCACTGGGGCCTTCCACTCTATTCAATGGTCTTTTAGGAAAAAAATTCCACAAAATCCATCCATCCCAGCAATAAATGTGCCATAAATCTAAGCATTCCCTCTGATGTCAATTCGCCTGTTTTACTCTCTGGTGACAGACTGATAACATAGCTGGTGCAAGCAACATTTGGTATCTGAGGCCAGATATGACCTGTTTCCACTCGTCCCATACTTCTCCAACTCTGGGTCAGAGTTAGTCAGGGAGGACTGGCTGAGGTCCACTCTGGCTATGAAGGGAAGGTCTGCGGTGTCTGAGATTCCGGCATGCATAACCAACACCATGTGATCAATTACTGTTGCCAAGGAAACCAGCTGAAGATATTCTGAAGAAGCTTTAGAATCTTCTTGCCTGAGGACAAACCAAGCAACAGAATATTGCTTATTATGCATAACTTAAAGCTGCAGTATGTAACTTTTTGGGGCGACCCGACCAAATTCACAGAGAAATGTGTGTTATAGATCTGTTATTCTCATTGAAAGCAAGTCTAAGAAGCGGTAGATCTGTTCTATGCACTATTTCTATGCTTCCCGTTCTTAAGTTTCGTTTTTGCGTCTGACACTTTCGGTTTTGTACACCAGCTTCAAACAACTGAAAATACAACGTTTTTGGTTATGGAAAATATATTTCACAGTGGTTTAGATGGTAAACCGCTCTGTCGTAGCCGGCCGCGACCGGGACACCCATGGGGCGGCGCACAATTGGCCCAGCGTCGTCCAGGGTAGGGGAGGGAATGGCCAGCAGGGATGTAGCTCAGTTGGTAGAGCATGGCGTTTGCAACGGCAGGGTTGTGGGTTTGATTCCCACGGGGGCCAGTATGATTTTTTTTTTTAATAATGTATGCACTCACTAACTGTAAGTCGCTCTGGATAATAGCGTCTGCTAAATGACAAAAAATATTAATGTAAATACAATGATTCTCTACACTATAATTGCTTGTTTGTCACATAAACTGAAATCAAGTCAAACTATTAGAATTTTTGCATCCAGGAAATGGCAGAGCGAGTACAGCATAGAGCATGTTTAATAGAAGATGAAATATGTCAGTGTTATTGATTATATTGAAAACTTTGGGACCTATTCTGTACCCTGTGTAGTGCTCTCACCCCCACACTATTCACACATCAAATTGGTATTTAATCAATAACTAAGTGGATGTGAATGTTACAGTATAACCCATTAGCTACTGTTGCCAGCCAACCTGTCACCAAAGTAACCCAAAACAAACTGGTCACCCTGACCCTTACTAGGTCAGTGTGCTGGCTATTTAAGGCTGGCTCACTGACTGACTGACAGACGCACACACACACACACACACAAACAGAGAGAGAGAGAGAGAGAGAGAGAGAGAGAGAGAGAGAGAGAGAGAGAGAGAGAGAGAGAGAGAGAGAGAGAGAGAGAGAGAGAGAGAGAGAGAGAGAGAGAGAGAGAGAGAGAGAGAGAGAGAGAGAGAGAGAGAGAGAGAGAGAGAGAGAGAGAGAGAGAGAGAGAGAGTCATGCAGTCACACAGTTGGCGGAGAGAAAGGTCCTGTAATCTCATTATGCAAGAGGGAGAGTGACCTACATTGAAATAGATAGGCCTGATTTAAGTGGACTCTGATCACTGGTACACATCATGCTGGGGAAGATGAGATTATTGTGCTACACATAATGATCTACCTGTAGTGGGGTCATCTAGGTAAAATATGTTGGTGTAGCCTGAGAATTCTAATTTGTTATACACTTTGTTTGGGGACTGAGAGACAAACATGTCCAGTCTTTTAGAATGACACAAGCAGAGACTTACCCTGTATTGCCCCAGCACCTGAAGAGGTGAGACCTACCCTGTATTGCCCCAGCACCTGAAGAGGTGAGACCTACCCTGTATTGCCCCAGCACCTGAAGAGGTGAGACCTACCCTGTATTTCCCCAGCACCTGAAGAGAAAAGAAAAGGTGCGTGGGTTGAATGATGTTTCTCCTGGGGAGTACCAGAGAAGTAGATATCATACTGTACATATAGTACCTGAGGTTAAGATGTGGTCCTCGTTAGGATAGACCAGGAGGAAGGATTATTAGGATAGACCAGGAGGAAGGATTATTAGGATAGACCAGGAGGAAGGATTATTAGGATAGACCAGGAGGAAGGATTATTAGGATAGACCAGGAGGAAGGATTATTAGGATAGACCAGGAGGAAGGATTATTAGGATAGACCAGGAGGAAGGATTATTAGGATAGACCAGGAGGAAGGATTATTAGGATAGACCAGGAGGAAGGATTATTAGGATAGACCAGGAGGAAGGATTATTAGGATAGACCAGGAGGAAGGATTATTAGGATAGACCAGGAGGAAGGATTATTAGGATAGACCAGGAGGAAGGAAAACAGCATGCGGAGCGTCTGCATGGAATCTTTTCCTCGATCCACAAAGTCTCTGTTGAAGACATATGGCTTCTCAGACGATGGCAGGCCATTCTGATCAGGATAGGGGGTGTTGATGAGAAAGTTGAAAGGCATGCACATGTCAAATACTTAGAGAAAGCTGAAATTGTTTTGTTTCTATTATGAATAACCATGTATTCTTCATACAAAAAAATACAACATTTGACCCACCTTGTAGAAGACCAACGAAAGATCCTCAAGATGCCCATGGAAACTCCTGTTGCGAGGGAGGGGCTTTACCAGTGAGTGACAGGCTGGTAAAACATAAGAAGAAGCTACAGTATACAGCTATAAAACCAGTGTATTCTTTGAGGCCTGCCATGTTGTTGCCATGTTGTTGCCATGTTGTTGCCATGTTGTTGTCATGTTGTTGCCATGTTGTTGCCATGTTGTTGCCATGTTGTTGCCATGTTGTTGCCATGTTGTTGCCATGTTGTTGTCATGTTGTTGCCATGTTGTTGCCATGTCGTTGCCATGTCGTTGCCATGTCGTTGCCATGTCGTTGCCATGTTGTTGCCATGTTGTTACCATGTTGTTGCCATGTCGTTGCCATGTCGTTGCCATGTCGTTGCCATGACGTTGCCATGTCGTTGCCATGTCGTTGTCATGTTGTTGCCATGTTGTTGCCATGTTGTTGCCATGTCGTTGCCATGTCGTTGCCATGTTGTTGCCATGTCGTTGCCATGTCGTTGCCATGTTGTTGCCATGTCGTTGCCATGTCGTTGCCATGTTGTTGCGATGTCGTTGCCATGTTGTTGCCATGTTGTTGCCATGTTGTTGCCATGTCGTTGTCATGTTGTTGCCATGTTGTTGCCATGTTGTTGCCATGTTGTTGCCATGTTGTTGCCATGTCGTTGTCATGTTGTTGCCATGTTGTCGCCATGTTGTTCCTACCACAGAGGGTGATCTCTGATGTTGGGGAGGATCCTCAGCAGCCTCCAGGTCTCCCCAAGGAGCTGCAGCCAGGACACAGAGAGAGGATGGATGGAGCTGCTACTGGGAGAAACAGACAGGGAAGAAGAGAATGCTTGAGGAAAACGAGACGGTGAGTGTGTGTCTCCTGAAAGTGCATTAGAATAATGACATTGATTGACGAATGCTGTAGCAAGTCAACAACAACACTACTATAGGCATTGCCTGCATGTCATATCTGATGCATTTACTTAATATAAAAAAATCACAGCTCAGATGTTGTGAGCAGAAATAGGGATACCTACTTGTTTGTTCTTGAAGAGCTCCACCCAGCGCAGCTGCGTTGGAGAAGGTCATGGGGAAGATGAGGTGAGGACCAGAGTACAGCTCTGGCACCTCCATGCTCTTGTAGCAGAAGTACCTCTCCCACTCTACGTCACGACAGATGTGGTTCTCACGGAAGAGGCATGAGATCAGGCTCCCTAAGAGGAAGATACAACACAGGTGCTTTGTTCCAATGTCCATAGCGTCGTACTGCTTAGCATGTGTGCTGAATGTATTGCCTTATTCTAATGAAAACCAAGATCAAATCAAGTGGTGTGTCATTGTGGGCATAGCCATGTTCCCCAACAGTGGGTAGATTGGATTGATTGGCTGATAGCAGCGAAGGTCACCAATTACGCAATTAGCAAAGTGAGCTAATGGGAGGTAAACTAGCTAAAGCTAGTCTCCTGCGCCAGACTTCCTCCCCAGTAGCCTGGGTTGGGACAAGGTTACTTTCAGTCAGATGCCCTTTTCATTTTTCCCAGACATTCTTTTACTCAGAAAGTTATAAATGTCTTGTAAACAGTTTCACAAAAGGCCAAACCCAGTCCAAGGTCACAAGAGGCAGGCTAGATGCATTATAATCAAAGAAAGACCAAAAGTATGTGTTTGTTAACAACACAAATGTGGTTCAACGAACCGCTGCCAATGCATTACACATCACATTTCTTTCACAAACTGAAGGACTTTGTCTGTTGAATCTTTATTCATCCTGATGTTTTCAAACACTACAGGAATGTAATCTATTTAGTTTGCTTTTCGACCACCTGCGACACACCCCCTCAACACAACCTCTGGAAATAAGGCCTTTGTGAGGCAATGACTTCCTACCCTCCAGGGCCTGTACTTCACCAGGGCCTGTACTTCACCAGGGCCTGTACTTCACCAGGGCCTGTTCTCCACCTCTCCATGACACTGAATGAGGAGACCGTGGGGAATAGGTCTTTATTCATCTTCATGTTCTGTGCCCCTGCATTGTTAGCGCTGCCAACTCTGGACCACGTATCCCCTCTGGCGACAGGGCTTCGATCCCCGGATCAGCCTGGACCACGTATCCCCTCTGGCGACAGGGCTTCGATCCCCGGATCAGCCTGGACCACGTATCCCCTCTGGCGACAGGGCTTCGATCCCCGGATCAGCCTGGACCACGTATCCCCTCTGGCGACAGGGCTTCGATCCCGGATCAGCCTGGACCACGTATCCCCTCTGGCGACAGGGCTTCGATCCCCGGATCAGCCTGGACCACGTATCCCCTCTGGCGACAGGGCTTCGATCCCCGGATCAGCCTGGACCACGTATCCCCTCTGGCGACAGGGCTTCGATCCCCGGATCAGCCTGGACCACGTATCCCCTCTGGCGACAGGGCTTCGATCCCCCGGATCAGCCTGGACCACGTATCCCCTCTGGCGACAGGGCTCCGATCCCCGGATCAGCCTGGACCACGTATCCCCTCTGGCGACAGGGCTCCGATCCCCGGATCAGCCTGGACCACGTATCCCCTCTGGCGACAGGGCTTCGATCCCCGGATCAGCCTGGACCACGTATCCCCTCTGGCGACAGGGCTTCGATCCCCGGATCAGCCTGGACCACGTATCCCCTCTGGCGACAGGGCTTCGATCCCCGGATCAGCCTGGACCACGTATCCCCTCTGGCGACAGGGCTTCGATCCCCGGATCAGCCTGGACCACGTATCCCCTCTGGCGACAGATCAGCCACTTTCCTGTCATGCCTCTCTGACTTACTACTGTCCTGTCAACATTTTTAGAAAAATACAAAAGGATGTCCAAATTCGAAACTATACTGAACAAAGATATAAATGCAACATACAACAATTTCAAAGATTTGATTGCGTTACCGTTCATATAAGGAAATCAGTCAATTGAAATAAATAAATTAGGCCCTAATCTATGGACTTCACATGACTGGCAATACAGATATGCATATGTTGGTCACAGATACAGTACCTTAATAAAAAGGTAGGGGTGTGGATCAGAAAACCAGTCAGTATCTGGTGTGACCACCATTTGCCTCATGCACCATGACACATCTCCTTCGCATAGAGTTGATCAGGCTGTTGATTGTGGCCTGTGGAATGTTGCCCCACTCCTCTTCAATGGCTGTGCGAAGATGCTGGATATTGGCGGGAACTGGAACACGCTGTCGTACATGTCAATCCAAAGCATCCCAAACACCCTGGTCTGTTTCACTTGTCTTGTGCTTGTCTCGTCAAGCCTACCAGCGTGTTTTTCCTAGTCTCTGTTTTCTAGCACTCCCGGTTCCGACCTTTTCTGCCTGCCCTGACACTGAGCCCGCCTGCCTGACCATTCAGCCTGCCCTGACCTCGAGCCTGCTTGCCGTCCTGTACCTTTCGGACTCTGACCTGGTTAATTAACTTCTGCCTGTCCTCGACCTGCCTCTTGCCTACCCCTTGTATTTTAATAAATATCAGAGATTCTAACCATCTGCCTCCTGTGTCTGCATCTGGGTCTCGCCCTGTGTTGTTATAAAACATTCTCAAATGGGTGACATGTCTGGTGAGTATGCAGGCCATGGAAGAACTGGGACATTTTCAGCTTCCAGGATCTGTGTAGAGATCCTTGCGACACAGGGCCGTGCATTAACACGCTGAAACATGAGGTGATGGCGGCGGATGAATGGCACGACAATGGGCCTCAGGATCTCGTCACGGTATCTCTGTGCATTCAAATCGTCATCGATAAAATGCACAAAGTCTTGAGTCTTTAAATATCACAGCAAAAGCTGTTGTACCTGGATATTCTCTCTGGGTCGCCTTATTGGAAAATATATGATGAGAGTCGGAAAAGGATATTACATTATGATGGAGAACTTTGATACTATGATAACAGTAGTGGTAAATCAATGGCCCAAGGGGGAACAAACTATCCTGAATACATCAAGGATGTAGTGCTGGGCATATTGGAGTGATGTGGCTGTGCCAACCAGGCCTAAGATGTTGAGAGGACATTTCCACCCCTGATTGTTCCAGCAACATTGAGCAATATAAATAATTGATTTGACTTTGTTGAACTCTCCCTCTTCACTGATAGGACGATCACAAGAGACTACGGTGATAGTGATGTCAGATGAATCTCTACCCATTAGTTGAACCTCTAACTGACATTCTTATAGGTCCATGTCAGGCTTGCTAAAGACCCCATTTGTAGGCCAGAGTCTTCCTATGATATCTATCAGATGTACAGTACCAGTCAAAAGTTTGGACACGCCTACTCATTCAAGGGTTTTTCTTTATTTTTTACATTGTAGAATACTAGTGAAGACTATTAAATGACATATATGGAATCATATAGTAACCAAAAAAGCGTTAAACAAATCAACATATATTTTATATTTGAGATTCTTCAAATAGCCACCCTTTGCCTTGATGACAGCTTTGCACACTCTTGGCATTCTCTCAACCAGCTTCATGAGATAGTCACCTGGAATGCATTTGTCACACCCTGGCTCTGGGACTCTATATGTTGAGCCAGGGTGTGTTCATTCTATGTGGTGTATTTCTTTGTTGGGAGTTCTAGTTTGTTGATTTCTATGTTGGCCAGAGTGGCTCCCAATCAGAGGCAACGAGTGTCAGATGTGGCTGGTTGTCTCTGATTGGGAGCCATATTTAAACTGTCTGTTTTTCCCTTTGTGTTTGTGGGTTCTTGTTCCAGTTGGTTTTGTGTTTTGTACCGTGGACTTCACGAGTCGTTTGTTGTTTTGTTTATTGTCGGTATTTATCACTAAAGATAAATAAACATGTTCGTTCAACACGCTGCGCCTTGGTCTACTTCCTACGACGATCGTGACAGCATTTCAATTACTACATGATTCCATATGTGTTATTTCATAGTTTTGATGTCTTCACTATTATTCTACAAGGTAGAAAATAGTACAAATAAAGAAAAACCCTTGAATGAGTAGGTGTGTCCAAACTTTTGACTGGTACTGTAGCTTAGGCTGATCTGGAAGATAAAAAACTGCATGTTCTATTTCAGCTTGTCTAAAACGTCTCTGTTGATGTTATGGTTCGTTTGTGCTGCATGGTATTTACTCAGCGTGTAGGCTATTTGAAGTGTCAGAGAGAGTTAAAGTTAATCTCAGGTCATGTGAGTGAATATTTACTTTGACTGACCCAGTTTGAGTCTCTGCAACGAGATCTGGAGAGTGAGGGGGCATTTGAGGACTTGACTTGAAGTTAAACCATTCTATTCGTGACTGATCTGCAGTAGAATACGCTACAGTAGCTGAAATCATAAGTTCTGTTCAACTCTCTCATACAGTTTTGCTGCTTTGTTTAATCTCTGTCCTTGAATGGCAGGTGCAAAGCAAATATATTATTTTCTTGGTTATCAGAGGAAGATTGCCAGTTCCACCTTTCATGTTGGTCCAGCACCGCAGGGAGGTGATGGTTGCAGTCCCCTCAATAAGGAGGACTGTCTGGTTTACCAACCCAACCACCTCCCAGTTTTCATGGCGAGTCACTCTTATCAACATAGTCTGAGTCCCAATTGGCACCCTACACAGTGCACTACTTTTTTTACCAGAGCCCTATGGGCCCTATTTCAGGAATAGGGTGCCATTTGAGACGTAGCCTTTATAAAGGTATTTTTGATTCTCCACTTCACTCGATGATGGGCTGAAAAAAAATCCAAAGCTCAATCAATGGTGTCTTTGTGTTTCTCTCCTGTGAGGCTTGCATGCTGGCGTCCCTGCTAGCTGGATGTTTTATGGATCTGATTTTTATATCATGACATGCCAGATGGTTCAAGTAAAGTAATATCAAATATAAAGCTTTAAATACTAATATTTTCACAAAGGCATATAACAGCAACTGTACTCTCAGATCTTGTACTAGATATCGTAGGCCTTCATGAGAAAAGCATGGTTGCACTTCTCCATGAAAGAAGCATCTCCCACTCCTTCAACATATTACATTACATTATTTTGTTTCATTCATGAGAAGTAGGCTATTTTATTCTGATCATTATATTTTAAGAAACACCTGCAAATTAATGCTGTATCCTATCATGTCTTCTGAGGTAACAGCCAGCCATGTTTCATAACCACCTTTATAACAATTCAATAAGGATGAGAAAGGAATATACAACAACCCTAATATACAACAAAAACACCACATTCTCTCTCTCTCTCTCTCTCTCTCTCTCTCTCTCTCTCTCTCTCTCTCTCTCTCTCTCTCAGTTCTCTCTCTCTCTCTCTCAGCTCTCTCTCTCTCTCTCTCAGCTCTCTCTCTCTCTCAGCTCTCTCTCTCTCTCTCTCTCAGCTCTCTCTCTCTCTCTCTCTCTCTCTAGCTCTCTCTCTCAGCTCTCTCTCTCTCTCTCTCTCTCAGCTCTCTCTCTCTCTCTCTCTCTCTCTCAGCTCTCTCTCTGTCTCTCTCTCAGCTCTCTCTCTTTGTCTCTCTCTCAGCTCTCTCTCTCTCTCTCTCTCTCTCTCTCTCTCTCTCTCTCTCTCTCAATTCAATTTCAATTTCAATTTAAGGGATTTATTGGCATGGGAAACGTATGTTAACATTGCCAAAGCAAGTGAAGTAGATAGTAAACAAAAATGAAATAAACAATAAATATTAACAGTAAACATTACACTCAGAAGTTTCAAAAGAATAAAGACATTTCAAATGTCATATTATGTATATATACAGTGTTGTAACAATGTGCAAATAGTTAAAGTACAAATGGGAAAATAAATAAACATAAATATGGATTGTATTTACAATGGTGTTTGTTCTTCACTGGTTGCCCTTTATTTGTGGCAACAAGTCACAAATCTTGCAGCTGTGATGGCACACTGTGGTTTTTCACCCAGTAGATAAGGGAGTTTATCAAAATTGGGTTTGTTTTCGAATTCTTTGTGGATCGCTGTAATCTGAGGGAAATATGTGTCTCTAATATGGTTATACATTTGGCAGGAGGTTAGGAAGTGCAGCTCAGTTTCCACCTCATTTTTTGGGCAGTGGGCACATAGCCTGTCTTCTCTTGAGAACCAGGTCTGCCTACGGCGGCCTTTCTCAATAGCAAGGCTACGCTCACAGAGTCTGTACATAGTCAAGGCTTTCCTTAAATTTGGGTCAGTCACAGTGGTCAGGTATTCTGCCACTGTGTACTCTCTGTTTAGGGCCAAATAGCATTCTAGTTCGCTCTGTTTTTTTGTTTGTTCTTTCCAATGTGTAAAGTAATTCTCTTTTTGTTTTCTCATGATTTGGTTGAGTCTAATTGTGTTGCTGTCATGGGGCTCTCTGGGGTCTGTTTCTGTTTGTGAACAGAGCCCCAGGACCAGCTTGCTTAGGGGACTCTTCTCCAAGTTCATCTCTCTGTAGGTGATGGCTTTGTTATGGAAGGTTTGGGAATAGCTTCCTTTTAAGTGGTTATAGAATTTAACGGCTCTTTTCTGGATTTTGATAATTAGCGGGTATTGGCCTAATTCTGCTCTGCATGCATTGTTTGGTGTTTTACATTGTACACTGAGGATGTTTTTGCAGAATTCTGCATGCAGAGTCTCAATTTGGTGTTTGTCCGATTTTGTGAATTCTTGGTTGGTGAGCGGACCCCAGACCTCACAACTATAAAGGGCAATGGGTTCTATAACTGATTCAAGTATTTTTTGCCAGATCCTAATTGGTATGTCCAATTTTATGATCCTTTTGATGACATAGAAGGTCCTTCTTGCCTTGTCTCTCAGATCGTTCACAGCTTTGTGGAAGTTACCTGTGGCGCTGATGTCTCTCTCTCTCTCAGCTCTTTCTCTCCCTCTCCCTCTCTCTCTCTCTCTCTCTCTCTCTCTCTCTCTCTCTCTCTCTCTCTCTCTCTCTCTCTCCCTCTATTTCTCTCTCTGACTCTGTCTCTCTCTTTCTCTCTTTCTCTCTGTCTCTCTCTCTCTCTCTCTCTCTCTCTCTCTCTCTCTCTAGCTCTCTCTCTCTCTCTCTATCTCTCTGTCTCTCTCTCTCTCTCTCTCTCTCTCTCTCTCTCTCTCTCTCTCTCTCTCTCTCTCTCTCTCTCTCTCTCTCTCTCTCTCAGCTCTCTCTCTCTCTCTCTCTCAGCTCTCTCTCTCTGTCTCTCTCTCTCTGTCTCTCTCAGCTCTCACTCTCTCAGCTCTCTCTCTCTCTCTCTCAGCTCTCTCTCTCTCTCAGCTCTCTCTCTCTGTCTCTCTCTCTCTGTCTCTCTCAGCTCTCACTCTCTCAGCTCTCTCTCTCTCTCTCAGCTCTCTCTCTCTCTCTCTCAGCTCTCTCTCTCTCTCTCTCTCCCTCAGCTCTCTCTCTCTCTCTCTCTCTCAGCTCTCTCACTCTCTCAGCTCTCTCTCTCTCAGCTCTCTCTCTCTCTCTCTCTCTCTCTCTCTCTCTCTCTCTCTCTCTCTCTCTCTCTCTCTCTCTCTCTCTCTCTCTCTCTCTCTCTCTCTCTCAGCTCTCTCTCTCTCTCTCTCTCTCTCTCTCTCTCTCTCTCTCTCTCTCTCTCTCTCTCTCAGCTCTCTCTTTCTCTCTGTCTCTCTCTCTCTCTGGTCATTCTCCACCACCCCATCACTTGCAGGACATAAAAACAATGTAAATTATTCCAAGGACAACCTGGTCTACGAGGAGATAAAGCTTAGGTTTCCAGTGTGAGCCTCCATTGGATACCCAGACCATTACCAGAGCATCATTATCAGTTGTACCAGTACAAATGAAGAACACCTCTCAATCTTTCTCTCTCGCTCTTCCTCTCTCAATCTTTCTCTCTCTCTTTCTCTCTCTCAGCTCTCTCTCTCTCTCTCTCTCTCTCTCTCTCTCTCTCTCTCTCTCTCTCTCTCTCTCTCTCTCTCTCTCTCTCTCTCTCTCTCTCTCTCTCTCTCTCTCTCAGCTCTCTCTCTCTCTCTCAGCTCTCTCTGTCTCTCTCTCTATCTCAGCTCTCTCTGTGTCTCTCTCTCAGCTCTCTCTCTCTCTGTCTCTCTCTCTCTCAGCTCTCTCTCTCTCAGCTATCTCTCTCTCTCTCTCAGCTCTCTCTCTCTGTCTCTCTCTCTCTCTCTATCTATCTCAGCTCTCTCTCTGTCTCTCGCTCTCTCTCTCTCAGCTCTCTCTCTCTCTCTCTCTCTCTCTCTCTCTCTCTCTCTCTCTCTCTAGCTCTCTCTGTCTCTCTCTCTCTCTCTCTCTCTCTCTCTAGCTCTCTCTCTGTCTCGCTCTCTCTCAGCTCTCTCTCTCCTCTCTCTCTCTCTCTCTCTCTCTCTCTCTCTCTCTCTCAGCTCTCTCTCTCTCTGTCTCTCTCTCTCTCAGCTCTCTCTCTCTCTCTCTCAGCTCTCTCTCTGTCTCCCTCTCTCTCTCTCTCTCTCTCAGCTCTCTCTCTCTCTCTCTCTCTCTATCGCTCTCTCTCTCTCACAGCTCTCTCTCTCTCTCTCTAGCTCTCTGTCTCTCTCTCTCTCTCTCTCTCTCAGCTCTCTCTCTCTGTCTCTCTCTCTCAGCTCTCTCTCTCTCAGCTCTCTCTCTCTCTCTCTCTCTCTCTCTCTCTCTCTCTCTGTATGTCTCTCTCTCTCTCTTTCTCTCTCTCTCTCTCGCTCTCTCTCAGCTCTCTCTCTCAGCTCTCTCTCTCTGTCTCTCTCTCTCTCTCTGTCTCTCTCAGCTCTCTCTCTCTCTGTATCTCTCTCTCTCTCTCTCTCTATCGCTCTCTCTCTCTCTCTCTCTCTCTCTCTCTCTCTCTCTCTCTCTCTCTCTCTCTCTCTCTCTCTCTCTCTCTCTCTCTCTCTCTCTATCTCTCTCAGCTCTCTCTCTCAGCTCTCTCTCTCTCTCTCTCTCTCAGCTCTCTCTCTCTCTCTCAGCTCTCTCTCTCAGCTCTCTCTCTCTCAGCTCTCTCTCTCTCTCGCCCTCTCTCTCTCTCAGCTCTCTCTCTCTCTCTCAGCTCTCTCACTCTCTATCTCTCTCTCTCAGCTCTCTCTCTCTCTCTCTCTCTCTCTCTCTCTCTCTCTCTCTCAGCTCTCTCTTTCTCTCTCTCTCTATCTCTCTCTCTCAGCTCTCTCTCTCTCAGCTCTCTCTCTCTCTCTCTCTCTCTCAGCTCTCTCTCTCTCTCTCTCAGCTCTCTCTCTCAGCTCTCTCACTCTCAGCTCTCTCTCTCAGCTCTCTCTCTCTCTCGCCCTCTCTCTCTCTCTCAGCTCTCTCTCTCTCTCTCTCTCTCTCTCTCAGCTCTCTCACTCTCTCTCTCTCTCTCTCTCTCTCTCTCTCTCTCTCAGCTCTCTCTCTCTCTCTCTCTCTCTCTCTCTCAGCTCTCTCTCTGTCTCTCTCTATCTCTGGTCATTCTCTACCACCCCATCACTTGCAGGACATAAAAACAATGTAAAGTATTCCAAGGACAACCTGGTCTACGAGGAGATAAAGCTTAGGTTTCCAGGCCACTACAAACAATAGCTACACTCTTCCTGCTCCAGTGTGAGCCGCCTCCATTGGATACCCAGACCATTACCAGAGCGTCATTATCAGTTGTACCAGTACAACTGAAGAACACCTCTCAATCTTTCTCTCTCGCTCTTCCTCTCTCAATCTTTCTCTCTCTCTCTCTCTCTCTCTCTCTCTCTCTCTCTCTCTCTCTCTCTCTCTCTCTCTCTCTCTCTCTCTCAGCTCTCTCTCTCTCTCTCTCAGCTCTCTCTCTCTCTCTCTCTCTCTCTTAGCTCTCTCTCTCTGTCTCTCTCTCTCTCAGCTCTCTCTCTCTCTCTGACTCTCTCTCTCTCTCTCAGCTCTCTCTCTCTCAGCTCTCTCTCTCTATCAGCTCTCTCTCTCTCTCTCTCTCTCTCTCTCAGCTCTCTCTCTCTGTCTCTCTCTCTCTCTCTCTCTCTCTCTCTCAGCTCTCTCTCTCTCAGCTCTCTCTCTCTCTCTCTCTCAGCTCTCTATCTCTCTCTCTCAGCTCTCTCTCTCTCTCTCAGCTCTCTCTCTCTCTCAGCTCTCTCTCTCTCTCAGCTCTCTCTCTCTCTCTCTCTCAGCTCTCTCTCTCTCTCTCTCTCTCTCTCTCTCTCTCTCTCTCTCTCTCTCTCTCTCTCTCTCTCTCTCTCTCTCTCTCTCTCTCCAGCTCTCTCTCTCTCTGTCTCTCTCTCAGCTCTCTCTCTCTGTCTCTGACTCTCTCTCTCTCTCTCAGCTCTCTCTCTCTCTCTGTCTCTCTCTCTCCCTCTCAGCTCTCTCTCTCTCTCTCTCAGCTCTCTCTCTCTCTCTCTCTCTCTCTCTCTCTCTCTCTCTCTCTCTCTCTCTCTCTCTCTCTCTCTCTCTCTCTCTCTTATCTCTCTCTCTGTCTCTCTCTCTCTCTCTCTCTCAGCTCTCTCTCTCTCTGTCTCTCTCTCTCTCTCTCTCTCTCTCTCTCTCTCTCTCTCTCTCTCTCTCTCTCTCTCTCTCTCTCTCTCAGCTCTCTCTCTCTATGTCTCTCTCTCTCTCTGGTCATTCTCTACCACCCCATCACTTGCAGGATAAAAAAAACCAATGTAAATTATTCCAAGGACAACCTGGTCTACGAGGAGATAAAGCTTAGGTTTCCAGGCCACTACAAACAATAGCTACACTCTTCCTGCTCCAGTGTGAGCCGCCTCCATTGGATACCCAGACCATTACCAGAGCATCATTATCAGTTGTACCAGCACAACTGAAGAACACCTAATTCTTCCTCCATTACTGAACAGAGTCAGATTCAGATTAATTTATTGCCACAAAAACCGCAGGTTGGTGGTATTTTCTCTGATAGTTGAGATTAGATCCGATAGTTGCATAAGGGGCCAGACTGACCACCGTCTTTCCAAAATGTATCTTGCGCATTTTGCTATGATGCTGGTGCTCCTTGGCTGTTCGCTGGGAAAGTCGTTTGTCCTCCAGCCCCAGGAGAAGGAACCTGCTGCCGCTACACCTGGCTATGCCGTCCTCCGCCCTGACAGGTTAGTAGTAGCACCACATTAGCGCACATCTCACTGGAGCAACTCATCACTGGATAGTCAGAAGGCCATAGACGACACTTCAATTCTGAAAATAAAATTCAAAAATAGAGATGCAGCTACATTTTTTTCAATATAAAATGGCGTTTTGCTAACGCAATCTGTCCGTCTAACCAACACAGAAACGTAGCATGTTCTCATTTGTGCCAATCTCGGACATAAACTATTTTCTAAATTCCATGCCCAGTTCTACGGGTCATCAATACTTTAAATAGCCAACATATATCCAGTGTTAGGCTAAATCTTGATGACTTATACAGCTGTGCCAGGTTATATCATGACTTGCAAAGTCACTGTTGACGGATGCTTGCTGAGGCCTCTTGAAATTATCCGGGGTTGTTTGAGAGGTTTACTTGGCTGCGTCTAGATTTAAAAACGGCTGACCTAACAGTTCCAAGAGTCATGAAGTGTAACATTGTGTTCTCCCCAGACACGAACCACACTATCAATCTCTCCTACATGGCAACATTCAGCGCATAGAGACAGAGCAGCGCTGTCAGCAACACTATCTTTAGACATAGAGACGATCTCAAATAGAGATTGTGAGAACAAACGCCCTGGAAAAAGTATGGCCTCCGGTTATAGATTTGACAATGCATGCTTTGGTAACACAGCCAACTTAGTCTGAGTGAACGAGCAGTTTTGATACTTTAGAATTTAAAGGTTGAACTTGTTGGATTTGTAAAATAATCTTCAGATGAAATCTATTCCATTCATTTACCAACATTGCCCCCCAATTTAACACCATGCCGTTAATACATTCATTGGAGTCCAGCTAAATCTTTCACCTGCAAAATGGTGCTGTTGATTCTTTTAGAGAATGCCAGATCTCACAAAATGGATGCAAGATTCAAAAGAACAGGCTGTCTATGGTTGCGCAATCTGAAGTGTAGCCAGGACTGTGAATGCCTGAGAGAGAAGGCAGGTGGCTACACTCCATTACAAACATCACAATCTCCCTCTCTCTGTTGCGGTCAAAGGTAATAGGAGCCTCATGGGACAAATTCGGCCCTTTTGCAATTTGATTTTGCTTACCAAAGATGTCTTAGTATATATATATATATGTATTTATTTTTAAGTCACCAGGAATTGTGTTTAAAAAAAAGTCACCAGGAATTGTGTTTTAAAAAAAAGTCTGCAAGAATTGTGTTCAAAATGTCACCAGGAATTGTGTTCTCAAGTATTTCCATGACCATATACTGAGACTGAAAATAAATACTGAAATAAAAAGACAACTGGAATACTGAAAATATTTTATTGTTAGAAAATAAGCAAATTAAGTTCAAATGACCGATTCACAAATAAACTAATTTCATTTGCAATAAACTAATTTGTCTGTTTCTGTTCCGTGTGCAGGTGCCATGGAGAGTCGTTGAATGACATCAGAAAGGCCCTTCTTGGAGCCCTCAACCTGCAACAGGAGCCCCAGGTGGAGGCTGACAGACTGACTGCCATCAGAGAGCAATGGAAGACCGCATTCTCTGCCATCTCTCACAACACCCAGGACAAAGCAGGTAGACACATTTTTTTTTGGGGGGAAGAACTTCAGGAACCCACTTTATTTGGATAGTCCTATACAGTAGACCAGATGGTCATAATAGCACATGCATTCTACACACACGTACATTGTAAAAATTGTTGTATGGTACATTTTGTGTTGTGGATATTTTAGTGGTGTGACAGTGTTATATGATGTACTGTTTTATGTGTAATGTAAGTGTCTTCATGTGTTTGGACCCCAGGAAGAGTAGCTGCTGCCTTGGCAGGAACTAATGGAGATCCATAATAAATACAAATACAAAATACAAATACTATCAGATGGTCATACTATCAACAAACTATATGTTGATAAGCAACTGCTTGCTAAGGTTACGGTTAGGGATGGCCTAGGTTTAGAATAAGGGTAAGGGTTAAAGTTAGGGTTAGGATAAGGGTCAGGGCTAGGGTTAGTGGATAGTTAGTTGAAATGTTGTTGACAGTTATTGAACATCTATTGACTATCTACAAACCATCTACATGGGACTATCCAAATAATGTGTTACCAACTTCAGTACTACAGAGGTGAGTAGCTACCAAAGCGGAGAGTAAAACCTGGTTCGCCTGACCAGACGTGCAAGTGTGCTAGCCAGTTCGTAATGGGCTTAAAAGGGCTATATGATCATTACAGTATTTCTTCTAATATTCTGATGCAGGGCATCGCCACAATGTTTCTTGCGGTTTTATTGATTAATATATTTTCTTTCCCTTTCTCCATAGTGACTGTACCCCGGGGTCCTGCAGCTGACAAGAGTAGTGGTCTGAAATGCTATCGGCTGGCCTCACAGATCTTCCTGAAAGGTGACCAGCTCTGTTCACACTCGAATTAAATAAGACACCGTTAATCTATGAAATATCAATAGTATTTGTGTGTGTGTGTGTGTGTGTGTGTATGTGTGTGTGTGTGTGTGTGTGTGTGTGTGTGTGTGTGTGTGTGTGTGTGTGTGTGTGTGTGTGTGTGTGTGTGTGCGTGTACATGTCTGTGGTCATCACCATAGCATTTGAGCCTTCTGTGCTGTCTGTCTTCATTTCTCAATTAGATCTTGGCTGGGAGAACTGGGTAATCTACCCTGAGAGTTTCAACTACGTCCAGTGCTCACCCTGCAACTCCCAACTGGACCTGAGCCCCTCGCGCTGCCCATCACACACTCCCACTGCACAGGACACCCCCTCACAGGTAAAACAACCCTGCATGTTTCTTAAAAAGAAAGGCATTTTACTGGTGTGTTGTAGGACATTGTGTGGATTATGATAATGATCAACGTATCAACACTATGTGAATAAGCTTACTATAATTGGTTTTTGGCTTGTCCTATTGGATTGGATAATTGGATTCTGAGTTGGTCATCTTTCCGCTGCCCCGAGATCCATGTGAAGCTGGCCGGCGGGATATTACCAGTGTGAGACATAGACCAGGCTCGAAGTTCAGTTTAGTTCCTGGGAAAACAGCAGACCAAATACAATAAAATCAAAAACACTCAAATACTTGAAGTCTTCAGCTTGCCCGGTACAATAGGAAAGTGCAGTCTGCCCACCCTGAACGCCAGTAAAGCTAAACGATGGCGCACATAAAGTTTTAAAGAGAATTTGTCTCATGTCTGGGAAAACAGCAGGGAAACAGAGCGTCCTGGAGACCCTAGGTTGTGCTGGTGGAGATATCAATGTTTTGTCTAGGTATCTGTGGAAATAAGCAGCTCTGTGAGTGAGAAGCACAGCCAGGTGCAAGGTCGATCATAAGGAACATCTAGCAGCCACCTGGGCTTTAGACTTATCACATTTCTCACAATGTTTAAATTTACTGTTCACTTTTTATATGCTTTTTATGTAAATGTATTTGGGTAAATCTTTCCATTCTAAAATCAACTGATATGGCAGCTTAATGACTTTTAAATAATGTTTCCATTAGGATAACATTGTGTCATCAGTAGGAGTGGTACCACCAGTGAGACACCAATTTTAGGTTATTGAGGATTTTCTTTAATGGAGGCCACGGATGCTCAAATCTCAGGTCATTAACCCTTTAAAAACCATTTACTAAAGGGATATGATTAATAATTTTGCTCACAATGTTATTTCCTTTCATTTAAATTGACTAACACCAAGTGACACTGGATTTAGACAGCAAATGATCAATGGGATCCTCAAATTTGTAACATACTAAAAGGGTGTGATTGCTACAAATGTTCTTTATTATAAATTGGGTGGTTCGAGCCCCGAATGCTGATTGGCTGACAGCCGTGGTATATCAGACCGTATATAACTGTCACGGTTCAGACAGACGACAAGAGGACCACAATTGCGTCACACCAGAAAGTTTATTTAAACTTAAGGGGAAAGGGATGTAGGGAGTGAGTGAAGGCTCCAGGGGTTATCCCGTCCGATGTGCTGGGTCTGTGCCTCCCCCCAGTGGCAGCGATGCGTCCGATGACGCCGGTGGTTGGTGGTCCAGAAGTCCTGGGGGGGGGGAGGAAACACAGACACAACGGGGCGGATGAAAACAGGCAGAAGTACAGTTCAAGGGAAATCCAAATACGTTGTAGCAAGGCAGAAGGCTGGTCAGAGTTACCGGGGTCGAAGAGTAGTCAGGAGTCGTAATGGCAGAAAGCAGGTCTGGTTTTCCTGGGGCAGAAGAGTATCCAGGAATCAGGCAGGTCCGGGGTCACAAAACAGGGGTGAGCCAGAAGCGCGAGCACACAGGTTCCCGGGTGTGAGCTTTGCAGACGATCTGACAAAGGAGAGCTGAAAGACAGGGCTATAAATACTGGGAGAGGTTAGTGGGTAATGCAGCGCAGCTGGCAGAGTAATTAGAGCCGAGCAGAGCAGGGACAGGTGGAGCTAGTTAGGCTGAGTAGAGAGAGAGTGGTGAGCAGAGTGGAAACAAATTAAGGTGGTAACCCGGTGGAGTGAGAGGGCTCATGACAGAACCCCCCAAGGGACGGCCCCAGAAGTCCCAAGAGCAACACCACGCCGGGCGGGAGGAGGGGAGCCGGAGGAGGGCTAGAACTCCTCCGAACGGTCCGAGCGAACGTCCTCATCCTCGGAGGAAGCCGGAGGGCCGTGGTCGGGAGATGGGACAGGTCCCGAGACAGGATCAGGCACAGGACAGGAAGCCGAGCGGGCAGGACGGTTAGGGATCCCTCTGGGGCGGCCCCTACGGATTGCAGGTTGATCAGGATGCCGTTGGTGGAAAGCGGTGATGAGAGTCCTATCCACAATCCGACTAGCTGGCACCCAGGTCCTTTCCTCAGGTCCATAGCCCTCCCAGTCAATGAGGTACTGGAGACCCCTACCCCTCCGTCTGGACCGAAGCAGGCGGCGGACGGTGTAAACCAGACCACCATCGACGAGCCGTGGAGGAGGAGGACCAGGCGCAGCAGGGACCAGCGGACTCTCATGGATGGGCTTAATCTTAGACACATGGAACGTGGGGTGCACCCTCAGGGAATCAGGCAGTTGGAGCCGGACAGCAGTTGGGCTAATCACTCTTATGATAGGGAATGGGCCAATGAACCGAGGTGCCAGCTTCTGCGACTCCACCCTGAGTGGCAGGTTCTTCGATGACAACCACACCCCTTTGACCAACATGGTAGGTGGGAGCAGGAATTCTCCGACGGTTGGCCCCGGTAGTGTAGCTGGCAACGGATCTGAGGAGTGTGGCTCTAGCTTTGTTAAACACCTCTCTGAGACCATGGTAGCATTCTGGGACATTGGAGAGGTCAGGAGCGGAGTTAGTAGGTACTGGCCGAGGGGGTAGTGCGGCAGCAAGCAGGCAGGTTCGGTGGCAGTCCTCTCCCCACTCCCTGATCACCCCGGGTCACCCAGTCGAGCTGAGGGTTGTGCCGGGCGGAGCCATGGGTAACCCAGGATGAGGTTGGCCTGGAGAGGGGAGCAGGTGAAACTGGATAGTTTCTTGATGGTTTCCGGACAGACCCATCGAGACCGGGGCCGTGACATGAGTGACCGATCCGAGTAAGTGTCCGTCCAGTGCCCGGGCAGGAATAGGAGGTGTCAAACGGAGGTTCTCCAGTCCCAGTTGGCGTGCCAGCTTGATGTCCATTATGTTGGCTTCGGCGCCAGAATCCACCAGAGCAGCCAGGGTGTGAGTTGAGTCAGAGAGGCGGAGGTGAACTTGCAGCAGGGGTTTGCGGTCGGAGGACTGGATGGTCATTGAACTCAACCGGACTCCCCCTATGCCCGGTGAGCTTCGGCCCTTTAAAGGGCAGGTTACCACACGATGTCCATCACCTCCACAATAGAGGCAGAGGTTTGAGGTGAAGCGTCGCTGGCGCTCTGCAGGAGTGAGAGAGGCTCGCCCAATCTCCATAGGCTCAGACTGATCAAGCTGACCTGGGTGAGTGGCAGTAGATGACAGGAGCCCAGTCGGATCTCTCCGAATGCCGGTAGTAGGTGGACCTTGGCGCCCCCCTCTCACGACCGACGGGTCTGTATCCTTCTGTCGATCCTGACAGTCAGTGCGATGGCTTCATCAAGAGTGGAAGGCAGTTCCTGGGAGACCAACTCGTCCTTGATATAGTCAGCCAAACTATGGAAGAACGCGGTCCACCAACGATGGTGTGTTCCAAGAACTTCGTCTAGCCAGGGTTCGGAAGTCGATGGAATGGTCTGCGACTGTACGTCTGCCTTGTCGAATACTGAACAGTTCACGAGACGCCTCTGCGGTTGGTGAATCCAGGTCAAACACCTTCAGCATCTCCTCAGCAAACAGGTCGAAGGTTGCACATGCGGGGGGTTTGACGTTCGAACTCTGCTGTTCCCCAGAGTCGAGCTCGGCCCGTCAGGTGAGTGATGGCATACCCAACCTTAGCCCCTCCGTGGCGAAGGTCCTTGGCTGCAAGGAGAACTGAAGTCGGCAGCTAGTCAGGAATGGCCGGACCTGGGTTGAATCGCCGTTGAACCGCTCGGGGTTTCCAATCTTGGGTTCCGGAGCAGCGGCTGCAATGACCGGGGCAGGTAACTCGGGGGCAGGGCTGGTGGGCAGACTGGCTGGGGTCAGGTTGGTGAGGAGTTGAATGATCATGGCGAGTTGTTGTTGCTGCTGCTGGGACTGCTGCTGGTGCTGCTGGAACTGCTGATGCTGTTGGTGGCCGACCTGAAGCAGAGAGGTGATGTCGCCGCTCATGCGGCCTAGCTCTCTCTCAGTGTGTTCCAGGCGTAGCATGGCGGTGGGTTGCTCAGGTTCTTCGGTTTCCATGTCGGGGGAGGTGTGCGCTGAGTCCATGATGGTCAGATCGTACTGTCACGGTTCAGACAGACGACAAGAGGACCACAATTGCGTCACACCAGAAAGTTTATTTAAACTTAAGGGGAAAGGGATGTAGGGAGTGAGTGAAGGCTCCAGGGGTTATCCCGTCCGATGTGCTGGGTCTGTGCCTCCCCCAGTGGCAGCGATGCGTCCGATGACGCCGGTGGTTGGTGGTCCAGAAGTCCTGGGGGGAGGAAACACAGACACAACGGGGCGGATGAAAACAGGCAGAAGTACAGTTCAAGGGAAATCCAAATACGTTGTAGCAAGGCAGAAGGCTGGTCAGAGTTACCGGGGTCGAAGAGTAGTCAGGAGTCGTAATGGCAGAAAGCAGGTCTGGTTTTCCTGGGGCAGAAGAGTATCCAGGAATCAGGCAGGTCCGGGGGTCACAAAACAGGGGTGAGCCAGAAGCGCGAGCACACAGGTTCCGGGTGTGAGCTTTGCAGACGATCTGACAAAGGAGAGCTGAAAGACAGGGCTATAAATACTGGGAGAGGTTAGTGGGTAATGCAGCGCAGCTGGCAGAGTAATTAGAGCCGAGCAGAGCAGGGACAGGTGGAGCTAGTTAGGCTGAGTAGAGAGAGAGTGGTGAGCAGAGTGGAAACAAATTAAGGTGGTAACCCGGTGGAGTGAGAGGGCTCATGACAATAACAGGCATGACAAAACATTTATTTTTACTGCTCTAATTACATTGGTAACCAGTTTATAATAGCAACAAGGCACGTAGGGGGTTTGTGGTGTATGGTCAATATACCACGGCTAAGGGCTGTATCCAGGCACTCTGCGTTGCGTCGTGCTTAACAGCCCTTAGCCGTGGTATATTGGCCATATACCACACCCCCTCGGGCCTTATTTCTTAAATATAGACTCCTCCCCAGATAAATATATTGTATATGGTAGTGCTTGTCTGGGTAAAAAGAAGGCTACTAGAAGTCTTCCAAAAATAGTGAAAACAGCACTTCAACACCTAACGTTGTGTTCAACACCTAAGGTTGACTCCTCCCTCCCTCTCTCTTTCTAACCCTAACCCCAGATGTTGACTCCTCTCTCTTTTTAACCCTAACCCCAGATGCCGTGCTGCAAGGCCACTTCTACAGAGCGTGTGCCCTTCCTCTACATGGATGAGTTCAGCACCCTCACCATCTCCTCTGTGCAGCTCACCCGTACCTGCGGTCCAGGCAACCCCCAGCTGCCAGCTGAGGACTGATCATCGACCCCCCTACCCCATCCCAGGGAGCCCCCCTACCCCATCCCAGGGAGCCCCCCTACCCCATCCCAGGGAGCCCCCCTACCCCATCCCAGGGAGCCCCCCCACCCCATCCCAGGGAGCCCCCCCACCCCATCCCAGGGAGCCCCCCTAACCCATCCCAGGAAGTCTGGTCTAGTCTCCATATCTCTTCTGCTCATGAAAGCAGTTGGACATGGTTGAAACATTCCAGTAATTATCCCCAAATTCCCAGGTTATCCAGAATTCCCATTTGGAAGATTCCCAGAATCAAGAGGGAATAAGGAGGAAATTCAGAATCCTCCAACCAGGAATTCTGGAAAATCTCGGACTCTTGGGAAAATTACAGGAACTTTGCGACCCTAAATGTGGAGGTTTTGGCTTGCGGCTTTGTTTTGGCACATAGCCTACATTCCTAAATAGATTATGGCTATTTTCTAGTTAAGACAATTTTCTGAAACATTTGAATATTGAAATATGTTAATCTTGAGGAGCATAAAGAAAATGCCTCCTGAGTGGCACAGTGGTCTAAGGCACTGCATCGCAGTGCTAGCTGTGCCACTAGAGATCCTGGTTCGAGTCCAGGCTCTGTCACAGCCGGCCGCGACCGGGAGACCCATGGGTGGTGCACAATTGGTCCAGTGTCGTCCAAGGTAGGGGAGGGTTTGGCCGGCAGGGATGTGGGTTCGTTTCCCACGGGGGGCCAGTATGAAAAAAAAAAACAAAAAAAAAAACATGTATGCATTCACTAAATGTAAGTCGCTCTTGACAAGAGTGTCTTCTAAATGACTAAAATGAATCATTGTGGCTTCATAGAATCTCTAGCTAGCTCCCATATGAAACCCTGCTCTTGTCTCTCTTTACCCAGAAGGGGGATTACTGTAAGCAGCAGCTACATAAGAAATATACCTAGAGAATCCTGCACATGTGCAGAAGCTTCAGGACCTTTAGCCGGTCCCAAAAAAAAGTTCTGAGAAAAATCCGATCCGCAGCCACTCCGTTATGAAAAACATTCCTGGTTGAATGAATGTTGGCAATCTTGATTTAATTACATATGTGCTTTGACGCTTTTTTTGACAACGATATTTCACAACCCTGAAGCACTAGACTGGCAAGGGATTAAGGCAAGGCTACTGCATGTTCCCCACAAAAATGTGAACACTGTGCAGGCTTCCGTTGCCAAAAACCCTCTCAGGGTGGGATAGCCGACCAGCGCTAGGCAATAATCGCAGAGCTCTCACCTAAACAGGCGTCTCCCCGGACTCTAACATGCATGGAACCAGTCTCTACAAAAGTATAACATTAAAAAATAATAATACCATAGTAAAGATACTGATCTTCCCAAACAAATGTCTTCTTATATTTGCTGTGATTTTCCACTACTCTCCATTGGGCACTGCCCTCTTGGAAAGCTCCATAGTTAATGTTTGGACCAGGAAGAGCTTTGGGCATTGAGATAAACAATCGTGCTGCTGTTTTCACTAAACAAAGCTTGTCATTTTCAGTTAAGACATTTTGTTCGGTTGCAGGCGCAACAAAAAAAATAAACATCTAAAGTATTTGAGTCTGCTATGTTTGCTACTTTAATTGTTATCCACCAACGCTTCATGTGCTCCTTCGACAATATTGTTGTCTCTATCAGTCCTAATCGGTCCATGTAGTGAAAACTTCACTGCCTTTTCTGGTTTTGGCATTTATATTATGCAAGTTGGATAAATATATACTCTTTTTATATTTTCTTTGAGATACACTAAATACATTTATTCCTTTGACATGTACCTCACATTGCCACCTTTTCACAATGTATTTTCATCATTATATTTATCACCACGATATTGAACGTACCTTAGGTTATGTCACAGCTTCACTAACAAGTTTCAGTAAAACATTGGGTGAAATGTGTTATTGCCATTGATCACATTTCTTTAATAAATGCTACTACAATAATTCTGGATTCAATTTCATTATTTCCTAGATTAAACAGTGAAATATCAGTATTTTTCTCATTAGAATGATGTGAAATGTATTTGAGAATTCATACTATTTATAAATGCTGTCAAAATGTATCTTTGTTCACTGACGTTTTAGCACGGCATTTGAAGTGTAACCTTTGTAATACAAGTTAATAACTGTTTATACAGTGAACTTTTAATAGAGGTAATGATTCATAGCCCCCGGCTGTGGGATCAGTTTGACAGGAACCTAAATGTCTCCACTAACGTCTCCACTAATGAACAGACGCCAAGAGGGAAACAAGGTTTCTGGGTCACTGCCCCAGAAGTGCGGCACCATCTGTAAAACGGCATCGACAGCCTGTTGCGCACTTCTTATTCAGTAGAAGTGTTAACCGGGTCTTTCCACGAAATGGGTGACCTTTTTGCGTCCCTTTGATATTTTAAGTAGAAATTGTGCACCGACATCAAATGAAGTGCCCTTTAATATGGACCACATGAAGTGTTCAATAAATCAGATTTGTAATATAATATGACATGTCCCTCCGTGCACCCTCTGTGACTTCTAGGAAGGTTCCAGGTTGTCACCATCATTGTAAAGCCCTAGTTATTTTGTTGCTTTGACAAAATAATTTATGAAGATTATTATTTATTTCATGTAATTAGTGATTCATTTACATCTGTTCCTCATTCAAGGTCAAACGGTACAACCTTGGTCCGTGAACTGAACTCTCGTTTTAATATGGGGAAACTATTACTTTTTAAATATGTTTCTTTAAAAGAAACATTGAACATCTATTAGTCAAATCATAGTGTAAAAGCAGGTGAGCTGGTTCTTCTCTTTCTGGCCATTTTCTGGTGTTTTGTGGTGGAAAACTGAGCGGGTCGAGCAAAACACGTCATCCCTGTTACCCATAGATAGACAGGCTAGAAATGTTTTAACAATTGAATTTTTTTTTGCATTCAATTGCCACTCCCTATTTCACACTACAAGCTTCCATCCCCCCTGTCACAAGGGGATTTAGGGCTGATTTAAGAAGAAATCGTCAACCCTGTTACGGTCAACCCTGTTACGGTCAACCCTGTTAATTTACTCTGCACTTAATAGGTATTTACCATAGTTTTTTTTTTTTTTTTTTTAGATGGGAAAACATGTTTTTTTATTAAGTTGAACATGTGTTATGACACAATGTTAAAATGAGGTGAAATCAAGTTTTTTGTTTGTTTTTAAGTTACACTTCTCAAAAAGCATCCGACTTTGTTGGAACAACCCAGTTGTTTATATTTAGTGGGTCCAATGGATCAAAGGTCATGTACACTACAGTGTGTTATACAATGTCTTTGTTTCTGTTTACTGGGGGTGTGACGGTTTTCCAAATGCTTGGAAGCTTGTTATCTCTTTTGACATCTTTCACTCTGCCGCATTCATGGGGCGGGACACTAATCCTGACGCTCATAAGAAATCCCACTACGCCCTACAAACCATCGAACAGGCAAAATATCAACAAAGGACTAAAATCGAATCTTACTACACCGGCTCTGACGCTTGTCGGATGTGTCAGGGCTTGCTAACTATCACGGATTACAAAGGGAAACCCAGCCGCGAGCTGCACAGTTTTAACAATTTAAATTGTTTTGTGAAGCTTGCATTTAATTGCCACTCCCTGTTGCACACTACAAGCTTCCATTCCCCCTGTCACAAGGGGATTTAGGGCTGATTTAAGATGAAATTGTCAACCCTGTTACGATCAACCAAAGTTAATATAGTAAACGAAAACTGAAACAAAAACAAAAACAAATCATGAAAAAACTATTTAGTAAACTGAAATGAAATAATTAACAAACCCATTAGAACAATTTTTACTATACCGAAACTATTATCTGTGACCACAAAACAAACTAAAATAAAATAAAAACCATCATGAATTACGTTAATTGTTTCTAAATGTTGGGCAAAATACCGAATGGGGTTTTCAAGCTACTGAATCAGGTGTGAAAATGCTGCCAGGAGAAGGCAATGTTTAAAATAGGCATAGTTTGTGCATCACTATCACTAGCTATCACAAGCTAACAGGGGGGAAATCGTCTAGGTTGCTAACTTGATTTTTCTTACATAAAGTTAAAAAGCATTGGATCGGTGTAAACACCTGAACCATCACCTTATGCATTACTGTCCCCTAGTTGTATTACTGTCCCCTAGTTGTATTACTGTCCCCTAGTTGTATTACTGTCCCCTAGTTGTATAACTGTCCCCCAGTTGTATTACTGTCCCCCAGTTGTATTACTGTCCCCTAGTTGTATTACTGTCCCCTAGTTGTATTACTGTCCCCTAGTTGTATTACTGTCCCCTAGTTGTATTACTGTCCCCCAGTTGTATTACTGTCCCCTAGTTGTATTAATATCCCCTAGTTGTATTACTGTTCCCAAGTTGTATTACTGTCCCCTAGTTGTATTACTGTCCCCTAGTTGTATTACTGTCCCCCAGTTGTATTACTGTCCCCCGGTTGTATTACTGTCCCCTAGTTGTATTACTGTCCCCTAGTTGTATTACTGTCCCCTAGTTGTATTACTGTCCCCCAGTTGTATTACTGTCCCCTAGTTGTATTACTGTCCCCTAGTTGTATTACTGTCCCCTAGTTGTATTACTGTCCCCTAGTTTTATTACTGTTCCCAAGTTGTATTACTGTCCCCTAGTTGTATTACTGTCCCCTAGTTGTATTACTGTCCCCTAGTTGTATTACTGTTCCCAAGTTGTATTACTGTCCCCTAGTTGTATTACTGTCCCCTAGTTTTATTACTGTCCCCTAGTTGTATTACTGTCCCCCAGTTGTATTACTGTCCCCTAGTTGTATTACTGTCCCCTAGTTGTATTACTGTCCCCTAGTTGTATTACTGTCCCCCAGTTGTATTACTGTCCCCTAGTTGTATTACTGTCCCCCAGTTGTATTACTGTCCCCAAGTTATATTAATATCCCCCAGTTGTAATACTGTCCCCTAGTTGTATTACTGTCCCCTAGTTGTATTACTGTCCCCTAGTTGCATTACTGTCCCCTAGTTATATTACTGTCCCCTAGTTGTATTACTGTCCCCCAGTTGTATTACTGTCCCCAAGTTGTATTAATATCCCCCAGTTGTATTACTTTCCCCTAGTTGTATTACTGTCCCCCAGTTGTATTACTGTCCCCTAGTTTTAATACTGTCCCCCAGTTCTATTACTGTTCCCAAGTTGTATTACTGTCCCCCAGTTTTATTACTGTCCCCCAGTTGTATTACTGTTCCCAAGTTGTATTACTGTCCCCCAGTTTTATTACTGTCCCCCAGTTGTATTACTGTCCCCTAGTTGTATTACTGTCCCCCAGTTCTATTACTGTTCCCAAGTTGTATTACTGTCCCCCAGTTTTATTACTGTCCCCCAGTTGTATTAATGTCCCCTAGTTGTATTACTGTCCCCCAGTTGTATTACTGTCCCCTAGTTGTATTACTGTCCCCCAGTTTTATTACTGTTCTGAAGTTGTATTACTGTCCCCTAGTTGTATTACTGTCCCCTAGTTGTATTACTGTCCCCTAGTTGTATTACTGTCCCCTAGTTGTATTACTGTCCCCCAGTTGTATTACTGTCCCCCAGTTGTATTACTGTTCCGAAGTTGTATTACTGTCCCCTAGTTGTATTATTGTCCCCTAGTTGTATTACTGTCCCCTAGTTGTATTACTGTTCCCCAGTTGTATTACTGTCCCCTAGTTGTATTACTGTCCCCTAGTTGTATTACTGTTCCCAAGTTGTATTACTGTCCCCTAGTTGTATTACTGTCCCCCAGTTTTATTACTGTCCCCCAGTTGTATTACTGTCCCATAGTTGTATTACTGTCCCCCAGTTCTATTACTGTTCCCAAGTTGTATTATTGTCCCCCAGTTTTATTACTGTCCCCCAGTTGTATTACTGTCCCCTAGTTGTATTACTGTCCCCCAGTTGTATTACTGTTCCCTAGTTGTATTACTGTCCCCCAGTTTTATTACTGTTCTGAAGTTGTATTACTGTCCCCCAGTTGTATTACTGTCCCCCAGTTGTATTACTGTTCCGAAGTTGTATTACTATCCCCTAGTTGTATTACTGTCCCCTAGTTGTATTACTGTCCCCCAGTTGTATTACTGTCCCCCAGTTGTATTATTGTCCCCTAGTTGTATTACTGTCCCCTAGTTGTATTACTGTCCCCCAGTTGTATTACTGTCCCCTAGTTGTATTACTGTCCCCTAGTTGTATTACTGTCCCCCAGTTGTATTACTGTCCCCTAGTTGTATTACTGTCCCCTAGTTGTATTACTGTCCCCTAGTTGTATTACTGTCCTCCAGTTGTATTACTGTCCCCCAGTTGTATTACTGTTCCCAAGTTGTATTACTGTCCCCTAGTTATATTACTGTTCCCAAGTTGTATTACTGTCCCCTAGTTGTATTACTGTCCCCCAGTTGTATTACTGTCCCCCAGTTGTATTACTCTCCCCTAGTTGTATTACTGTCCCCTAGTTGTATTACTGTTCCCAAGTTGTATTACTGTCCCCTAGTTGTATTACTGTCCCCTAGTTGTATTACTGTTCCCAAGTTGTATTACTGTCCCCTAGTTGTATTACTGTCCCCTAGTTGTATTACTGTTCCCAAGTTGTATTACTGTCCCCTAGTTGTATTACTGTCCCCTAGTTGTATTACTGTCCCCTAGTTGTATTACTGTCCCCTAGTTGTGTTACTGTCCCCCAGTTGTATTACTGTCCCCTAGTTGTATTACTGTCCCCTAGTTGTATTACTGTCCCCTAGTTGTATTACTGTCCCCCAGTTGTATTACTGTCCCCTAGTTGTATTACTGTCTCCTAATTTTATTACTGTCCCCCAGTTCTATTACTGTTCCCAAGTTGTATTACTGTTCCCTAGTTGTATTACTGTCCCCTAGTTGTATTACTGTCCCCCAGTTGTATTACTGTCCCCCAGTTTTATTACTGTCCCCCAGTTGTATTACTGTCCCCTAGTTGTATTACTGTCCCCTAGTTGTATTACTGTCCCCTAGTTGTATTACTGTCCCCCAGTTGTATTACTGTCCCCCTAGTTGTATTACTGTCCCCTAGTTGTATTACTGCCCCCCAGTTGTATTACTGTTCCCTAGTTGTATTACTCTCCCCTAGTTGTATTACTGTCCCCCAGTTTTATTACTGTCCCCCAGTTGTATTACTGTCCCCTAGTTGTATTACTGTCCCCTAGTTGTATTACTGTCCCCTAGTTGTATTACTGTCCCCTAGTTGTATTACTGTCCCCCAGTTTTATTACTGTTCCGAAGTTGTATTACTGTCCCCTAGTTGTATTACTGTCCCCCAGTTGTATTACTGTCCCCCAGTTGTATTACTGTTCCGAAGTTGTATTACTGTCCCCTAGTTGTATTACTGTCCCCTAGTTGTATTACTGTCCCCCAGTTGTATTACTGTCCCCAAGTTGTATTACTGTCCCCTAGTTGTATTACTGTCCCCTAGTTGTATTACTGTCCCCAAGTTGTATTACTGTCCCCTAGTTGTATTACTGTCCCCTAGTTGTATTACTGTCCCCTAGTTGTATTACTGTCCCCCAGTTGTATTACTGTCCCCTAGTTGTATTACTGTCCCCTAGTTGTATTACTGTCCCCCAGTTGTATTACTGTCCCCTAGTTGTATTACTGTCCCCTAGTTGTATTACTGTCTCCAAGTTGTATTACTGTCCCCCAGTTGTATTACTGTCCCCTAGTTGTATTACTGTCCCCTAGTTGTATTACTGTCCCCTAGTTGTATTACTGTCCCCTAGTTGTATTACTGTCCCCCAGTTTTATTACTGTTCCCCAGTTGCAATAAGTGACATCCCCAAAAACAAAAACAAAAACTATACAACACAAATGGCTTCTATCCTCACATGCTTCTGTCCCTAACATTAAAACTGAAACTATAACTAAATAATATAAAAACATATTATAAACTGGGTGGTTCGAGCCCTGAATGCTGATTGGCTGACTGCCGTGGTATATCAGACCGTATACCATGGGTATGACAAAGCATTTCTTTTTACTGCTCTAATTACGTTGGTAACCAGTTTATAATAGCAATAAGGCACGTAGGGGTTTGTGGTACATGGCCAATATACCACAGCTGATACAGCCCTTAGCCGTGGTATATTGGCCATATACCACACCCCCTTGGGCCTTATTGGTTAAATTTAAAATGAAATAAAAACTAGCATTCAGGTCTGAAAATTAATTGAAACTAAATAAGTTTATAGTTTCAAATAAAAATCGAAAAAACTAATAGAAATAAAAACTAATATGAAAACACAAAACTATAATAACTTTGTGGTCAACCCTGTTTCTTTATTTGGAGCTTAATAGGTATAGTATTTTTTGAGATGGGAAAATGTATTCTTTATGACAGAATGTTAAAGCCCCCATGCAGTCTTTGGAATTGTATTTTTAAATCATCACTGTCTGTCTAATAAATCACTGTGTGTTTATTACACTTTTTATTATTAATTTCCCTGAGCATCCTTCGGCCCTCGAAATGCTCAGTCTGATCGGGTGGGAGTTAGAAAACAAATTTGAAGTTATTTACATACACAGCCCTGATTGGCTGATAGGGTGGTCTAGAGTCCACCACCTTACCCAAATGAACAGTCATTGGTCTATTATAATCAGATCACATTGTGACATCATAATGTGGGCCAAAAGTTCCATTCCACCTGAACAGGCTGAAATTCCAGGTATTTTTTTCAAACAGCTTTTACACAAAAAGGGCGTTATCATCATTTTCACAATTCAGAGTGTTATTTCGACCTCATAGTGTGGAAATAATCATTTTTAACTGCACTGCCCCTTTAAAATGAGGTGAAATTAAACTTTTTTACCAAGTTGCACTTCTCAAAAGGCACCAAATTGGTGGGAATGACCCAACTGCTATTTAAAACATTACATTTTTTGGGGGGGGAGTGATGAGCAATGAATATGCTTATTGGATTTTGGATACATGTTCAGAGCTACTACGACACAGCACAGCACAGCAGCAGCAAGAGGCAGCAGCTCAATTTGTTCCTGACTTGACTTTTGGCTGGTTTGGGTCAGAATGGCTAACTACTGGTCTGTTCAGGTTTTCTGTGGGGTTCTGTCCACCATGCTCATGGCCGTGGGGGCACTGGATGGTGGGATGGAATGTACAGACAAGGACAGATTACTGACAGAGATATCCAAAGATCTGGACCCACCGTCTGAGTGTGTGCTGGGTTGCACTGTACTGACTTACAGAGCTATGCTGGAGACCCAAGCTATACCGACTGTACGCTTCAAAGACTCTACAGCAGGTGAGAACACCATTATATATATATATTTTGTGACGGGCACCGATATGGAAAATCTATATCGATATCAGTTGCATTTTTCAATTAGATATTGATATCATATCGGTATGCCTTGCTCATTTCGATATCAAACTATATCAAATGATATCAATATCATATCGAATTATCAATATTGGTATCCACCCCATATAATATGATATACTGTAAAAGCACCATATAGCATGATATATCACAGTCTAAGGGAATTGCTGAGAATAAAAGGCATTCATTTCTAGAATTTTTTTTTTTTTTTGCACTGATAAAAAGGATATGCAGAAAAGACGAGCTGTGGTGCTGTGTGTAGCTCAGTTGGTGGGAGTGTCATATATCATATACCATGTATCATACTAAGACTATCCCCTTTTCTCCACAGGTGAGCATGGAGAATACTGCTGGTCTATGAAAACTAAGTGTAGCCCCGGCGAGCTCCTGCTTCATGTCTACATCATGCTACCTGTGGATGTGTCACTGGTTAACGGGGAAACCCTCGGACTGAGAGCTACTCTCCCCCACCATAACAACGTACTGACTCCTCTCAACGGCCCCACGCCACTCTCCAAACTCTGTGGCCTCCGCTTCGACGTCACAGACCAGTTCACCGTGACAAAGAGATTTCCAACGTTCTGTGTGCAGGTGGTCCCACGGCAGAGCACCTTGGAAAACGGTGTTCATATTAGATGCCCACCTTTCCTGGTGATGATGTGGCAGAGGCAGACTAAGTAACCTACAAAGCAACGAGGGGGGGATGAAATGGACTTGTTAAACCAACGACCATCCAAAATGTGGATGGCATCAAGGTTAGTTTGTCAGAATTGTTAGGTAACCCTTCTCCTACAGCAAATGCATCTGGATCTGATAGTCTTGCTTATTTAATAACTATCTATCTAGTCAGCAACATATTGTATATAACACAGTGTTTCTCCATATATTGATTTAGCAGCGGTGCCCCTCCAATTCCAAAAAAAATATAGAGTGACAAGTTACAACATATATTTGTAGCATTTGATGCATTCAGTCTTTAAATACCCGCTACCTTTGTCACCGCTGCTGAAAGAAATCCTAGGGGAAACACTAACACTCACAGTGGGTTATATCCTGTTTTTGGAAAAGAAAAAGGATGCCAGATTGAAGATAGATTCAAATGCAAAGTCAGTAAAACAACCGATTGTCAGATGAAATACCCTGAACTCTTTCACACACAAAGACTGTTGACTAAATGGAGCACTGTGAACGATGACTTGAA
Source organism: Coregonus clupeaformis (assembly GCF_020615455.1). NCBI lineage: Eukaryota > Metazoa > Chordata > Actinopteri > Salmoniformes > Salmonidae > Coregonus > Coregonus clupeaformis. Next base: position 17,059,379 of record NC_059200.1, on the reverse strand, counting down.
ATGGACTGTCAGTTTGGCAGCACATCTTTGACTCTGAAGGATGTGAAGGATGGCATTGAGAAGAACCTGAGGTAAATGTGTGGAAGGTGAAAATGAACTGTTGTATTTCATTGATTGATAGATGACAATATCATTGGTTAATACGCTGTCTGGACGTATGCTTTGGGTCGATAGTTGATTCTAGAATGAGATGATATTTCAAATAATATGGATTTGAGGCCTTTGTGTTCATTTGTGCTTTATTGTGTGGAGCAAACATTTGATGGCACATACACTACCGATGAAAAGTTTTAGAACACCTACTCATTCAAGGGTTTTTCTTTATTTTATTTTGTACTATTTTCTACATTGTAAAACTATGAAATAACACATATGGAATCATGTAGTAACCAAAAAAAGTGTTAAACAAATCAAAACATGTATAACATTTGAGATTCTTCAACTAGCCATCCTTTGCCTTGATGACAGCTTTGCACACTCTTGGCATTCTCTTGAATGAGTAGGCGTTCTAAGACTTTTGACCGGTAGTGTATGCATATTGAATGTATAAGCTTCTTATATGAATTATACTTATATACATGCATTAGCTGCTAATTTAAGTATGTGAACCCAGAAACTGTCCTACAGCACATTTATTTTATTTAACTTTAACTTCTATTTTATTTACTTTAACTTCTATTTTACTTACTTTAACTTGCTATAACACCACACTAGTTGGTTTGATTTATACTCTGTAAACTGTGAGCTTTACTATAATTTTTTCCCAACCATATCAAGTATGCACAACATTAAAACAACTTCTCATGATTGTGTATGTCTGTGAGCTTGCACAAAAAAGAAGGGCATAGTTTCATCTTTTACCAGAGCAAATCATTAGAAGTTGAGAGACCGGGAACTTTTTCAGAGCTGGAAAAGAAAACCTTTATATAGAAACCAGTAACAGGAAAATGGTGGACAGTTTGCAACAACAGTGGGCGTTACATTACCACAGCGAGCTGTGGAGAGCATTATATTGACTATAGCTCCCTCTGCTGGCAGAAACACAATATCATGAACATACCTACTTTGCCCTATTTTACTCAGGGTGGCACACAGCACATGATGGTCCCCACCAGGGCTGGGGTCAATTGAAATGTAAGGCAGTCAATTCAAGGAAGTCAACTGAAATAAAAATTCAAACTTGAAAAAAAAAATAGATGTTCAATTACTTCTCAATAGGAGAAGAAGCTATTTATTTCAAAGTTTTCTTTATTAAAAAAAAAATAATAATCTTAAATTAAAATCACTTCCTGAATTGACTGCTTTCAATTCCAACAGACCCCAGCCCTGGTCCCCACTCCCAACTATGGGAAACGCTGCAGCCACCCACCTATTCTCTGTTAACACATAATTCTACACATTTCTCATTCTCTACACAGCTGAATAGGGAAAAGTATGCAGTTTGATGTCAAGTCTAAGAAAGACTACTGTTTGAGTGTGCAAAGCACATAGGAAGATCTAGCTTCCACCATGTTTCCCCAAGCTGGCCTCTTTTGATTGTGGTGCCAGGAAGAATCTTTAGAAAGACTCGTGCCTGGACTGAACACAGAACAGGAACAGTATGTCCCCTGAAGAGGTTTCAAAAACTGGTGAGGAACATGCAGTGAACCGGTGAGGGACATACAGTGCAAGTGCAGCAGAGTCAAATAAACTCAAACAAAATTGTATTCGTCACATGCTTCGTAAACAACAGGTGTAGACCAACAGTGAAATGCTTACTTATGGGCCCTTACCCACAATGCAGAGAGAGAGAAAATAGAGAAATAATAGAAAAGTGAAACACTTTTTAAATCACAATGAGTAATGATAATCAAATCAAATCAAATTGTATTTGCCACATGCGCCGAATACAACTGGTGTGGACCTTACAGTGAAATGCTTACTTACAAGCCCTTAACCAACAATGCAGTTTTAAGAAAAATAAGTGTTAAGTAAAAAATATTAAATGACAAATAACTAAAGAGCAGCAGTAAAATAAAATAACAGTAGGGAGGCTATATACAGGGGGTACCGGTACAGAGACAATGTGTGGGGGCACCGGTTAGTCGAGGTAATTGAGGTAATATGTACATGTGGTTAGAGTTAAAGTGACTTTGCATAGATTATAAACAGAGAGTAGCAGCAGCGTAAAAGAGGGGGTGGGGTGGGGTGGGGTGGGGTGGGGGGGTCAATGCAAATAGTCCGGGTAGCCATGATTAGCTGTTCAGGAGTCTTATGGCTTGGGGGTAGAAGCTGTTGAGAAGCCTTTTGGACCAAGACTTGGCGCTCCTGTACCGCTTGCCGTGCGGTAGCAGAGAGAACAGTCTATGACAAGGGTGGCTGGAGTCTTTTACAATTTTTGACACCGCCTGGTATAGAGGTCCTGGATGGCAGGAAGCTTGGCCCCAGTGATGTACTGGGCCGTACGCACCACCCTCTGTAGTGCCTTGCGGTCGGAGGCCGAGCAGTTGCCATACCAGGCAGTGATGCAACCAGTCAGGATGCTCTCGATGGTGCAGTTGTATAACTTTTTGAGGATCTGAGGACCCATGCCAAATATTTTCAGTCTCCTGAGGGGGAATAGGCTTTGTACACGAGGTACCAGTACCGAGTTGATGTGCTGGGGTACGAGGTAATTAGGGTAGATCAACTACATGACCAAAAGTTTGTGGACACCTCCTCGTCAAACATCTCATTCCAAAATCATGGGCATTAATATGGAGTTGGTCCCCCCTTTGCTGCTATAACAGCCTCTACTCTTCTGGGAAGGCTTTCCACTAGATGTTGGAACATTGCTGCAGGAACTAGCTTCCATTACGTATTGGATTGCTAAAAGATACAAGTTTTACATTACCATGTAGTTTACCAATAAAATGGTCTGATGGTGAATTGAACATACTTGGTATACATATCCTGAAATAAATAAATGATCTCAATACAATACATTTTAATAGAAAGTTAGCAAAAATAGATAAAATCAAATAAAAAAGTATATCAGTTTCACTTAAGGACCAAAGGATCGTCAGCCGTCCCATATAGATTGCAAAATAGTTGGGAAGAGATTTTTGATGTACCGATCCCATGGCATAGTGTTTATGAACTGACATGCAAAACGACGCCGGATTCAAAAATTAGAATCTTTCAATTTAAATTATTATATTCAATTCTTGCTACCAATAGAATGTTATTTATATGGGGGATACAATCTTCCCAGCTCTGCAGATTTTGCTGTGAAGAGACAGAATCATTAGATCATTTGTTTTGGTTCTGTCCATTTGTAGCTTGTTTTTGGACACAGGTCCAGGAATGGCTAAAGGATTGCAATATTTACCTGGAGCTAACCCTGCAGATAGCACTACTGGGTGATCTGAAAAGTCATAGTCAATCGATCAATAATGTAATAATACTTTTAGCAAAAATGTTTATTTTTAATTCACAATCTGTAGAAGCAATGAGAATAGAAAGGTTCAGAACTTTTGTAAAACATCACAGTACGGTTGAAATATATATGGCAAATAGAAATCCTATGTGGATGGTGTTAAGAGATAGATGGGAGGTATTGAATAGAGTTGAAGGATGGGACTAATAACAAATAACAACAAATAATAACAAAGATAGCTAATAATGTAAGCATACTGTGTCCATAGTAAGTATATAGGTTGTATGTTGGGAGCTTTTGGGAAAGAGCACAGTTAGAAAGATATGGCATATAGAAGCAAACCGGATGGACATCATGAAAATGATCGGAGAGGTTGAGAGTAGAAGAAGTTCAGGAGCAAAAAATAATATATATATATATATATATATATATATATATATATATATATATATATATATATATATATATATATATATATATAATAGAATTATTGTAAAATTAACTGTGTCCATAAGGTGTAGATAGTAAGTATAGACCGGAAGTAGAGGCCTGGGCATTGTTGTTCACTAATTAACTCCAAGTAGGGAAAGGATGGTGGGGTTGAAAAGTAATAAAGGGGAGTATATATATAAAAAACATGGGGGATTGGAAGTGATGCAGACAATTACATTGATAGAAGATACAATCTATCTGCAATATTAAGCTGATCCACCCAAAAAAAAAAATAATAATAATAATAATATAGATTTTATCTTCCTACCATGGAAAGGTAAATACCTTTCTATTTGTGGGAAAATCGCCCTGATTAATTTAGTCATATCACAGATTGCTTATGGCTCTGCCCACCCAAATGATTCGTTTTTTAAATCATATGAGCAAAACATATTTTACATTATTTGGAATGCTAAGCCAGACTAAATTAAACATGCCTATTTATATAATGAATAAGAATTCGGAGGGCTGAAATTATTAAGTATTAAAGCATTAAACCTCTCACTAAAAGCTTCACTCACACATAAATTATACTTAAACCCGAACTGGTTTTCCACTAGATTACTAAGAATGATGATCATACACACATGCTAACCTCTCACCAATACAATAACAGCAAATGCACACAACAAATGTGTAAAGTCACAAGCTTGATGTAGTCATTGCGTGCTATAAATATGGGACCAAATACTTAACTTTTTACTATTTTAACACAGACAAGTGAATTTGTCCCAATATGTACAAAAAAAGTGCTGTCATTTCTAAACGCTTCACCCAATATGGATGAAAATACCCTCAAATTAAAGCTGACAATCTGCACTTTAACCTCATATAGTCGTTGTTTGATTTCAAATCCAAACTTATGAAGTATAGAGCCAAAATAAGAAAAAATGCTTCACTGTCCCAATAATTACGGAGGGCACTGTATATGGGAATGTTTGTTCAATCCAAAATCAACTGATTGCAGCATTACCGCAAAAATGGAGGAGACAAGTGGAAGGGGGACAAGGTTGGGAACTTGTTTGTCTGCCATGTATTAAATACCAAAATTGGCTGGAAAAGATCGTCATAAATAGAAAAATATACAAGTTTCATTTGAGGACAAACATGTTCACAGCTACGCCATACAGGTTACAAAATAACTGGGGAGATATTTTTTGATGTACCGATTCCATGGCACATGGTGTATGAACTGATCAACAAAACCACGTTTCATTCAACACTTCAAGTTTTTCAATTTCAATTATTATGAAAATGTCTTGCCACCAACAGAACGCTATATACTGTATATGGGGCATACAACAATCTCAGCTCTGCAGTGAAGAAACAGAATCACTCGATCATTTATTCTGGTATTGTCCCCATGTAGCTTGTTTCTGGTCACAGGTTCAGGAATGGCTGAAAAATCACAACATTTTAAAATGAAATCTACAAATAGCAGTGTTGGGCAATTTGGAAATCCATAGTCAATCAATCAACAATATCATACTCTTAGGAAAAATATTCATCTTTAATTTACAATCTGTGGATACTATGCAATTAGAAAAGTTCAAAATTCATGTAAGACATCACAGCACAGTTGAAAAATATATGGCACATGGAAATCAAAAGCTAGGTGGGATGGACTGAGAGTAGTAGAGGGGTGGGATTAAAGCGCTCATGATAGGTGGGATGGACTGAGGGTAGCAGAGGGGTGGGATTAAAGCGCTCATGATAGGTGGGATGGACTGAGAGTAGCAGAGGGGTGGGATTAAAGAGCTCATGATAGGTGGGATGGACTGAGAGTAGCAGAGGGGGTGGGATTAAAGAGCTCATGATAGGTGGGATGGACTGAGAGTAGCAGAGGGGTGGGATTAAAGAGCTCATGATAGGTGGGATGGACTGAGAGTAGCAGAGGGGTGGGATTAAAGAGCTCATGATAGGTGGGATGGACTGAGAGTAGCAGAGGGGTGGGATTAAAGAGCTCATGATAGGTGGGATGGACTGAGAGTAGCAGAGGGGTGGGATTAAAGAGCTCATGATAGGTGGGATGGACTGAGAGTAGCAGAGGGGTGGGATTAAAGAGCTCATGATAGGTGGGATGGACTGAGAGTAGCAGAGGGGTGGGATTAAAGAGCTCAGGATATAGAACACTGGATACAATAACTTCAGAGAGTATTCATACCCCTTGACTTATTCCACATTTTGTTGTGTTACAGCTTGAATACACACAACAACAAAAAAATGTATGCACGCATGACTGTAAGTCGCTTTGGATAAAAGCGTCTGCTAAATGGCATATTATTATTATTATATAATAATTCAAAATGGATTCCATAAACAAATTGTCTCACCGATCTACACACAATACCCCATAATGACAAAGTGAAAAAAGATTCTTAGATATTTGTGCAAATGTTAAGAAAATTAAATACAGAAATATCTCATTTACATAAGTATTCACAACCCTGAGTCAATACATTGTAGCAGCACCTTTGGCAGCGATTACAGCTGTGAGTCTTTCTGGGTAAGTCTCAAAGAGCTTTCCACACATGGATTGTGTAACATTTGCCCAATATTCTTAAAACAATTCTTCAAGCGCTGTCAAATTGGTTGTTGATCATTGCTAGACAACCATTTTCAGGTCTTGCCATAGATTTTCAAGTAGATTTAAGTCAAAACTGTAACTCAGCCACTCGGGAACATTCACTGTCTTCTTGGTAAGCAACTCCAGTGTAGATTTGGCCTTGTGTTTTAGGTTATTGTCCTGCTGAAAGGTGAATTCATCACCCAGTGTCTGGTTATCTGAACCAGCTTTTCCTCTAGGATTTTGTCTGTGCTTAGCTCCATTCTGTTTATTTTTTATCCTGAAAAACTCCCCAGTCCTTAACAATTACAAGCGTACCCATAACATGATGCAGCCACCACTATGCTTGAAAATATGTATACCATCAGGCGACATCTTGACGACTGATACACAGGAATGTTCTTGCAACGTTCCCATGAAACTTGTCTAGAACAGAATATTGAATATTCTAGAACATGTTAACCACATTCTGGCTAAGTTCTGTTTGGCATTAAGGGAGTGGTCTCTTGCACGTCACTGGAACATTCATATGAAAACATTAGGTAATGACCTAACGAGACTCTTAAGGGAACGTTCTCGAAAGTTGTGGGAACGTTTGTCGTTAGCTGGGAAGGCAGGCTTACAGCAAATAATGTTAGCGAGAGGAAGAGAGGGAGCCTTCAGGGCCTGCCCCTAAATGTCAGGACTGACGGAGTTCCACTGCCCCACAGCCGATAAATTACAGCCTATTGGTGACACACTCCGAGCGAGGCACCCTCCCACCCCTGAGCGACCTGTGTTTCCAACACTTCTCCGAATAAACACTTCCTGGCAGCAGTACTGTCTGTAATCCCTCAGCCAGAGCAGAGCAGTAGAACAGGAGGTAAGGCCCTAACACAGCCCAGCCTGCGAGGTGAGGGGAAGGTGGGGAATCCGTCCCAAATGGCACCCTATTTCCTATATAGTGCACTACTTTTGACCAGGGTCCATATAGCAAACTGGGCAAAAGTAGTGAACTAGGGAATAGGGTGCTGTTTGGGACGCAGCCGGGTTTCTATCTGCTCTGGCTCTTGGCAGCCTGCCAGACAGCTCTACAGAGAGAGAGAGAGAGAGGAGAGAGAGAGAGAGGGAGAGAGAGAGAGAGAGAGAGAGAGAGAGAGAGAGAGAGAGAGAGAGAGAGAGAGAGAGGGTGGAGAGAGAGAGAGAGAGAGAGAGAGAGAGAGAGAGAGAGAGAGAGAGAGAGAGAGAGAGAGAGAGAGAGAGAGAGAGAGAGAGAGAGAGAGAGAGAGAGAGAGAGAGAGAGAGGGAAAAGAGAGAGAGAGAGAGAGAGAGAGAGAGAGAGAGAGAGAGAGAGAGAGAGAGAGAGAGAGAGAGAGAGAAAGGGAGAGCGCAAGTGTCCAGTGACTGACCTTTCTTAGGCAGCCAGCCTTCATTCTGGGCGTATTAAGGGCTGGCTGCACGTGTCGTGTCCGTGCCCAATGCCCATGCTTCTTCTAGCACAGCTCACAGACATTATTTGCCTGCCTGACGAGCCTTGGCCCGATGCCATCCAGTAACCATGCACAGAGGGAGAGGCACACATTTGATTGGTTTAATCCAGCCCAGTGTTTTGTTCTGATGCCTAAACACACTCAGGATCATATTTCTACCCAGGCATCTTTGCATCCAACCATATGTGACATATGTACGGCACACAATAAGCACTGGATCTCAGTTACAGGCTGAACGAGATATAGCGTAGCACCCCGTATTATCGGCACATTCAACATCGTTTAAGAAATATATTACCTTCAACAGTGTAATCTTTTGATCAAGCCATCAATGTTTTGTGATTATTGGTGTCGTAAAAAAATGTTAGCTAACGGGTTAGCAATTAGCATGTTTGAAATTTCATTGAAAATACTACTATTATCAGCTTTTTGATAAGCGGGTTAGCAAAAAAAAATACATCCCATATTAGCGGCATACAATCCCCAGTTATTGGCCACCTGACTATTTTGTTCAATTACAAGATATATCAGTTACATTTTGTTCGAAAAAGAGACACCAGTGTTTACTAGATAGTTGACTAGTTGGCTAGCCTTCCGGTAAAAAACAACAACTTTCCTGTCAATGTTTTATTGCGTAGCCCGGTGCGCCCTCCTGTGGACTCTTAAAAAATGGTTATTCGCCAACATATTCAGTGTCGTAACCAAATCATGTCTCAATTTGTTTTATAGATTAATCTTATGTTTTGAGAAAGTAGATAACAGTTTAATACTAAAATATAAATGAGTATGAATAATTTACATCAAATACAACTTTAATTTCAGGGAGGAATACACAAGATGGGTTGAATAAATATTATATTATATTATATTTTAGACGTATTTTTTTACACATAAATAATTTCATATGAAAACAAACAAAACAAACAATTACATCTCGACCTCCATCCCTATATTGTCACAAAAATCACAATAAAAATACAGCTCCCCCGCCAACCCTAGATCCCACTGCACACACCTGCAGTGGAACCAGTGCTGGCAGAAGTCACAGCACACCCATGGCACATTTTTACATTTTAGTAATTTAGCAGACGCTCTTATCCAGAGCGACTTACAGTTAGTTAGTGAGTGCATACATTTTCAAACTGGCCCCCCGTGGGAAACAAACCCACAACCCTGGTGTTGCAAGCGCCATGCTCTACCAACTGAGCTACAGGGGACTACACCTCAGACCTACACTCCTGAAGGGAGCTTGCAGGTGGATCACGCTCCCCGCAGCGAGCACAGCAGGTGGTGTCTTCTTTTATTTAAAAATCAATAAAAATCTAATTGATTAACATGGTTTTGCAAAATGTAGAACTTCTACAACAACAATAGTAATTGAAATAACTGAGAGAGAGAGAAAAACAGATTATGAAGTACCTGAGAGTGGTGCCATGGGTGTTAGACAGAGCATGTTTCATGAAAACCCTTTTCAACTTTTTTTACATCAATACCTCTGGAGGAAGCTGCAGTAGTTTTGGAGGAGGTGGACATGCCTTGAGGAGGTGTTATGGACTGTAGAGATGTAAAGACAGAAAAAACGTTGAAACATTGCAGTTTTATCAAACACAAACTGTCTTTTTTTTGTGTAATTTAACATGTGTTTACCTGTGGAGGTGGCTGTATTCGAATTGCAGGGGGCCAGGGACACCAGACGAGGCTGCTGTGGTGGTGTGATCAGGGGAGATGGAGGAGGCAGTTGGTCCAGGGAGTCTTCTGTATCGGTCCAGCCGATACTTCAGGACAGTAAGGATGTGCCCCAGGTCCTTCGCTATCAGCCCCCCCTCTATTAGGGGGTGCTCTTCTAGGGCTGGGACTGGAGCAGGGGGTGGAACTGGGACTGGAGCAGGGGCTGAGGGTCCTCCTGTGGTCGCTGGGGAGGAGGCGCTGACGGACGGCACAGTGCTGCTGGTTCCTGGAGAGGCGGTGGTGGGACCCGGTAGGGACCGAGACGGCATTAAACGGGACCCTTCAATGGCTGAAGGGTCAAAAGGGAAGAGGCCACACTTATTATACCCTTGCACCACATGTCCTTGCAGCGCTGGTACGGGTAGCGGAATACTCTGGAAAATTCTGATTTGTTTACCATGTAGGAGTGGTCAAAATGGCTAAGGTCTCCAGCTACCTTGGAGAACTCAGCCTTTAAAAGGGCCAAAGTATGCCACGTCCAGCGGCTGCAGGACATGGGTGCAGTGTGGTGGAAGACAAAGAAGTATAACCCGTTCCCTTAGTGCCGCCGCGAGCACCTCCGGGTCCATGTGACTCTTGTGCCCATCGAAGAGGAGAAGGAGAGGGCGCTCCTTCACTGCATGCTTAATGAAGTGCTGAAACCACTTCCTGAACAGGTCCCCGTCAATGTAGCCACTGTTTGACCGTCCATACAGTGGGGGAAAAAAGTATTTAGTCAGCCACCAATTGTGCAAGTTTTCCCACTTAAAAAGATGAGAGAGGCCTGTAATTTTCATCATAGGTACACGTCAACTATGACAGACAAATTGAGAGAAAAAATTCCAGAAAATCACATTGTAGGATTTTTTATGAATTTATTTGCAAATTATGGTGGAAAATAAGTATTTGGTCACCTACAAACAAGCAAGATTTCTGGCTCTCACAGACCTGTAACTTCTTCTTTAAGAGGCTCATCTGTCCTCCCCTCGTTACCTGTATTAATGGCACCTGTTTGAACTTGTTATCAGTATAAAAGACACCTATCCACAACCTCAAACAGTCACACTCCAAACTCCACTATGGCCAAGACCAAAGAGCTGTCAAAGGACACCAGAAACAAAATTGTAGACCTGCACCAGGCTGGGAAGACTGAATCTGCAATAGGTAAGCAGCTTGGTTTGAAGAAATCAACTGTGGGAGCAATTATTAGGGAAATGGAAGACATACAAGACCACTGATAATCTCCCTCGATCTGGGGCTCCACGCAAGATCTCACCCCGTGGGGTCAAAATGATCACAAGAACGGTGAGCAAAAATCCCAGAACCACACGGGGGGATCTAGTGAATGACCTGCAGAGAGCTGGGACCAAAGTAACAAAGCCTACCATCAGTAACACACTACGCCGCCAGGGACTCAAATCCTGCAGTGTCAGACGTGTCCCCCTGCTTAAGCCAGTACATGTCCAGGCCCGTCTGAAGTTTGCTAGAATGCATTTGGATGATCCAGAAGAGGATTGGGAGAATGTCATATGGTCAGATGAATCCAAAATATAACATTTACATTTTACGTCATTTAGCAGACGCTCTTATCCAGAGCGACTTACAGGAGCAATTAGGGTTAAGTGCCTTGCTCAAGGGCACATCGACAGATTTTTCACCTAGTTGGTTCGGGGATTAGAACCAGCGACCTTTCGGTTACTGGCACAACGCTCTTAACCACTAAGCTACCTGCCGCCCCTTTTTGGTAAACTTTGGTAAACTTTGGTAAAAACTCAACTCGTCGTGTTTGGAGGACAAAGAATGCTGAGTTGCATCCAAATAACACCATACCTACTGTGAAGCATGGGGTGGAAAAATCATGCTTTGGGGCTGTTTTTCTGCAAAGGGACCAGGACGACTGATCCGTATAAAGGAAAGAATGAATGGGGTCATGTATCGTGAGATTTTGAGTGAAAACCTCCTTCCATCAGCAAGGGCATTGAAGATGAAACGTGGCTGGGTCTTTCAGCATGACAATGATCCCAAACACACCGCCCGGGCAACGAAGGAGTGGCTTCGTAAGAAGCATTTCAAGGTCCTGGAGTGGCCTAGCCAGTCTCCAGATCTCAACCCCATAGAAAATCTTTGGAGGGAGTTGAAAGTCTGTGTTGCCCAGCGACAGCCCCAAAACATCACTGCTCTAGAGGAGATCTGCATGGAGGAATGGGCCAAAATACCAGCAACAGTGTGTGAAAACCTTGTGTAGACTTACAGAAAACATTTGACCTGTGTCATTGCCAACAAAGGGTATATAACAAAGTATTGAGAAACTTTTGTTATTGACCAAATACTTATTTTCCACCATAATTTGCTAATTCTGTCATAGTTGACGTGTACCTATGATGAAAATTACAGGCCTCTCTCATCTTTTTAAGTGGGAGAACTTGCACAATTGGTGGCTGACTAAATACTTTTTTTCCCCACTGTACAAGGCTTGGGGGGGGGGCCTCCCAGTGTGAAGTGTCCACCGGGGAAACTCTTGGGGTAGATGATAAACAGGGGGGACGTCCTCCCCAGCTGCGTTGACGCAGGCCAGCACTGTGATGTGCTCCTTGGTCCCAGGAGCCTGCTGGTACACGTGTTTTGCGGCCCGGGGAGCCAGCACTTTGTGCCTGCTCTGGTCGCTACGAAACCCAGACTCCTCGCAGTTATAGATTTGTCTGGGTTTCTCCCTCAACCCACTCTCCTCCAAGTGCTTCTCATAAGAAGTGAAGAAGGTGTCCATCGTCGGACGTGTGGCACACTCAGCTCTCCCCCTATCCAGGGTGTCCGGCCTCCTCATGCTTAGGTTCTTGTGCCTCCTCCTGAACATTTCACACCACCTCTTCCCCAGTGGTGGGATTGTTTCTCTTGGGTGCCGAAACCTACAATATAATTGAATATATAATTGAATATATATATATATATAATATATAATATAATATATATATATAATTGTCCGATCACTGCACCTGTATACAACCCATCTGTAATTAGCCCACCCAACTACCTCATCCCCATATTGTTATTTATTTTTTGCTCATTTGTACCCCAGTATCTCTATTTGCACGTCATCTTCTGCACATCTATCACTCCAGTGTTAATACTGAATTGTAATTATTTTGCACTATTGCCTATTTATTGCCTTACCTCCATAACTTACTACATTTGCACACACTGTATATATATTTTCTATTGTGTTATTGACTGTATGTTTTTGTTTACCCCATATGTAACTCTGTGTTGTTGTTTTTATCACACTGCTTTGCTTTATCTTGGCCAGGTCGCATTTGTAAATGAGAACTTGTTCTCAACTGGCCTACCTGGTTAAATAAAGGTGAAATACAAATTTTAAAAATCCAGGATGAAAATGTTTGTTTTGGCATCACCATACACATCCACATTTACATCACACACATTGAGAACAGTCAGTCCACCAATCTGCATACATAAACACATAGAACACCAAATAACTGCGTATTTTGTCGGCGTATTTCATCAGCCTCTGTCTGGTGAAGGGGAACCCATGGCTGGCGCAGGATATACAGTACTGCACCAGAAAATGTTAATCCTCAAGCAATGTGGGTGGTCCACTGTGATAACCATGGGTCACCCGGCCGCTCAGCCTGTCCGCCAGGGTCTGCCGAGGTACACCATGCACCTTGGTAGATAAGAAAATAAAACTGTTACTAGCAGATACAATTCACATACATGTGGTAATCTCCTAAAAACAAAAGATGCCTAACCTTGGCAGCCTGGCGGATAGCCATCCCTGCCCCGCAGTCCTCCATGGCATGGAACATGTCCACCTCACTCCACTGCTTCCTCTTGACTTTCTCCATGCTGTGGTGGTAAATACATGTAGCCAAATAACTTGGCATACTATAAACATTTTAGAAAGATAACTCAATCTGAATATGTATAAACATTTACATTTCAAAGCTAAGGCACTGAAAGGTGATGATGAAAGGTTTCACGATAACTGAAAGTGTCCCCACGTTTCTTGTTTGATGTTATCTGTAATGAAAATTAGTGTCCCAATTAGTTTAATATTGATGCATGCATTGTAACATTTGACTAAATACTGTCTCTATGTAGCTGTTGTAAGACGAAACATAGCCAACAGTGATAGGTGTCAAAATGTTCATGGTTCAAAGTTCAAAGTAAATTTTTGCAGATTGTGCAAAACACCCCCGTGATATGTGTTATCTAACGCTTACAATTTCTTTCCTTTTTACTTACTTAGCAGTTCTATCAATATTTAACAACTAAGATAGCAACATTAGAAAATCTGTTAGCTATATTACAGAGGTAAAAAGTTGGATATTACCGTAAATGATGTGTGGTCAGTCGCGCAGTCGAATTTTACAATATACAGAATGTCACACAAAATGTGTATATATTTTTGAAAACTCTCAAAACCTAACTTAACTTACATAAATTGCAATGAAAATCTGTGGTCAGCTAGCTAGAAAGGGTGTCTTTAGTCGCAAAACGTACCATTATTTTACAGTCCATTTAAAGTGGACTGAAGAGAGTGTCTGAAATTAGGGGGTGTCCGATGTTGGGGGAACATTAGCTACATCTAAATCTAAGGCTCCCCCAAAACGGAACATTCCACATTTTAAGACTTCAAAAAACACATTGGAATCAATTGCATTTAGCTACCATCTAAGATTATCTCTCCATTACATTCCAGGGTTGTTATGCTGATTCCAGGGTTGTCATGCTGATTCCAGGGTTGTCATGCTGATTCCGGGGTTGTCATGCTGATTCTAGGGTTGTCATGCTGATTCCGGGGTTGTCATGCTGATTCCAGGGTGGTCATGCTGATTCCAGGGTTGTCATGCTGATTCCAGGGTTGTCGTGCTGATTCCAGGGTTGTCATGCTGATTCCAGGGTTGTCATGCTGATTCCAGGGTTGTCGTGCTGATTCCGGGGTTGTCATGCTGATTCCAGGGTTGTCATGCTGATTCCAGGGTTGTCGTGCTGATTCCAGGGTTGTCATGCTGATTCCAGGGTTGTCATGCTGATTCCAGGGTTGTCATGCTGATTCCAGGGTTGTCATGCTGATTGGTGTTAAAGATCCTCCATGAGACACTAAAGCAATGCTTTCGCTGTGGCACAGGGCCAGTTTCCTTTGGAAAACACAACCCCCCCAACACAGAGCAGAGAGACTACTGGAAATGCAGTGTAAAAATGTGTGTGCAAAAACCCAACACAATCCCCAAGCCTGGGTCAATAAGCCTGTCCTGCATGTGGCTTTGCTTTGGTGGAGGGAGGGATGTATTTGTGTGGGAGGCTTTTTACCCAATCAATGCTACCACATAGTGCAGTGGGGTCTCCCCCTCCTTCTCTCAATTCAATTCAATTTAAGGGCTTTATTGGCATGGGAAACATACGTTTACATTGCCAAAGCAAGTGAAATAGCTCTCTCTTTCTCTCTCTCTCTGGCCCCTAACTGTGCAGTGGGCTCTCTCTCTCTCTCTCTCTCTCTCTCTCTCTCTCTCTCTCTCTCTCTCTCTCTCTCTCTCTCTCTCTCTCTCTCTCTCTCTCTCTCTCTCTCTCTCTCTCTCTCTCTCTCTCTCTCTCTCTCTCTCTCTCTCTCTCTCTCTCTCTCTCTCTCTCTCTCTCTCTCTCTCTCTCTCTCTCTCTCTCTCTCTCTTTCAATTCAATTCAATTCAATCGGGCTTTATTAGCATATGAAACACGTTTACATTGCCAAAGCAAGTGAAATAAACAATAAACAAAAGTGAGCATAAACAAAGACAACATCAACAAAAAACTATTAGAAATGAACAGTAAACATTGCACTCACAAACGTTTCAAAAAGATAAAGACATTTCAAGTGTTATATTATCAGCTATGTACAGTGTTTTAGCAATAGGGCGGCGCACAATTATCCCAGCGTCGTCCAGGTTTGGCCGGTGTAGGCCGTCATTGTAAATAAGAATTTGTACTTAACTGACTTGCCTAGTTAAATAAAGGTTAAATAAATAAATAAATAAATAAATAAATGTGCAAATAGTTGTAGTAAGAATAGTGGGGGAAGATAAAAAAAACAGATACATTTTGGTGATATTTACAATGTTGTTTGTACTCCACTGGTTGCCCTTTTCTCATGGCAACGGGCCACACATCTTGCTGCTGTCATTGCACACTGCAGTATTTTGCCTAACAGATATGGGAGTTTATCAATGTTTGATTTGTTTTCAAATTCTTTATGGGTCTGTGTGATCTGAGGGAAATACAGCGCATTCGGAAAGTTTTCAGACCCCTTCCCTTTTTCCACATTTGGTTACATTACAGCCTTTTTCTAAAATGGATTAAATAAATAAAAATCCTCATCAATCTACACGCAATACCCCATAATGACAAAGCGAAAACAGCTTTTTAGAAATGTTTGGCCATGTATTACATTTAAAAAACAGAAATACCTTATTTGCATAAGTATTCAGACCCTTTGCTATGAGCTCAGGTGCATCCTGTTTCCATTTATCATCCTTGAGATGTTTCTACAACTTGATTGGAGTCCACCTGTGGTAAATTAAATTGATTGGACATGATTTGGAAAGGCACACACCTGTCTATATAAGGTCCCACAGTTGACAGTGCATGTCAGAGCAAAAACCAAGCCATGAGGTCGAAGGAATTGTCCATGGAGCTCCGACACAGGATTGTGTCAAGGCACAGATCTGGGTAAGGATACAAAAAAATGCCTGGAGCATTTACGCTCCCCAAGAACACAGTGGCCTCCATAATTCTTAAATGGAAGACGTTTGGAACCACCAAGACTCTTCCTAGAACTGGCCGCCCGGCCAAACTGAGTAATCGGGGGAGAAGGGCCTTGGTCATTCTGACAGAGCTCCAGAGTTCCTCTGTGGAGATGAGAGAACCTTCCAGAAGGACAACCATCTCTGCAGCACTCCACCAATCAGGCCTTTATGATTGAGTGGCCAGACGGAAGCCACTCCTCAGTAAAAGGCACATGACAGCTCGCTTGGAGTTTGCCAAATGGCACCTAAAGACTCTCAGACCATCAGAAACAAGATTCTCTGGTCGGATGAAACCAAGATGGAACTCTTTGGCCTGAATGCCAAGCATTACGTCTGAAGGAAACCTGGCACCATCCCTACGGTGAAGCGTGGTGGTGGCAGCATCATGCTGTGGGGATGTTTTTCAGTGGTAGGGACTGGGAGACTAGTCAGGATCGAGGGAAAGATGAACAGAGCAAAGTACAGAGAGATCCTTGATGAAAACCTGCTCCAGAGCGCTCAGGACCTCAGACTGGGGCGAAGGTTCACCTTCCAACAGGACAATGACCCTAAGCACACAGCCAAGACAATGCAGGAGTGGCTTCGGGACAAGTCTCTGAATGTCCTTGAGTGGCCCAGCCAGAGCCCGGACTTGAACCCAATCGAACATATCTGGAGAGACCTGGAAATAGCTGTGCAGCGATGCTCCCCATCCAACCTGACAGAGCTTGAGAGGATCTGCAGAGAAGAATGGGAGAAACTCCCCAAATACAGGTGTTCCAAGCTTGTAGCGTCATACCCAAGAAGACTCAAGGCTATAATCAGTGCCAAAGGTGCTTCAACAAAGTACTGAGTAAAGGGTCTGAATACTTATGTAAATGTATATTTCTGTTTTTTTTTATACATTTTCAAAACTTTGTAAAAACCTGTTTTTGCTTTGTCATTATGGGGTATTGTGTGTAGATTGATGAGGGGGAAAAACAATTTAATCCATTTTAGAATAAAGCACAAAATGTGCCAAAATGTGCCAAAATGTGGAAAAATTCAAGGAGTCTGAATACTTTCTGAATGCACTGTATGTGTCTCTTATATGGTCATACATTTGGTAGTTAGGAAGTGCAGTTCAGTTTCCACCTCATTTGTGGGCAGTGTGCACATAGCCTCTCTCAATAGCAATGCTCACTGAGTCTGTACATAGTCAAGGATTTTCTTAATTTTGGCTCAGTCACAGTGGTCAAGTCTCTCTCTCTCTCTCTCTCTCTCTCTCTCTCTCTCTCTCTCTCTCTCTCTCTCTCTCTCTCTCTCTCTCTCTCTCTCTCTCTCTCTCTCTCTCTCTCTCTCTCTCTCTCTCTCTCTCTCTCTCTCTCTCTCTCTCTCTCTCTCTCTCTCTCTGCTCTCTCTCTCTCTCTCTCTCTCTCTCTCTCTCTCTCTCTCTCTCTCTCTCTCTCTCTCTCTCTCTCTCTCTCTGCTGTGTGGGAAAAACTGTTCACATTACACATGTGCAGCAGGACACATGACTAGCTCTGCTCTTGCCACAACACAGGCTCAAATTCAGTGGAGGCTGGTGGGAGGAGCTATAGGAGGACGGGCTCATTGTAATGGCTGGAAAGGAATAAATGGAACGTCAAAAATGTGGTTTCCATATTTTTGATGTGTTTGATACCGTTGCATTTAATCCATTCCAGCCATTACAATCAGCATGTCCTCCTATAATTCCTCCCACCAGCCTCCGCTGCTCAAATGACTATGTGTGGGGTTAGAAAAGGGCACCAAAGGGTTTCAAGTATTGAAAAAGTGTTTTTCTTCTTTGTCCTAAAGGATTATAGCTTTTGAGTCATATTGAAACTACACACTTGCCTAACACCTTCTGGTGAATTAAAGCGACATACGAAATCATTAAACTATACTGAACAAAAATATAAACGCAACATGCAACAATTTCAAAGATTTTACTGAGTTACAGTTCATATAAGGGAATCAGTCAATTGAAATAAATTCATTAGGCCCTAATCTATGGATTTCACAAGACTGGGAATACAGATATGCATCGGTCACAGATACAGTACGTTAATAAAAAGGTAGGGGTGTGGATCAGAAAACCAGTCAGTATCTGGTTTGACCACCATTTGCCTCCACCATGGCCAAGACCAAAGAGCTCTCCAAGGATGTCAAGGACAAGATTGTAGACCTACACAAGGCTGGAATGGGCTACAAGACCATCGCCAAGCAGCTTGGTGAGAAGGTTACAACAGTTGGTGCGATTATTCGCAAATGGAAGAAACACAAAATAACTGTCAATCTCCCTCGGCCTGGGGCTCCATGCAAGATCTCACCTTGTGGAGTTGCAATGATCATGAGAACGGTGAAGAATCAGCCCAGAACTACATGGGAGGATCTTGTCAATGATCTCAAGGCAGCTGGGACCATAGTCACCAAGAAAACAATCGGTAACACACTACGCCATGAAGGACTGAAATCCTGCAGCGCCCGCAAGGTCCCCCTGCTCAAGAAAGCACATATACAGGCCCGTCTGAAGTTTGCTAATGAACATCTGAATGATTCAGAGGAGAACTTGGTGAAAGTGTTATGGTCAGCTGAGACCAAAATCGAGCTCTTTGGCATCAACAAAACTCGCCGTGTTTGGAGGAGGAGGAATGCTGCCTATGACCCCAAGAACACCATCCCCACCGTCAAACATGGAGGTGGAAACATTATGCTTTGGGGATGTTTTTCTGCTAAGGGGACAAGACAACTTCACCGCATCAAAGGGACGATGGACGGGGCCATGTACCGTCAAATCTTGGGTGAGAACCTCCTTCCCTCAGCCAGGGCATTGAAAATGGGTCATGGATGGGTATTCCAGCATGACAATGACCCAAAACACACTGCCAAGGCAACAAAGGAGTGGCTCAAGAAGAAGCACATTAAGGTCCTGGAGTGGCCTAGCCAGTCTCCAGACCTTAATCCCATAGAAAATATGTGGAGGGAGCTGAAGGTTCGTGTTGCCACACGTCAGGCTCGAAACCTTAATGACTTGGAAAAGATCTGCAAAGAGGAGTGGGACAAAATCCCTCCTGAGATGTGTGCAAACCTGGTGGCCAACTACAAGAAACGTCTGACCTCTGTGATTGCCAACAAGGGTTTTGCCACCAAGTACTAAGTCATGTTTTGCAGAGAGGTCAAATACTTATTTCCCTCATTAAAATGCAAATCAATTTATAACATTTTTGACATGCGTTTTCTGGATTTTGTTGTTGTTATTCTGTCTCTCACTGTTCAAATAAACCTACCATTAAAATTATACTGATCATGTCTTTGTCAGTAGGCAAACGTACAAAATCAGCAGGGGATCAAATACTTTCTTCCCTCACTGTATATTTCCCTTTATTTGTATTTTTTTATTGGGGGTAGATCAGCTTAATATTGCAGATAGATTGTAACTTCCATCAATGTAATTGTCTGCACCACTTCCAATCCCCCATGTGTATATATATATATATATATATATATATATATATATATATATATATATATATATATATACATACACATACACACATACATACACATATACACACATATAATATAAATATAATAATAAATATGCCATTTAGCAGACGCTTTTATCCAAAGCGACTTACAGTCATGCGTGCATACATTATTTTTGTGTATGGGTGGTCCCGGAGATCGAACCCACTACCCTGGCGTTACAAGCGCCGTGCTCTACCAGCTGAGCTACAGAGGACCACATACACACATACACACACATACACACATACATACATACATACATACATACATACATACATACATACATATCCTTTAAAAATATATATATATTCCCCTTTATTACTTTCCAACCCCACCACCCTTTCCCCACTTGGAGTAAACTAGTGAACAACAACGCCTAGGCCTCTACTTCCAGCCCATACCCACTATATAAATTTTATGGACACAGTCAGTTTTACAGTAATTAGATTTTGTTTGTTTTTTCTCCTGAACTTCTTCTACTCTCAACCTCTCCGATCATTTTCATGATGTCCATCCGGTTTGCTTCTATATGCCATATCTTTCTAACTGTGCTCCTTCACAAAAGCTCCCAACATACAACCTATATACTTATTATGGACACAGTATGCTTACATTATTAGTTATCTTGTTATTGTTTGTTGTTAGTTGTTATTAGTCACATCCTTCAATTCCATTCAACACCTCCCATCTATCTTTTAACACCATCCATATAGGATTTATATTTGCCATAAATACAGTGGGGAGAACAAGTATTTGATACACTGCCGATTTTGCAGGTTTTCCTACTTACAAAGCATGTAGAGGTCTGTAATTTTTATCATAGGTACACTTCAACTGTGAGAGACGGAATCTAAAAGAAAAACTAACAGGTCTGTGAGAGCCGGAATTCTTACTGGTTGGTAGGTGATCAAATACTTAGGCAGGTAGCTTAGTGGTTAAGAGCGTTGTGCCAGTAACCGAAAGGTCGCTGGTTCTAATCCCCGAGCCAACTAGGTGAAAAATCTGTCGATGTGCCCTTGAGCAAGGCACCTAAACCTAATTGCTCCTGTAAGTCGCTCTGGATAAGAGCGTCTGCTAAATAATGTAAATGCAATAAAATGCAAATTAATTACTTAAAAATCATACAATGTGATTTTCTGGATTTTTGTTTTAGATTCCATCTCTCACATTTGAAGTGTACCTATGATAAAAATTACAGACCTCTACATGCTTTGTAAGTAGGAAAACCTGCAAAATCGGCAGTGTATCAAATACTTGTTCTCCCCACTGTATTTCAACTGTACTGTGATGTCTTACAAAAGTTCTGAACCTTTCTATTCTCATTGTTTCTACAGATTGTGAATTGAAAATAAACATTTTTGCTAATAGTATTATTATGTTATTGATCGATTGACTATGACTTTTCAGATCACCCAGTAGTGCTATCTGCAGGGTTAGCTCCAGGTAAATATTGCAATCCTTTAGCCATTCCTGGACCTGTGTCCAAAAACAAGCTACAAATGGACAGTACCAAAACAAATGATCTAATGATTCCGTCTCTTCGCAGCAAAATCTGCAGAGCTGGGAAGATTGTATCCCCTATATAAATAACATTCTATTGGTAGCAAGAATTTTATATAATCATTTAAATTGAAAGATTCAAAGTTTTGAATCCGGTGTCGTTTTGCGTATCAGTTCATAAACACTATGCCATGGGATCGGTACGTCAAAAATCTCTTCCCAACTATTTTGCAATCTATATGGGACGGCTGTCAATCCTTTGGTCCTTAAATGAAACTGATATACTTTTTTATTTATCACAGTTTTCCTTAACCAATTATGTTCTTTAATGCAAGGCCGACAGACAAGTTCCTTACTTTCTCCTCCTTCCACTTTCCTCTTCCATTTTTGCGGTAAGGCTGCAATTATTTGGTTGTAATTTTGGGTAGAGCAGACATTTCCATATGTTTTTGTTAGCTGCATGTGCGACATAACTCCACCAGTCCTACCGATGATATCATTTACAAAGATTATACCTTTTTTAAACATTTTGTCCAAAAAATATATGTTTTTTGTCAATTTGTATATTTGAGTTTAACCACAATATTTTTTGCATTATTTGTTCTGTCGTTTCTGGAGGATTAAATTGAAATTGCAACCAACTTTCTATGGCTTGTTTTAGAAATAGTGATATCTAGGAGATGATTTCCTTTTCAAATTACTGAAAGTGAGTGGTTGTAATCTGAATAAAGTGAAAAAGGCCATTCTTGAACATTGGGTGAGACAATCTTACTAATTTGCTAGAGAACCAGTTCGGATTTAAGTATAACTTTTGTATGACTGAAGCTTTTAGTGATAGGTCTAATGCTTTAATATTTAATAATTTCTGTCCTCCGAATTCATATTCATTATATAAATAGGCCCGTTCAATTTTGTCTGGCTTGGCGTTCCAAATAAAATGGAATATTTTTTTCTCATATAAATTAAAAAACAGTTCGCTAGGCGTAGGCAAGACCATAAGCAAATAGGTAAACTGGGAAAATACTAAAGAGTTAATGAGGGTGATTTTTCCACAAATTAACAGGCACCCACATTTCCATGGTAGCAAGATCTTATCTATTTTTGCTAACTTTCTATTATAATTTATTGAAGTGAGATCATTTATTTCCTTTGGGATATGTATTCCGAGTATATCCACATCACCATCAGACCATTTTATTGGTAAACTACATGGCAATGTAACATTTTTATTTTTTATTGATCCAATACGTAATATAGTACATTTGTCATAATTTGGTTGTAATCCAGAGAGGTTAGAAAATGTATCTAGATCCTCTATGAGGCTGTGGAGTGATTCTAGTTGTGGATTTAAAAGAAAACATGAATCATCAGCGTACAATGACACCTTTGTTTTTAAGCCCTGGATTTCTAATCCCCTGATATTATTGTTGGATCTGATTTTAATAGCTAACATCTCGATGGCCACAATAAATAGATATGCCGATAGTGGACAACCTTGTTTCACTCCTCTTGACAGTTTAAAACTTTCTGAGAAATAGCCCTTATTTACGATTTTACACCTAGGGTTACTATACATGATTTTGACCCATTTTATAAGAGATTCACCAAAATTGAAATGCTCCAGGCATCTATATATAAACCCCAGTCGTACTTTATCAAATGCCTTTTCGAAGTCTGCTATGAATAGCAGGTCTGGTTTCTCCGATTTTCAATAATGTTCTATTGTTTCCAATACTTGCCTTATATTATCTCCAATGTATCTTCCATGTAAAAAAACCTGTCTGATTAGAATGAATAATGTCCGACAATACCTTTTTAATTCTATGCGCTATACATTTTGCTAGAATTTTTGCATCACAACACTGAAGTGTAAGAGGCCTCCAATTTTTTAAATGGACTGGATCTTTATATTTTCCACTTGTATCCTGTTTCAGTAATAATGAGATCAGACCTTCTTCTTGAGTGTCAGATAATCTACCATTTACATAGGAGTGGTTAAAACATGCTAATAACGGTCCTCTGAGTATATCAAAAAAGGTTTGGTATACCTCGACCGCCATCCAACCCTAGAGTTTTCCCGGACTTAAAGTCTTTAATTGCATCCAGAAGTTCCTCCTCTGTAATTTCACCTTCACATGAGTCTTTCTGTATGGCTGTTAATTTTACATTATCAATAGAAAAAAAATCTCTACAATTTGCTTCAGTTAGAGGAGATGGAGGCGCCTGAAATGAAAACATATGCTTAAAGTACTTTGTTTCCTCCTTCAAAATATCATTTGGTGAATCATGGGTGACTCCGTCATTTGTAACCAGTTTCAATAAATTATTTTTGGTAGCATTCCTATGTTGAAGATTAAAAAAGATTTTGGTGCATTTTTCCCCATATTCTATCCAGTTTGCTTTATTTTTATAATATATTACACTTGATCTTTCTTGAATAAGTTTCTCCATTTCTTTTTGTTTTTCCTCTACTTTATTCTGAGCCTCTATGTTACAGTTTTTATTGCTATCTATCTGTTCTGTTAGACCTTCTATTTCCTTTGTTAGTATGGACTCTTTTGACCTAAATTGCTTTTGTTTTCGAAATGAGTACTGAATTGCATGGCCTCTAAAGGCACATTTAAAGGTGTCCCATACAATAAGGGGATTTGCTGTACCTATGTTATGTTGGAAAAAAACAGTTATAAATTCCTCTGTCCTAGTTAAAACAAGTTATCATCCAATAGGCTTTGATTAAATGTCCAATATCCTCGCCCACGTGGAAATTCAGTAAGAGTAATGTATATGCCAATTATATGATGGTCCGACCGCATTCTGTCCCCTATCAATACTTTTTTAAAACTTTTGGTGCCAACGAGAATTACATAAGAAAGAAGTCAAGACGACTAGCTTGATTGAGTCTCTGCCATGTATATCTCACTAGAGCATGATATTTAAGCCTCCATATACAGTGGGGAAAAAAAGTATTTAGTCAGCCACCAATTGTGCAAGTTCTCCCACTTAAAAAGATGAGAGAGGCCTGTAATTTTCATCATAGGTACACGTCAACTATGACAGACAAATTGAGGAAAAAAAATCCAGAAAATCACATTGTAGGATTTTTAATGAATTTAATTGCAAATGATGGTGGAAAATAAGTATTTGGTCACCTACAAACAAGCAAGATTTCTGGCTCTCACAGACCTGTAACTTCTTCTTTAAGAGGCTCCTCTGTCCTCCACTCGTTACCTGTATTAATGGCACCTGTTTGAACTTGTTATCAGTATAAAAGACACCTGTCCACAACCTCAAACAGTCACACTACAAACTCCACTATGGCCAAGACCAAAGAGCTGTCAAAGAACACCAGAAACAAAATTGTAGACCTGCACCAGGCTGGGAAGACTGAATCTGCAATAGGTAAGCAGCTTGGTTTGAATAAATCAACTGTGGGAGCAATTATTAGGAAATGGAAGACATACAAGACCACTGATAATCTCCCTCGATCTGGGGCGCCACGCAAGATCTCACCCCGTGGGGGTCAAAATGATCACAAGAACGGTGAGCAAAAATCCCAGAACCACACGGGGGACCTAGTGAATGACCTGCAGAGAGCTGGGACCAAAATAACAAAGCCTACCATCAGTAACACACTACGCCGCCAGGGACTCAAATCCTGCAGTGCAGACGTGTCCCCCTGCTTAAGCCAGGACATGTCCAGGCCCATCTGAAGTTTGCTAGAGTGCATTTTGATGATCCAGAAGATGATTGGGAGAATGTCATATGGTCAGATGAAACCAAAATATAACTTTTTTGGTAAAAACTCAACTCGTCGTGTTTGGAGGACAAAGAATGCTGAGTTGCATCCATACCTACTGTGATGCATGGGGGTGGAAACATCATGCTTTGGGGCTGTTTTTTCTGCAAAGGGACCAGGACGACTGATCCGTGTAAATGAAAGAATGAATGGGGCCATGTATCGTGAGATTTTGAGTGAAAACCTCCTTCCATCAGCAAGGGCATTGAAGATGAAACGTGGCTGGGTCTTTCAGCATGACAATGATCCCAAACACACCGCCCGGCAACGAATGAGTGGCTTCGTAAGAAGCATTTCAAGGTCCTGGAGTGGCCTCCAGATCTCAACCCCATAGAAAATCTTTGGAGGGGAGTTGAAAGTCTGTGTTGCCCAGCGACAGCCCCAAAACATCACTGCTCTAGAGGAGATCTGCATGGAGGAATGGGCCAAAATACCAGCAACAGTGTGTGAAAACCTTGTGAAGACTTACAGAAAACGTTTGACCTGTGTCATTGCCAACAAAGGGTATATAACAAAGTATTGAGAAACTTTTGTTATTGACCAAATACTTATTTTCCACCATAATTTGCAAATAAATTCATTAAAAATCCTACAATGTGATTTTCTGGATTTTTTTTTCTCATTTTGTCTGTCATAGTTGACGTGTACCTATGAGGAAAATTACAGGCCTCTCTCATCTTTTTAAGTAGGAGAACTTGCACAATTGGTGGCTGACTAAATACTTTTTTTCCCCACTGTATCTACTAGTTCTAATGTATCCATGACATTCACGATTTCCTTAAGAGCATGTGGGTGATTGTTTGTGGTGTGATTTCCTTTACGGTCCATTGAGCTATTTAAAACAGTATTATAATCCCACACCATAATAACATTAATAATAATAATTGCAGGGTTGATCATTTCTTATATATATTGTCAAAGAAGTGTGGATCATCATTATTTGGTCTGTAAATGTTAATGAGCCATATCTGTTTATTGTCCAATAACATATTTAAAATAATCCATCTACCTTGCGTATCTATTTGTACAATTTGCACATTCGGATCGAAATTACTATTAATTAATATCATCACCCCTTTTGAATTTCTTTGCCCATGGGAGAAGTATATTTCGCCCCCTCATTCCTTTTTCCACGCAACTTCATCTAGAATTGTTGAATGGGTTTCCTGTAAACAATAGATATTATATTCCTTCTCTTTGAGCCATGTAAATATTATTCTTCTTTTGTTATTATCTGCTAAGCCATTACAATTATAACTGGCTATACTTATTTCACCACATACCATAATGAGATACAAGTTTCAAGTCTATTTATCATTATATATGTTTGTAAATGTACCATTAAAAAATACCGTAATGATTGAGTGTCCATATAGCTGTACCATGATATTTGCATTGCTACTAAGTATCCCTTCAATTGTTCTCCACTAATTCCCCCGCTAAAACCCCTCCCCATCCCAAGTTGAGCCGTCATCCCAGTGATCGGCATCCCACCCACGTCCCTCCGTATCCCTATGGCCCCGAGAGGCCAGGACCCATCCATCGAAAACAGCACACAGTGCCACCCACAAAACAGAAGCAGATTAACCACCAAAAGCATTTCCAATGCTTTCACCTCTATATATAACTATTTAAAAATATATATCTATTCAAATATCTTGCATATCTTATTTTCCATCATTATCAATTAATATGCTTAATAATGTCGGCAGTTCATACGTAGGATTTTAACATATAACCCCCCCCCCCCAACATCCCCACCACCCCACAACAGATGCCGGACAAGCACACACGCACATACTCACATACTCCAACACACTCATCCCCCCTCCTCCACAATCCACCATAAAATCAGATACTCAACGGTTGTTATATCCCAGAGCCCAACTCAAGAAAGGACCTGATTTACGAGTACACATACAGTTACAGCTGATTGAGAAAGCATGCAAGATTGAGCAGAAATTCACAACAATGTCAGATTTGATTAATCTACTTAATCTATGTCAAGTCCTAGGTGATGGAGATCAGATCCATCCTCTTCACCTGAGACACAAACACTCTGGTCCCCCGTTGTAACCATTTTCCCCAAGCATCTCCGTGCAGTCAGACCTTTGATTATTTTGTGCCACCTGGGCCACAATGATAAACCCCCTCTCTGATTGTCTGAGTGTGACCCCCTCCCCATGGGTTACTGCAGCCAGTGTTGCCAGCACTGCCACTACCTGGGTGGGGGTACCCCACCGGAATCCCCACCGGCTAGGTACAAGGTCGTCAAGGTTCTCATTAGCAGCTTTGAGAATGTCCTTGTATATAATGCTCTCCAATCAGGGGGCTCTGGCTTTGTATGACCAACCCTGCCAGGCAGGCTCAGAATCTTGAGGGGGCGGTGCTGCTCAAGTAGGTCTCTGACCGCATTTATTTCTCTGTTTAGGCTGCATACTCACAGCAGGTCCATAAAAGAGATGGGAACTTCTCTTTGGTGTATGGGTCGCTCAGGTGGGTGTCCAGGATATAGGGTTGGGGATCTTTCCATCACAGAGCTGCCAACTCTCACGCTTTCGCCGTGTGACACACGTTTTTGCCTGTTTTCACACGCACTCACGCCACACATCCAATTTCTCACGCAAAAAAAATTGGCCGAGACTCGTTCGTTCCTTTTTTCAAACTCCCCGACGGTAGATGGCGCTGATGAGCGCCACTGAACCATATGCACTGCACCCCGAAGTTAGCAACAGAAAAAGACAACAGGAGAAGAAACGGTCACTACCTCAAGAAGTCTGAGAAGAAGCTGAGCTGAGACTAGGTATGTAACAATGAAATGTCGTCCAATTGAGTACTCACTCTCTTAAACTTCAAATCTTGAAAGAAATTATTTGTTTGTGCGTGTGAACATGATTTAGTGTGGTGAATGTAAACTCAGCTGATTTCGAACAGGTAAGAATTTAACATAAATACAGGAAATGTGTGCAATAGAAGTAGACTTGTGCAGACATTCACTGACCCCATGACAGAAGTGTACCTGCTGTTCTTCCAAGCCACCGTACCAACTTTCACTTTAGCCTTGTACCTTATACCGATATGCTGTATCTGTGACAGGAAGAAAGTTGAACATTGGGTTCACAACCAGGGCTAAATTTAACAGATTACTCGACGAGGGTGACATCACACCACAGCAGGTGGATTCATTTCATGAAGCTGTGTTGTGTTTCCTGACAAGTGCTGTGGACTATGCACTTAAGAAGCTGCCACTGGAAGAGCCACTGATCAAGCACGCACAATTTGTAGATGTACGGCAAAGGGCTGAAAGTGACATCAAAGATGTCCTGTACTTTGTTGAAAGGTTAGTTTTTTTTCTCTAATTATTGTCTATCATCTTAGCTAAAATACCCTGTGTTTTATGATGAGGTGTGTTCACTCCTAAACTGCACATGAGATATTCTTATGTGGATTCTCCTCAAAGATGTGTATGATCTGCTGCTGGTTGATGACTATATACCTAAAACGTAACAACTTGTAACTCTACATTCATAAATAGGTTTCCCCATCTCCTCCCATACCATGGGCCAGAGGAGCATGACCTTCTGGGTGAGGAGTTTCTAAATTATCAGACCATGCCAATGATATCCCTGCAGGACGAAACTGAAATGGCAAGCTTCTTGGCTGAAATGGCAACCCGGAAGCATAAGGTAAAAATTTTTTCCTTTTTTGACTTTCCTTTTGGCAGGTGTGGCTTGGCTACATCTGTTGCTTAAAATTGTTGCATGCATATATGTGTCATGCATGTTGCAAATTATGCGTGTTTTTATCTGAACTTTGTCAATGGATCAACCTACAGTATACTTACAGTATTAATCAATCAAAAATCAAGGTAGGTTTTTCCATTGTGTTTTGGTGCATTTACCATAGGTGACAGGAGCCAAAGAATTCGAGAGGCTTGCTGCCGTCGCCAAGCTTGTCCTGGTGTTGCCCCATGCAAACTCACATGCTGAGAGGGTGTTTTCAGTTGTGGGACTGAACAAAACCAAGAGAAGAAACAGCCTAGCAATCTGGAGCCCTGCTTCAAATGGGAGCCCCCCTCCGATATCATCAAGGCCTCCAAGAAGGCCACAGGCCAGTATAACCATGCCGACAGGATCTTTATATTTTCCACTTGTATCCTGTTTCAGTAATAATGAGATCAGACCTTCTTCTTGAGTGTCAGATAATCTACCATTTACATAGGAGTGGTTAAAACATGCTAATAACAGTCCTCTGAGTATATCAAAAAAGGTTTGGTATACTTCGACCGCCATCCAACCCTGGAGTTTTCCCGGACTTAAAGTCTTTAATTGCATCCAGAAGTTCCTCCTCTGTAATTTCACCTTCACATGAGTCTTTCTGTATGGCTGTTAATTTTACATTATCAATAGAAAAAAAATCTCTACAATTTGCTTCAGTTAGAGGAGATGGAGGCGCCTGAAATGAAAACATATGCTTAAAGTACTTTGTTTCCTCCTTCAATGTCACGGTTTACTAAGCCCGAACCCAGAAGCAGACCAGGACAAGGTACGTTGAGAGAAAGGTGAGTGTTTATTTAATCGATTCCGAGTGAGGCTGAATAATCCAGGGAACAGAGCGGGTGGCGTGGATGGGTTGTTGAGGGTGCAGTGGTTGGTCCGGTACTGGCTCGGCAGCCGCCGACCATCAGGCAGAGGTTGGGTGAAGGTTCCGGGTGAGAGACTGCAGACAGAACAAAAACGGAGGTCAGTACACAGCAAGTCACAAGGTGCAAAACAACAAAACTAACACTAATGGCTCAGAGGCTGATACGCTGACAAACATACTGTTCATAGCTAACGATCCGGCAGGAACTGGATGTTAGGCCAGAGCCTAAGAAGGGTGATGATCAGGACCAGGTGTGCAGATTGCTGATGGGATGCAGGTGCGGAAAACAAGAGCGCTCCCCGGAGCGTTCCCGAACCCTCGGGAAACTGGAGATTACGAACAGGAACACTAGTCACCAGCCAGGACCCGACTCAGACAGCCGGGATCGTTACAGTACCCCCCTCCGACCAACGCCACCGGGCGGACTCCCGGAGCGCCAGGATGGAGGCGGTAGAAGTCACTGATGAGGTCCGCATCTAGGACCTGTCGCCGCGGGAATCCAACTCCTCTCTTCAGGGCCATACCCCTCCCAGTCCACGAGATACTGGAAACCCCGGCCCCGCCCGTCTGGAATCCATGATGCGACGCACCGTGTAGGCAGGACCACCTCCGATCATCCGAGGAGGAGGAGGAGGAGGCGGAGGAGGCAACAGAGGACTGAGGAAGACAGGCTTGAGGCAGGAGACATGAAAGGTGGGATGGACTCTGAGCGTCCTCGGTAGTTTGAGTCGAACTGCCACTGGATTGATCACCTTCTCCACCACAAACGGACCAATGAACCTCGGTAACAACTTCCTAGACTCAGTCCGTAACGGAAGATCCCGTGTGGCCAACCAAACCCTATCTCCGATGGTATAGGTGGGAGGCGGGGATCCGCGACGATTCGCCTGGAGCTGATACCGTCCGAAACTCTAAGAGTGCCTTTCTGGCCCGATGCCAGGTCCGGTGGCAGCCGAATATGGGCCTGAACAGAAGGCACTGAGAGCTCCTTCTCCTGAGAAGGAAACAGGGGAGGTTGGTAGCCATACAGGCACTGGAAGGGAGACATCCCAGTGGCAGATGTAGGAAGAGTATTGTGGGCATACTCAACCCAAGGCAACTGAGAGACCCAGGAGGTGGGGTTGGAAGAGACCAGACAGCGTAGCGTGGATTCCATCTTCTGGTTGGCTCTCTCCGCCTGACCATTGGATTGGGGGTGAAAACCAGATGTGAGACTGACTGTAGCTCCAATGGCCAAACAGAAGGACTTCCAGACAGCAGAGGTAAACTGAGGGCCACGGTCGGAAACGATATCACTGGGCAAACCGTGGACCCTGAAAACCTCCCTAACCAGGATCTCGGACGTCTCCGAGGCAGAGGGAAGCTTGGCAATAGGCACAAAGTGGGCGAACTTGCTGAATCTGTCCACGATAGTCAGAACGACCGTGTTCCCCTCAGAAGCGGGCAACCCAGTGACGAAGTCCAGGGCCAGATGCGACCATGGTCGCGGGGAATAGGAAGGGGGTGAAGTAGTCCAGAGCTGGGCCGATTGGTACTCTTATTCTGCGCACACACTGGACAGGCAGCAACAAAACCCCGAGTATCCTCGGCCATGGCAGGCCACCAAAAACGTCTGCGAAGAAACGCCATTGTCCGAGCCACGCCAGGGTGACAAGCCATCTTGCTGGCGTGGGACCATTTGAGGACAGCAGGACGAACCGACTCAGGCACAAACAACCGACCGGGTGGACCGTTACCGGGACCGGGCTGAGTCCGAGGGCCGCCAGCACCTCCTCCTCAATCTTCCACATAACTGCTCCCACGACGCAGTTCCGGGGAGGATTGTCTCGGGTCTTGGACCCACTCTCCTCCGTCTTGGAGAACATCCGGGACAAGGCGTCCGCCTTGCCGTTCTTAGATCCAGGTCGGAACGTCAGGGCAAACCTGAATCGTCCGAAAAACAACGCCCACCTGGCCTGACGGGGAGTTGAGACGTTTAGCCGATTGCACGTAAGCAAGATTCTTGTGGTCAGTCCAGACAATAAACGGTTGCTCCGCCCCCTCCAACCAGTGGCGCCACTCCTCCAAGGCAAGTTTCACGCAGAAGCTCCCGGTTACCCACATCGTAATTCCTCTCCGCAGGCGAAAGGCGACGAGAGTAGTAGGCGCAGGGATGGAGTTTACTGTCCGTGGAGCATCGCTGCGACAGGATGGCGCCAACTCCCACATCAGACGCGTCCACTTCAACGGCGAACTGACGGGCCGTGTCCGGTTGAGAGAGAATCGGTGCGTTGGTGAATCGCCTCTTCAAATCCAGAACGCTCGATCCGCCTCCGGATTCCACTTGAAGGTCCTGATACTGGAAGTCAAGGCAGTTAACGGAGCGGCCACACGGCTGTAATCCCGGATGAATCTGCGGTAGAAATTCGCAAACCCCAAAAATCTCTGGAGCTGCAATCTCGTACCGGGCTGGCCCCATTCCAGAACCGCTCTAACCTTCTCCTGGTCCATCCTAATCTCTCCCCTGGAGATGATGTACCCGAGAAAGGATGTCGTGTGGGCGTGAAACTCGCACTTCTCGGCCTTCACGAACAGGCGATTCTCCAACAATCGCTGCAGAACCTGCCGGACATGCTGGACGTGGTCGGAAGGTTCCTTCGAGAAGATCAGAATGTCATCCAGGTAAACAAACACAAAGAGACCGATCATATCTCTCAGGACGTCGTTCACCATACTCTGGAATACCGCTGGAGCATTGGTCAGTCCAAACGGCATCACCTGATACTCGAAGTGACCCATCGGTGTATTGAAACCCGTCAACCACTCGTCCCCCTCTCTGATCCGGACCAGGTGATACGCATTGCGTAGGTCTAGCTTGGTGAACACCGTAGCACCCTGTAAGGAGTCGAAGGCAGAACTCATCAAGGGCAGGGGATACTTGTTCTTGACCGTGATGTCATTCAACCCCCGATAATCAATACACGGTCGAAGAGAGCCATCCTTCTTACCCACAAAGAAGAATCCTGCCCCCAGGGGTGATGACGAGGGACGAACGAGACCAGCAGCTAGGGACTCCTTGATGTAGGTCTCCAACGCCTCACGTTCAGGTCGGGAGATACTGTATAACCTTCCCCTTGGGGTAGACAGCTCCAGGGACCAGGTTGATGGCACAATCATATGGTCGGTGGGGAGGGGAGTGACAGAGCCTTCTGCTTACTGAAAACTTCCCCCAAATCGTGATATGTCTCGGGAACCAGGGACAAATCTGGGGTTTAGCCTCAATCACCTGACTGGGAACCGAATGGGGGCAGGCAGTCTTGAGACAGTTAGCATGACAATCAAGGCTCCAACTCGTTACCTTGCCCGTCACCCAATCGAACGTGGGATTGTGTTCCTTCAGCCAGGGGTATCCAAGGACCAGAGGAACATGGGAAGACGGCAGAATGAAGAATGAAATCATCTCAGAATGATTCCCCGACAACCGCATCTTAACCGGTTCAGTCCTCATCGTGATACGTGCCAGACTACTGCCGTTCAGAGTGGTCGCTTCAATGGCTTCCGGCAATTGCTCCTTGGAAAGCCCCAGCTGTTCCACCAACTTCGGCATCAAGAAAGCGTCCATCGGCACCTGAATCGATAAAGGCGTTAAGCGCTAAGCTCCGATTCCTGTTCACAAGGGTAGCCGGGAAACGGGGTCTGACAGAGGTACTGAGAGGTTGAAACTGGCTCGCTAAAAAGTCCTCCCAACTTTAGCGAGCCGGGCAGTTTGACGACCGCCGGGAACAAGTGGAGATGTAATGTCCCGAGCTACCACAGTAGAGGCAGCAGTTGGTCTTACGTCTATGTTGACGCTCCTCCTTGGTTAACCCGTGCCGCCCCCACTTGCATGGGTTCAGAATCGGGAGAGAGGACCTCTCCACTAATCCATTGTGGTGGAGAATGATCGACGTGTTCTGGTCCACCACCCGACCCGACTGGGAACTGAGAAGCTGATCGATTGGACGGACCCCATTGCTTCTCCCTCCTTCGCTCTCGGACTCGATTATCCACCCGAATAGACAAGGCTACCAAGCTGTCCAGGTCACTAGGCTCCGGATAGGAGATCAACTCATCCTTGAGCTGCTCCGACAGACCCTGGTAAAAGGCCGCTTGCAGAGACTCCTCGTTCCACCCACTCTCCACAGCCAACGTCTTGAACTCGATCACGAAGTCGGCCACGCTGCGAGTTCCTTGGCGAAAACAGGCGCCTAGCTGCGTCCCTCCCTCGGACGGAATGGTCGAAGAGCTTCCTCATCTCGGCCGTGAACCCCTGGTATGAAGCCATGCAGGGATCCTGTCGTTCCCAAACGGCTGACGCCCACTCCAGCGCTCGACCACGCAGCAACTCAATCACAAAGGCTATCCTAGCCTTGTCTGTGGCATAAGAGTAGGGCTGTAGATCGAACACTAATCCACACTGCATAAGGAAGGAACGGCATCTTCCCATCTCCCCCTCATATTTATCCGGCGTCGGAACCTTGGGCTCACGGATGGACACAGCTTCAGAAGCGGCAGGCGAGATGGGTGAAACCGTAGTGGATCCTCCACCGGACACTTGCGTTGGTTCTGGACCTCCGTCAGACCGGTAGAAAGGTTCGAACTGACAACGCGATCTCCTGTAGTACCGTGCTATGATGGCCCAACATCTTCTCCTGCTGGGTAATAGCATGGCGAACAGAGTCCAGGTCCGCTGGGTTCATTACTGGCCGGATCGTTCTGTCACGGTTTACTAAGCCCGAACCCAGAAGCAGACCAGGACAAGGTACGTTGAGAGAAAGGTGAGTGTTTATTTAATCGATTCCGCGAGTGAGGCTGAATAATCCAGGGAACAGAGCGGGTGGCGTGGATGGGTTGTTGAGGGTGCAGTGGTTGGTCCGGTACTGGCTCGGCAGCCGCCGACCATCAGGCAGAGGTTGGGTGAAGGTTCCGGGTGAGAGACTGCAGACAGAACAAAAACGGAGGTCAGTACACAGCAAGTCACAAGGTGCAAAACAACAAAACTAACACTAATGGCTCAGAGGCTGATACGCTGACAAACATACTGTTCATAGCTAACGATCCGGCAGGAACTGGATGTTAGGCCAGAGCCTAAGAAGGGTGATGATCAGGACCAGGTGTGCAGATTGCTGATGGGATGCAGGTGCGGAAAACAAGAGCGCTCCCCGGAGCGTTCCCGAACCCTCGGGAAACTGGAGATTACGAACAGGAACACTAGTCACCAGCCAGGACCCGACTCAGACAGCCGGGATCGTTACAGTACCCCCTCCGACGAACGCCACCGGGCGGACTCCCCCGAGCGCCAGGATGGAGGCGGTAGAAGTCACTGATGAGGTCCGCATCTAGGACCTGTCGCCGCGGAATCCAACTCCTCTCTTCAGGGCCATACCCCTCCCAGTCCACGAGATACTGGAAACCCGGCCCCGCCGTCTGGAATCCATGATGCGACGCACCGTGTAGGCAGGACCACCTCCGATCATCCGAGGAGGAGGAGGAGGAGGCGGAGGAGGCAACAGAGGACTGAGGAAGACAGGCTTGAGGCAGGAGACATGAAAGGTGGGATGGACTCTGAGCGTCCTCGGTAGTTTGAGTCGAACTGCCACTGGATTGATCACCTTCTCCACCACAAACGGACCAATGAACTTCGGTAACAACTTCCTAGACTCAGTCCGTAACGGAAGATCCCGTGTGGCCAACCAAACCCTATCTCCGATGGTATAGGTGGGAGCGGGGGATCCGGCGACGATTCGCCTGGAGCTGATACCGGTCCGAAACTCTAAGGAGTGCCTTTCTGGCCCGATGCCAGGTCCGGTGGCAACGACGAATATGGGCCTGAACAGAAGGCACTGAGAGCTCCTTCTCCTGAGAAGGAAACAGGGGGAGGTTGGTAGCCATACAGGCACTGGAAGGGAGACATCCCAGTGGCAGATGTAGGAAGAGTATTGTGGGCATACTCAACCCAAGGCAACTGAGAGACCCAGGAGGTGGGGTTGGAAGAGACCAGACAGCGTAGCGTGGATTCCATCTTCTGGTTGGCTCTCTCCGCCCTGACCATTGGATTGGGGGTGAAAACCAGATGTGAGACTGACTGTAGCTCCAATGGCCAAACAGAAGGACTTCCAGACAGCAGAGAGGTAAACTGAGGGCCACGGTCGGAAACGATATCACTGGGCAAACCGTGGACCCTGAAAACCTCCCCTAACCAGGATCTCGGACGTCTCCGAGGCAGAGGGAAGCTTGGCAATAGGCACAAAGTGGGCGAACTTGCTGAATCTGTCCACGATAGTCAGAACGACCGTGTTCCCCTCAGAAGCGAGGCAACCCAGTGACGAAGTCCAGGGCCAGATGCGACCATGGTCGCCGGGGAATAGGAAGGGGGGTGAAGTAGTCCAGAGCTGGGCCGATTGGTACTCTTATTCTGCGCACACACTGGACAGGCAGCAACAAAACCCCGAGTATCCTCGGCCATGGCAGGCCACCAAAAAGCGTCTGCGAAGAAACGCCATTGTCCGAGCCACGCCAGGGTGACAAGCCATCTTGCTGGCGTGGGACCATTTGAGGACAGCAGGACGAACCGACTCAGGCACAAACAACCGACCGGGTGGACCGTTACCGGGACCGGGGCTGAGTCCGAAGGGCC
Organism: Coregonus clupeaformis; assembly: GCF_020615455.1. Classification (NCBI taxonomy): domain Eukaryota; kingdom Metazoa; phylum Chordata; class Actinopteri; order Salmoniformes; family Salmonidae; genus Coregonus; species Coregonus clupeaformis. The sequence goes on along the minus strand of NC_059200.1, from coordinate 17,022,849 downwards.
GCCAGCACCTCCTCCTCAATCTTCCACATAACTGCTCCCACGACGCAGTTCCGGGGGAGGATTGTCTCGGTCTTGGACCCACTCTCCTCCGTCTTGGAGAACATCCGGGACAAGGCGTCCGCCTTGCCGTTCTTAGATCCAGGTCGGAACGTCAGGGCAAACCTGAATCGTCCGAAAAACAACGCCCACCTGGCCTGACGGGAGTTGAGACGTTTAGCCGATTGCACGTAAGCAAGATTCTTGTGGTCAGTCCAGACAATAAACGGTTGCTCCGCCCCCTCCAACCAGTGGCGCCACTCCTCCAAGGCAAGTTTCACCGCGAGAAGCTCCCGGTTACCCACATCGTAATTCCTCTCCGCGAGGCGAAAGGGCGACGAGAGTAGTAGGCGCAGGGATGGAGTTTACTGTCCGTGGAGCATCGCTGCGACAGGATGGCGCCAACTCCCACATCAGACGCGTCCACTTCAACGACGAACTGACGGGCCGTGTCCGGTTGAGAGAGAATCGGTGCGTTGGTGAATCGCCTCTTCAAATCCAGAAACGCTCGATCCGCCTCCGGATTCCACTTGAAGGTCCTGATACTGGAAGTCAAGGCAGTTAACGGAGCGGCCACATGGCTGTAATCCCGGATGAATCTGCGGTAGAAATTCGCAAACCCCAAAAAAATCTCTGGAGCTGCAATCTCGTACCGGGCTGGCCCCATTCCAGAACCGCTCTAACCTTCTCCTGGTCCATCCTAATCTCTCCCCTGGAGATGATGTACCCGAGAAAGGATGTCGTGTGGGCGTGAAACTCGCACTTCTCGGCCTTCACGAACAGGCGATTCTCCAACAATCGCTGCAGAACCTGCCGGACATGCTGGACGTGGTCGGAAGGTTCCTTCGAGAAGATCAGAATGTCATCCAGGTAAACAAACACAAAGAGACCGATCATATCTCTCAGGACGTCGTTCACCATACTCTGGAATACCGCTGGAGCATTGGTCAGTCCAAACGGCATCACCTGATACTCGAAGTGACCCATCGGTGTATTGAAACCCGTCAACCACTCGTCCCCTCTCTGATCCGGACCAGGTGATACGCATGCGTAGGTCTAGCTTGGTGAACACCGTAGCACCCTGTAAGGAGTCGAAGGCAGAACTCATCAAGGGCAGGGGATACTTGTTCTTGACCGTGATGTCATTCAACCCCCGATAATCAATACACGGTCGAAGAGAGCCATCCTTCTTACCCACAAAGAAGAATCCTGCCCCCAGGGGTGATGACGAGGGACGAACGAGACCAGCAGCTAGGGACTCCTTGATGTAGGTCTCCAACGCCTCACGTTCAGGTCGGGAGATACTGTATAACCTTCCCTTGGGGTAGACAGCTCCAGGGACCAGGTTGATGGCACAATCATATGGTCGGTGGGGAGGGAGTGACAGAGCCTTCTGCTTACTGAAAACTTCCCCCAAATCGTGATATGTCTCGGGAACCAGGGACAAATCTGGGGGTTTAGCCTCAATCACCTGACTGGGAACCGAATGGGGGCAGGCAGTCTTGAGACAGTTAGCATGACAATCAAGGCTCCAACTCGTTACCTTGCCCGTCACCCAATCGAACGTGGGATTGTGTTCCTTCAGCCAGGGGTATCCAAGGACCAGAGGAACATGGGAAGACGGCAGAATGAAGAATGAAATCATCTCAGAATGATTCCCCGACAACCGCATCTTAACCGGTTCAGTCCTCATCGTGATACGTGCCAGACTACTGCCGTTCAGAGTGGTCGCTTCAATGGCTTCCGGCAATTGCTCCTTGGAAAGCCCCAGCTGTTCCACCAACTCGGCATCAAGAAAGCGTCCATCGGCACCTGAATCGATAAAGGCGTTAAGCGCTAAGCTCTGATTCCTGTTCACAAGGGTAGCCGGGAAACGGGGTCTGACAGAGGTACTGAGAGGTTGAAACTGGCTCGCTAAAAGTCCTCCCAACTTTAGCGAGCCGGGCAGTTTGACGACCGCCGGGAACAAGTGGAGATGTAATGTCCCGAGCTACCACAGTAGAGGCAGCAGTTGGTCTTACGTCTATGTTGACGCTCCTCCTTGGTTAACCCGTGCCGCCCCACTTGCATGGGTTCAGAATCGGGAGAGAGGACCTCTCCACTAATCCATTGTGGTGGAGAATGATCGACGTGTTCTGGTCCACCACCCGACCCGACTGGGAACTGAGAAGCTGATCGATTGGACGGACCCCATTGCTTCTCCCTCCTTCGCTCTCGGACTCGATTATCCACCCGAATAGACAAGGCTACCAAGCTGTCCAGGTCACTAGGCTCCGGATAGGAGATCAACTCATCCTTGAGCTGCTCCGACAGACCCTGGTAAAAGGCCGCTTGCAGAGACTCCTCGTTCCACCCACTCTCCACAGCCAACGTCTTGAACTCGATCACGAAGTCGGCCACGCTGCGAGTTCCTTGGCGAAGCGAAAACAGGCGCCTAGCTGCGTCCCTCCCTCGGACGGAATGGTCGAAGAGCTTCCTCATCTCGGCCGTGAACCCCTGGTATGAAGCCATGCAGGGATCCTGTCGTTCCCAAACGGCTGACGCCCACTCAGCGCTCGACCACGCAGCAACTCAATCACAAAGGCTATCCTAGCCTTGTCTGTGGCATAAGAGTAGGGCTGTAGATCGAACACTAATCCACACTGCATAAGGAAGGAACGGCATCTTCCCATCTCCCCCCTCATATTTATCCGGCGTCGGAACCTTGGGCTCACGGATGGACACAGCTTCAGAAGCGGCAGGCGAGATGGGTGAAACCGGTAGTGGATCCTCCACCGGACACTTGCGTTGGTTCTGGACCTCCGTCAGACCGGTAGAAAGGTTCGAACTGACAACGCGATCTCCTGTAGTACCGTGCTATGATGGCCCAACATCTTCTCCTGCTGGGTAATAGCATGGCGAACAGAGTCCAGGTCCGCTGGGTTCATTACTGGCCGGATCGTTCTGTCACGGTTTACTAAGCCCGAACCCAGAAGCAGACCAGGACAAGGTACGTTGAGAGAAAGGTGAGTGTTTATTTAATCGATTCCGAGTGAGGCTGAATAATCCAGGGAACAGAGCGGGTGGCGTGGATGGGTTGTTGAGGGTGCAGTGGTTGGTCGGTACTGGCTCGGCAGCCGCGCCGACCATCAGGCAGAGGTTGGGTGAAGGTTCCGGGTGAGAGACTGCAGACAGAACAAAAACGAGGTCAGTACACAGCAAGTCACAAGGTGCAAAACAACAAAACTAACACTAATGGCTCAGAGGCTGATACGCTGACAAACATACTGTTCATAGCTAACGATCCGGCAGGAACTGGATGTTAGGCCAGAGCCTAAGAAGGGTGATGATCAGGACCAGGTGTGCAGATTGCTGATGGGATGCAGGTGCGGAAAACAAGAGCGCTCCCCGGAGCGTTCCCGAACCCTCGGGAAACTGGAGATTACGAACAGGAACACTAGTCACCAGCCAGGACCCGACTCAGACAGCCGGGATCGTTACATTCAAAATATCATTTGGTGAATCATGGGTGACTCCGTCATTTGTAACCAGTTTCAATAAATTATTTTTGGTAGCATTCCTATGTTGAAGATTAAAATATATTTTGGTGCATTTTTCCCCATATTCCATCCAGTTTGCTTTATTTTTATAATATATTACACTTGATCTTTCTTGAATAAGTTTCTCCATTTCTTTTTGTTTTTCCTCTACTTTATTCTGAGCCTCTATGTTACAGTTTTTATTGCTATCTATCTGTTCTGTTAGACCTTCTATTTCCTTTGTTAGTGTGGACTCTTTTGACCTAAATTGCTTTTGTTTTCGAAATGAGTACTGAATTGCATGGCCTCTAAAGGCACATTTAAAGGTGTCCCATACAATAAGGGGATTTGCTGTACCTATGTTATGTCGGAAAAAAATAGTTATAAATTCCTCTGTCCTAGTTAAAAACAAGTTATCATCCAATAGGCTTTGATAAAATTTCCAATATCCTCGCCCACGTGGAAATTCAGTAAGAGTCATGTATATACCAATTATATGATGGTCCGACCACATTCTGTCCCCTATCAACACTTTTTAAAAACTTTTGGTGCCAACGAGAATGACATAAGAAAGAAGTCAAGACGACTAGCTTGATTGAGTCTCTGCCATGTATATCTCACTAGATAAGGATATTTAAGCCTCCATATATCTACTAGTTCTAATGTATCCATGACATTCACGATTTCCTTAAGAGCATGAGGGTGATTGTTTGTAGTGTGATTTCCTTTACGGTCCATTGACCTATTTAAAACGGTATTATAATCTCCCACCATAATAATAGAGTCTTGAATTGCTTGCAAGGTCGATAATTTATTTTATATATTTTCAAAGAAGTGTGGATCATCATTATTTGGTCCGTAAAGGTTAATGAGCCATATTTGTTTATGGTCCAATAACATATTTAAAATAATCCATCTACCTGTTTGGACAACGTATCTGTTTGGACAATTTGCACATTCGGATCGAAATTACTGTTAATTAATATCATCACCCCTTTTGAGTTTCTTTGCCCATGGGAGAAGTATATTTCGCCCCCCCCCCCCCTCCCAGTCCTTTTTCCACCCAACTTCATCTAGAATTGTTGAATGGGTTTCCTGTAAACAATAGATATTATATTCCTTCTCTTGGAGCCGTGTAAATATTGTTCTTCTTTTGTTATTATCTGCTAAGCCATTACAATTATAACTGGCTATACTTATTTCACCACATACCATAATGAGATACAAGTTTCAAGTCTATTTATCATTATATATGTTTGTAAATTTACCATTAAAAAATACCGTAATGATTGAGTGTCCATATAGCTGTACCATGATATTTGCATTGCTACTAAGTATCCCTTCAATTGTTCTCCACTAATTCCCCCGCTAAAACCCCTCCCCATCCCAAGTTGAGCCGTCATCCCAGTGATCGGCATCCCACCCACGTCCCTCCGGATTCCTATGGCCCCGAGAGGCCAGGACCCATCCATCGAAAACAGCACACAGTGGCACCCACAAAACAGAAGCAGATTAACCGCCAAAAGCATTTCCAATGTTCTCACCTCAATAGCTATTTAAAAAATATACATTCAAATGTCTTGCATATCTTATTTTCCATCATTATCAATTAATGTGCGTAATAATGTCGGCATTCATGCGTAGGATTTTAACCTATAACCCTAATTGCCATTGTATTACATTACATTTTTAACAAGCAACTACCACTTCAGCAAACAACCACTGCGATTCAAAAGTGAACAACAATGTGAGATTTGATTAATCTATTTAATCTATGTTAAGTCCTAGGTGATGGAGATCAGATCCACCCTCTTCACCTGAGACACAAACACTCTGGTCCCCCTTTGTAACCATTTTCCCCAAGCATCTCCGTGCAGTCATACCTTTGATTATTTTTGTGCCACTTGGGCCACAATAGTAAGCCCCCTCTCTGATTGTCCGAGTGTGACCCCCCTCCCCATGGGTTACTGCAGCCAGTGTTGCCAGCACTGCCACTACCTGGGTGGGGGTACCCCACCGGAATCCCCCACCGGCTAGGTACAAGGTCGTCAAGGTTCTCATTAGCAGCTTTGAGAATGTCCTTGTATATTATGCTCCTCCATCGGGGGCTCTGGCTTTGTCGGACCAACCCTGCCAGGCAGGCTCAGAATCTTGAGGGGGCGGTGCTGCTCTAGTAGGTCTCTGACCGCATGTATTTCTCTGTTTAGGCTGCCTATAGGCAATTCACAGCAGGTCCATAAAACAGATGGGAACTTCTCTTTGGTGTATGGGTCGCTCAGGTGGGTAATCCAGGATATAGGGTTGGGGATCGTTCCATCATGATAGGACAATAAAAAAATAGATTGTATACTATATTTAAAAATGTATATCCCTCATCTACACAAAATTGAACGCTCCTTCTCACAACCCCTGCTCATAGACACCCGTTGGTTCTGGGATATGCAACCATTTCCCCTCTCACTCACTTAACGCCAGACTTTTCCAAACACAAAAACGCACTCCACATGGCTGATTGCGGAGGATAGGGGCCGAGCGCGCGCCTGCATCCCACACCTGGCGCAAGGGGGAAAGGACGCCAGGGAGAACACAGGACCAAACACAACAACCGTCCACCAAAAACAACATTGTGTTATTGACTGTACGTTTTTGTTTATCCCATATGTAACTCTGTGTTGTTGTTGTTTTTATCGCACTGCTTTGCTTTATCTTGGCCAGGTCGCAGTTGTAAATGAGAACTTGTTCACAACTGGCCTACCTGGTTAAATAAAGGTGAAATACATTTTTTTTTACAAATTAAAATAAATGGAGTTGATCAGGCTGTTGATTGTGGCCTGTGGAATGTTGTCCCGCTCCTCTTCATTGGCTGTTCGAAGTTGCTGGATATGGGCGGGAACTGAAACACGCTGTCATACACGTCAATCCAGAGCACCCCAAACATGCTCAATGGGTGACATGTCTGGTGAGTATGCAGGCCAATGAAGAACTGGGACATTTTCAGCTTTCAGGAATTGTGTACAGATCCTTGCGACATGGGGCTGTGCATTATCATGCTGAAACATGAGGTGATGGCGGCGTATGAATGGCATGACAATGGGCCTCAGGATCTTGTCACGGTATCTCTGTGGATTCAAATTGCCATTGATAAAACACAATTGTGTTCATTGTCCGTAGCTTATGCCTGCCCATACCATGACCCCAACGCCACCATGGGGCACTCTATTCACAACGTTGACTTCAGCAAACCGCTCGCCCACACGACGCCTTAAACGTGGTCTGCGGTTGTGAGGCCGGTTGGACATACTGGCAAATTCTCTAAAACGACATTGGAGGCGGCTTATGGTAAAGAAATTAACATTCAATTCTCTGGCAACAGCTCTGGTGGACATTCTGCAGTCAGTATGCCAATTGCACGCTCCCTCAAA